>NC_139347.1:87246884-87587328 GCF_055883805.1 Amblyomma maculatum
AATGAACATCTCGCCCGCTACTTTGCCCTTGGGAAGGGGAAGAGACGAGGAATATATGACATAGAAGATGACTTGAACCGCAATACTATTAATTGGGCCATGAATTGGGGTGTACAGATTCCCAAGCGTGGGTGTGTGCCATCAGTTAAGAGGATAACGACAATACTTTCGGGAGAATAGAAATAACAATACAAATATGCGTGAGTAATATTATTCTGTCACGGGTGTAATGATGCTGATAGACTGTATTTCGCCCTAAAATCGAGACACAGAATAGTGTTGCCAGTAGATCAAGGAAGGTACATAAGAAATAACGCACCCTAGCAAATTATAGTGTCAAAAAACGTAGCACTATCAAGTGAATCGTTTACTCGGACAAGTCTCGAGCAGCGCGCACCAAATTTAAGAAGACGATAACGCTACACCACGTGTCAAATCATATACAGCTTGGCCACATATAGTTGCGCTGGTAGAATGTCGGCTTTGTGACTTCTCGCCGCCACCTTTAAGAGGCGTCTACTATAGATGCCACATTTAAGCGGAAAACAACGGACAGGCGCTGTTATTGAAAATGCACGAGTGCCTCACCGGATGTAGAGCTCAGAGTCTAACGATCGTAATACGGCTTCATTCTCGCGACATGTACTAACTCGGACGTCGGCTACACAGAGGAGTGTACTATTCCTGGTGGGAACCCTTCGTAATTGACTTTGCTTAGTAGACGTAGCACTTCGTAGGGGCGAAAGTAATGGCGAAGAAGCTTTTTCAGAGCCCCCTCGCAAACGGACTGGGCGGCGGACTTGTTCGCCGGGCCTGGTAATCGTCTCCCTTCGGCCGAAGTTTTTACGCTTGTCGTCGGTTTTCTTACTGGCGCCAAATTTACTGTCTAGCAAGTTGGCGGGCAACTTCTGCGTCACGAACGAATTCGTCAGCGCTTGCGGTAGAGGAGTGAACACGATGCGGAAGCAGCATTGCATCCAGTATGTCGTTTTTAGAGCACAGTTTAGTTGTAGTATTTGGTCCCAGTTGCCGCGTTCGGCATCGCCGACATGCATATAAATTATGTCTGCAAGATCATGTTAAGTCGCTCGGCTGGTCCGTTCTTTTGGGGATCGTAAGCAGTCGTTTTTCAATGGCTCGTGCCACTGAGTCTCTGTACCTCGTTGGTAAGTGATGACGTAAACATGGTTCTCCCTCTGATTAAATGTACCATTAATCGCAGCACTGTGACGAAACAGATCGTTGTGAATGAACAAGTACGCGATTTCGGCATCGGTATGGATGGGAAGGGCTTTGATCTCTCATTAACGGCTCAGGTAATCAGTGACGTCAGAAATGTACCGATTACCTTCTGAGGACTCCGGAAATATGCCACGTCCATGCCACACCGTGGTCCATGCCGACCTTTTGAAGCGGAAGTTGAGGAGATTCGATAGACTTCAGGAGTCCGACTGGTTTACTCGGCTCGTCGTCTGGCATAGGCACCCACGGAATGTTTTTTCGTCGCGGTGGACAGCTGCAGCAAGCCTGGACCAGCTCTTGATTTTAAAATCCCGCAGTGATCGTTATGTCTACAAAATGAATACCCCCATGACGGATTTTTATTTTTGGGTGGCACAGCTTGTTTCGTGTCGGATCGCAATGCGAAGCTCGTTACTTCCACGAATACGTGCTTTATCCACATGATGCTCTAATGTCTGCTTTACCATTTCCTTCCTTGTGCCGCTGCGCAGAGGCCTTTGTTTGCGCTGTGCTCTGTTAAAGGCCGCTGTGGCTACTCGTGGGTATCTCCAGTAGGTCGCTGAGAATTCTGGGAATTTACATCTTCCGAATACGCTTGCCGTAGCGTATTCTTTTTAACTTTAATGTCAGGATATGAGCAGCGTAAATTTACAAGTACGTGTAGCTGGGCGTGTTTATCACCACTGGAGTGATAAAGCCGGTCGTGGTGCTTATCCATGAAGACACAGGAGCGCAAAAAGGATACATAGGTCTATAGAAGGGAACAGTACGAATGCTGACTTGCAGCCAGTTTTTATTAGCCTAACAGCGCTTATATACCACCGATTACACATGTGCCAAAGCGTGAATACAAGAGCTTAGGTTTATGGATGTGAAATTAAAAAAAGAGAATACATTACAGGCTGTACTGTTTTGCGCCAATGTGGTATGCGACATCTATGATTGGGGCAGAACACTGTAGCTTGTAGCGTGATATTCGTTTTTGTTTTTAATTTCACATCTGAACATTTGTGAATGTTTATGTTCGTGCTTTGACGAATGTGTAACGATTTTATATTAGCGCTGATCGCCTATAATGAAAACCTGTTGCAAGTTAGCACTCGTTCGATTCGCTTCTACGCTCGCGCACTTTTTTATTTGCGCTACTGTGTCTTCCTGCGTAAATATGTTTGCTTGACAAACGACTGGCGCAAAATTTTAGCGCCATTCATTGCACAGGACTGTTACTCTTAAGTGTACTGAGAAAGACGGTGGCAGCTGTGCTCTGTCATATGGCTTAGACATGCTATTGAAAGAGAGAGTGATATGAGCTCTGACGGGTAGTTTGCATATGCAAATGAGATACGGCTTGGTTTGCTACGTAGGTTTGACGCTTCAAAGTTACATGATAGACGCCTAAGTGGAAGGCTCCTGGTTAGTTTCGACACTTTCACAGTGTGCTAACATCGCGCGTTACACGGCTGCCTTCAGGATCGAAACCGCATCCTATAGGACTCAGCAGCAGATAGTCCCAACCACTGAACCACGGTACGGAAGTACAAAATACTGTGCCGAGAAATTCTTGATGCATGCACTGCTGCGTATTACTCGGCGAAACGTATAGGCACTCTATCGATCCGCGCTAAAATACGAAGGTCGGGGTCATGCGGGCGACGGCGTTTTGCTCACGCATGCTGATCACGGACCTCGGGGTCATCGCGCGTCTGTTACGTACGCGCTAGCTGCCGCGCGTGACAGTCCGTCTTTTCCCTCTTGTGGCCGCGTCACCTCATCTTCGTGTCCTGCACAGCGCGTCCTGTCCGCCACTGCCGGCACTTGTATCGGCGTGCCAGCCTCGAGTGGCAGGGACCGTCGCAGTGGCTGCGGCTTTCGGCGGTCCCGTGGCTTAAGCCTAATGAAAAGTGAAAACTAATGATATACTGCTCACCTAGACAAATGACGAGCGACATTGATGAAATATAACTTAATGTCCTTAACGGGGGAGGTAAAGAAGTGTGGGGTGTTTATGGTATGATGATTTAGTGTGTGTGGTAAAGTAGAACAAAGGCTCTGGTTGAAGTATAGCTTTCTCGTTCAAGGAACGTCCGATATTTGCTTTCTTTTATGCATAATATGCATTATTCGATCAGACTGTTTCATGCGAGAGCCGAACCGAGCTATTTAAACTTATCCACAATTTCAATAATGTTAGTTTCTAGCTGCGGGGTGTTATTAACTGCCGTCCAGGCTAAAAGGCCGAAAAAAGACAGCTTTTGTCTGGCTAAAGTTAATTACATTAGCTCTGGACCATTTGTGGAGAGTAAAAAGAACCAAATGTTCTTTATTGATTACTTTGTCGGCTGAGGAATCATTTGGGAAGCATACAAATTATGTTATATAGGCTATGTTCGCAATGTCGTCCGAATTATCGACCGAAACGACCTGTCGAAATAAGAATGAAAATGTTCAAGGAGAAGACCACGAATGCCGTTGTAGATCAGTATTGCAGTGTTGTCCAAAAATATCTAAAGCTTTCGTAAAATCGAGTTTTTAGCTTCTATATTATTCAAAGTAATTTCCTTTTGCAAGAGTAAAACAGATTCTGTGGACTTGCCCTTTCGAAATCCAAACTGACTGACATTTATTAAGGAATGTTTAGAAAAGAACCAATCGATTATATTCACACTACGTTTTCAAGAGACTTCGAAAACACGGGAAGAATAGAAATTGGCCTATAGTTTGTCAACTTGTTTTTATCACCTCCTTTGAAAACAAATTAGGTTTGCACATTTCATTCCTGCAGAAATATACCTGTTGTGAGTGATAATAGGTTAAAGGTGTAGCTTAAATATGGTGCCAACAGATTCGCAACAAACTTAATTCGTTTCATTTGGAAACCATAAAAACCCGTCTATTTTAGGTTCATCACGAAAGAAGTTTGAAGCTGCCGCCAGCCGAATGGTTGTTTTAGTCGGTCAATCGGGCTATGGGAAGATGTGTCTGCCTTTTTGAATTTTGTTGTAATTTCTTTGTAGGGGACAGACGCTATAGTTCTAAAGGCGGAGCTGCGTGTTTTATAGTCTGCAGGGGCGTTCTCCACCGAGATCGTCAAATTGTTTTCTTAGGTAATGTATGATCCGAATCACCGTACTGTGCCTAGCCAGAGTTATAGATGTGTGCCAGTAGTACATTTCCGAAGCTTATCTATTAGATATTTTTTATAAAAGCAGCGATTCGCTACCGACGAAATTATAACTTAGCTGCGCAGATTACCATCGTAATGTTAGTCACTGGCGCGATCATATTGATTCACCATTACAGTCGGTATGTGAACTCTCTTAGCTATTTCATATAGAATCGTTACCATTAACTACTGACAACGAAAGAAAATAGACTAGCACCGTATCCCGGGAAAATGAAGGTGGCAATTATCTGACCATGTCCTTGATGAGATGACCACGCTTCACTAAATTTTCCGATTTTCCTGAGCATTCTGTGTCGCTCAATTGGAGGCGTTGTATGATAATTATGAACGCCGCCACACAACATGCGTCGCGGAGCTGACCCTCCATCTCGCATTGACCGATCGCGAAGTGTGTTATGCGGCGTCGGAATGCACCCTGAAAATGAAGCACTCATCAAAGAAAGCTAAGGTGCGCCTTAATCGCACTTAGCTCCGATTACGTCACAACTTTAGATTACATTCGATTCATTTAGAGCAGTTGTTGAACACGTGCTATTTGATTCGTTCGACGGATCGATAAAGATATTTCATTCGCTATTTCGAAAATGTAGACTATTCGCGCGACCGCACAAAATAGCGAAAAGAGAAAATTCAGGTATTGGTATTAAGGTATGGTATAGTGTATTGGTATATTGGTATAGGGTGTGAATGACATAGGCTATGTTATTGTACCGTACGACACGCTTTAGCTTGGGTATGGTGTACGGTATAGGGGTTTTAACGATACAAAACGACGTGGGCTATGAAACACGCCGTAATGTAAGTCTCCCAATAATAATTCCAATAATTCTAATGACCCAGGATTCTTTAACGTGCACTGGGATCGACCAATTAATGGGTGTCTTGCGTTTCATTCGCCTCCGCCGCGTCCGGGATCAAACCCACGTACTCGGGCTCAGCATTCAGCGCCGGCCTAACCATCCACTCAACCGCTGCATGTTGAAACACGCAGGTATCATAGGTACTGGCCTGCTAGGGCGAGCATGTTCTTTCTACACGGGCATATGAAGGAGCACACAGGCTCGTCTCGACTGGCTTTGTCTGCAGCTTTCCTCAGTAGTCGGCGTATTTCGTGCGGCTTGAAACCATTATATTTCACAGATCAACTCACGGTCATTTGAGCACACCGGAAGCGCATTCATCCGAAGTTTCGGCTTCAGTGGGCACTTTAGAAGTTTGGCGCTTCGCTTTAACTCTTTCGTGTCTATGCGTTGTCGCCTTACATTTAGCTTGGATATTTAAGGGTCCACGACGAAAAAAAAAAAAAAATGAAGCTGACCTGTATCCACAGAGAAAGACGTTAGTCATATCGAAAATGAAGAAATAGGAAATGATGAAAAATGATACAGGTGCCACCATCGCCAGCCAAACAGCGCTACGCGCAGGCAGGTGCCCCCCCCCCCCCCCCCTATCTCCATTCATGCCAGCGGTTACACCGCTATTCGATTAAAAGCACCGGTCATTTCACGATTTTGGGTCATGTGGCAGAGAAATTTTCGTGTCCATTTTTATCAGCACTAAATGCGTGTCTCGCTGCCGGACAAATATCGATGTAGCCAAAAAATAAAAAAAAAAAGGTATGGAACTGACGTTCACGAGGGAAAAAGAATAGATCGAGGTTTCTTCGCTGTCCCATAAATCAAAGGGTTCGATCTTTAGCCGTTGAGATTAGATCGATGGTCCGCACGAAGCTGTACTTTACAGCCTTCGTGCGCGCTTCATTGCGATGGTTCCACAAAGAGAAGATTTTTACCGTCGAATGTCATCTTGAAAGCTTCGGCGTAAAACTCAACTTACAGCGCTGTCCATTAGAAAAAAAAAAATAATAATAATACAGAAACTAATATCTTGTTAATTCGAAAAAGCAATGATGAAGAAAAATTTCGCCTTTTAGAAGGTTATAGGCCCACTGTGCCGTCTAATGTCGTCTAGCTATTGCGAGATTTAGAATTGGGTGACGCTGTCGGTTAAGGGGATAGAGGAACATAGAGGCCATTACGTATGCCAGGATTGCTTCTCCAGGGCAGCACATAAAGTATGATGAGGCAACCATAAAAGAGAATAAAATAATAAGCCTCTACCCGTTCATCTAGGTATAACACAGTCGCACCCTATTATTTCCCTATCCCCATAACCCTATTCCCGAGGTCGGCCTAATCTAAATCTCGCTAATCCCGGGCCCCAATCAATACGGCCGCCCTATTCTAAACCCCCTAATAAGATATTTAAAGTCTCATCGAATTGGCTTCGGCTTCTGTATAATGCCGGAAGACATCGACCTCATCGGATACGTGGCTTGATTGGGTAATTCAGGGCACATCTTGACCGCCCCGTCTTGCTGTGCTGTTGCAAGACTGAGGAATCGATTTCGTGGGGATTTGATCGCATCCGCCGTCCATTTTGAGAACGTGCCGAATTGTTTGCAATGACGACTCCACTCACTTTACTGTTAGTGGGTGACTTTCACAAAGTGTATCCGAGCACTTTTACTTTTTTTTTTTTTTTTTTTTTTTGATTGAAGGGTTTAACCTCTCAAAACGACTCAAGCTATGAGGGCCTCCGTAGTGGAGAACTCCGGAAATTTCGACTGTCTCGGTCTCGTTAACGTGTAAGCGCACATTACACGGGCGCCTTGCTTTTTGCCTGTATCGGAAAGCCGCGGCAAGAATTTTGATACCACGTGTTTTGGTTCAGCAGTCGGGCGTGTTAATCACTGAGACACTGCGGCGAGTTTTTTTTTTATTTTTTTGTATATCAATGTTGCTCCTTATCTCTACTGCTGTTTTCTCTTTACTTAGAACGGTTGTGTAGGAGCATTATGAGTATTTCTGCGTTCAACATTTTCGCACCTTCGGGCAAGAGCTTAACCTTAACGTGCTCAGTGATCATGTGGAGTCCCTAGTTCGGGATTCAATTGAACATGGCTTCTCTAGCGGCCTCTGGGGTTGGCCATAGTTGGCATAGTTCGTGTCGGGGTTGAGCAGAGTGATCTCCCAGAGCGTAGTCAGGGGGGGGGGGGGGGGGATGAAGTTGGAGAGTGAAAGCCACTCTCCAACTGTGTTGGTATGCCCGTATCAGGGGGTAGTGCGTCCCATTCACCACGATGAGTGCAGATTGGAAATAAACGGAAGGGTTCTATATGAAGGGAAAGGAATGCTTCTGTGCGCCGATAAGCTGACCTCTCGTGACATTCGCTTAGAAATGCATTTTTGTTTCGTTTCTGGTGTCGGGGTCAACCGTTCCAGTAGTCCTGGTATGCGGTTTGGATTGTGGGGATCTACACCAGATATGCCCGCGTTTCATGAACAAGTGTGTCGTCCAGGTCCTTTGTATGCTTCATGAAATGCCTACTAATACAGTATACTTTACTGGAAGAGATACACACCAACTCTGCATTGCTGCGCTCACAGTTCCATCTCATGTAATCAGCAGATATTAATTAGCCAGTTTTAACGGATCGTTACCGTTTTTACGTTACTGTTTACCGCCTTATCGCACTGTGAAGCTTACTGTTACCGCTGCAAAAAGCAGAACACGCCTTTTACATACCGTTTTCCTACGGCAGTTTCGCAGTTACAGTAGCGAAGAAAAACAAAAGTGATGACGATGGCAGATGGCCCCGTAAGGGGTATGGGCATAAATATGCAAATATTGCAAACAATTCTGCGCAAAAAAAATGCTGCATGCTTGTCAATAATATTAGTACGCGCGCATTCAAAGCATTTATCTCTGCTCGCTGTGCGAGGCTGAACGCACATTAGTAATCGATTAGCCTTGGGGCGTAGCTAAATACCGACTAATCGGCTTTTCAAATCTTCCTCTAATACTAGGCTGGCTGTACCGTGACCAGGAAACCCCTTTTAGTACGTATAACGGAGTAAGCTTGCGAACAAAGTGCTCAGTCCCTAATGTAGAGCGCTGTAAACAATGAAAATTTAAAATTGGTTCACAGGAAGGGAAAGGCGCAGTAACTGTCACACTTGCTCTGTGGACACCCGAACCGCGCCGTAAGGGAAGGGAGGGAGGTGGGAATGAAAGTGGAGAGAGAGAAAGAGGAGCCGTAGTGGAGGGCTACGGAGTAATTTCGACCACCTGGGGATCTTTAACGTGCGCTGACATCGCACAGCACACGGACGCCACTTCGTTTCGCCTCCATCGAAACGCAGCCGCCGAGGCCGGGATTCGATCCCGGGAACTCCGGCACAGTAGTCGGGCGTCTTACCACTGCACCACCCCGGCGGGGCTATGAAAATGTGACATTTTTGTTTTTCCTTGCTGCGGAATAGATGGATGGATGGGTGGGTAGAATATAGGAGCGTTCCCTTTGAAATGGGGTGGTAGCAGTTGCTATCATGCTCGTTTTTTGCCCTATATCTTAATTATTGTTTTAGATCGGTTAACTATATCATCATTCCATTTATTGAATTTTCGTTTCTACATTACTAACTCTATGTTACTTTCCTGCTTTTAAGCCACCAATCTTCCAATCGTTTTTTGCTAGCTTTCACTGTAGGTTCATTCACCCGACCACTGGTATCTCTAAACCCCAGGGCCTCAGGAAGAGACGTCTGCATCGACTTCCGGATGGATACCATCACATTCGTGTATAAAATGGTTAATTGTTTCTATGGATTTACCACATACTGCACATGTGTCATCTTCATGGTTAAATTTCTTTTTGTAGCTGTGTGCTCTAAGGCACCATGATCTAGCTTCAAAAAAGTAGGGCATTGCCTCTTGAGAATTTGAGACCGGTTGCGCCACCTGGTGACAATAAGTCAGAGTGGTCCAGCTATGGTTGGAAACATGTTCTCCCCACTATTACTACAAATGGCGTGTGCATTACCAGATTTTCCTTTTCACGAATGGAAGTTACAAAAATAGCGGACAATGTTCAAGCCTACAAAAAAAACCAGCAAAACTGCTGCCATATGCGTGATAATATTCGCCGTGTACAGTCATGCTGGACAGCTCGAAAATCGCCAATTATCTCGAAAAATGGGTCTTAAAGGCTGGCTCACACTGGCTACTCGCGGAGGTGTCGAGACAGGATTTGTCACGGAGGGGGCGATTAGTCACGGAGGGGAAGACTCGAACGAGTCGCCAGCGACCCGTTTGAGGGAGTCGCCTGCTGACCGATTTCTCGCGACGCGACTTCCAAGTCGCAAAACTACTGAGCCAATCCGCAGCGCTTCTGCCTCCTTGCAACGTGGGAAAATTCAAGAGTGCATGCGGGCGTGTGCACGATCGACTTACTGCGCCTGCAGTTGTTGGGCACGCATGTTAAGGATCAGTGCGAGAGTGAAGCGTACTAATTCGCGTTCGTACTCGTATTCTTGGTCATGTGCTCGACGCTCGGGAACGTGGCGATTTCGTGGTCTGCTATTTCGCGATACCGCAAACAGCGCGCACGCCCTAGCAGCTTCTGTTTTCGTCGAACTAGAACGCTTTTGGCTGCCGAAACAGCATCAAACATTGGCATGGCCTTCTTCCTCGCTGATAATTACACATATGCATACCTGAAAGGAGTCCGAACTGATTTACCCCGAGCGTGGTAGCAGAGGCCGAAAAGAGTCGAAAGTCGGCTCTTCGTTCAAATCTCGTTCAGAGAGAGGGTCGTGAAGCGAGTCGCACGCCGGTGTGAACAGTTGGTGTCGATCGTCGCTTGTCGCGGGTCGACGATGCTTCGTCGCGCGACCTCCGAGAGTCGCCAATCAGCTTTAATGGTCACTTATACATGGACGTATAAGCGAGAGTGTGCTAAATGATAGAGAATGTAGCCGTTTAGAGCAAATTATAACACCGATAAATGCGGCGGCGATGCTGTGTTTGTTCCGAAGCGGGCGAGCAGCGCGCCGCCATGTTTATCCGGTGGCTCTTAGAAACGTTAAAACAGATCCCCTAAAGTGCTCGCACCACGATGTCTCCAGCCTAGCACGGTAGACGATAACGTAAACACGGTAACAATATAATACTACTCTCTTCCGGTTTACCGCCTGTAACCTGTTGCAGAAACTTATTTTCTTACATAAATCATTGTGCTAAGCTTTTCAATCTCCGCTTTCACTGAGTGCGTATCTTGCACGATGCTCGTGTTGTGAGTCTTCGGGAGTCTGGGCGCTGGCCGGAATGAGGTGGTTCACACTATTGTTCACCAGTGGCCAGTTTACACCTGATTGTCCGCGCTTTCTCGCGAGTCAGTTAGTAAATGTTTTTATTAAATTTTCGTGTCGTACTTTTCCAAGGGAACTATAAACGAGGTGTATTTGTTTTACGTTGCTCCTTCTTCTTCTGGTTCTTTGCTTTTTCTGGTGCGCTTTTTCCTTGAGTGCCGCGGACATTAGTTTATAGACTTGATTTCTATACTCCATTTGAGAAGCTGCTTTCAGCACAGTGGTAAGGGCGACATGTGCCTTTAAGGATGACGCGTACTATACATGACTTCCTCCATACATGTCTGTCGATGACAACGTTAGAATGTGCTAGAGACACAAATATGATTGGTGCGAGTCATTATGATTGTCCCCGGCCGCCCTACCGGTCGATAGACTGAAAACAGCTTGTGAAACGGAGTATACATTGCTCATCCCTCCGCATCACATCGTCCACGGCTATCCAACAGGACAACGTTCCATGTCCCCCGCTTCCCACCATTGACGCGTTGTTTCTCCTTCTATTTTATATTTGATTATTTTTCTCACAAAATTAATTACAGTACTAATACACGTTGATAACAAAAAAAGTTTTAAACAATTCTAACGGTTTCTTTGGTCTCGCCTACTGTTGGCTTCTCTCCTTCGCTTGTGTGTGGGTTTGTGTGTAGACTTCATACTGACACCTCACCCGTTAGAGCCTAGCCTCTCAAAGATGGCATTATGTTGTCTTTGTGACGTAGGAGCACATCCACTCCTGCGCACTGCAGTTTGATTAAAAGGGCTACTTTCCTATATCTTTCCTCGGTGCGGCAACGGCTCGTCTTGCTGGTTTGTGGTCGCAACAAATACGCTCCGTCCCGGTTGCACGGAACATTGAGCCGCCACTTTCAAGTAGGATGCGAGGTCGTTCGGCATTAGCCCAGGGTGGCGCTGCGCTGTCCGTTCGCTTCCCGTGTGCGGGGAGGTTGTTTCGGGGCAAGCGAACAAAGCCGCAGCTGGCCCGCGTTTTTCGGAAGCTGCCGACAACAATGGGTCATCGGCCCCCCGATGGGGGCAAAGGTGCCGGGGAGCGCCATTCATCGGGTCGCTGGATCCTCGGTGGGACCTGCTCTGCGGTGGACATGCGGGGCCTTTCCAGCGGCTGCCTGAGTCGCGTATATTTCCAACAGCGCTGAGGCAACGGACAGGCAAGGCGCTCGAGGAGTACGGGATTACTCTGAAGCCACAAGATAGGCGCGGGAGATACACCCGGTCACAACTGTGTCGACGAGTCAGTCGACGTGCATGTACTTATTCAGAGAGCCCGTCTTGCGCTCAGCCTCAACAGGGAGTGAACTAATTATTACATGGTGTTGCGTCCGAAAGCGCGAGGAACAGACGGCTGCAAACGATCGATCCGCTCTGGAACCACACCGCCGGACCACCTCTTCATAAGCTCAACTCAAATTGGCGGGTGCTGGGTCGGAGAAGCGCAGGCATACGCCTGCTAAGGACGCGCTCTTACGGACCAGCACGGAGAGGCAGCGACATTCGTCAGAAATTGTGCTGGATAGTTCCGGTCAAACCGGCCAATTTCGGAGGATTGCTGCAACTGCTTCCAGTTTGCCTCCTAGAGTACCCGACCGACGATCCCGACCTGCCCTTGCATTAGCCTAGCTCTGAAAGCAGCAGAAAAAGTTAACGCGTAAATGATCCTCGGTCTGTGACTGGAATCCTGCCATGAGGGAAGGAAGTGCGAAATTCAATTGCACGCGCGCCTGGTTACGTTCGATAACACGTAACACGAAATCTGACCCCGACTAACAGCTCCGGTGGCTAGTGAGTACAGCGCTGCACGGTGTTGACCTTACCCGAAAATAAGAAATGAAGTTGGGCTAGTCGCTTCATAGAATCAGCAAATTTAAAAGTACTCGAAGACGGGCTCTCCGTGCGTACGTGTTTGCGCCTCTTTTTGTTCTACCGCGTCTCTCATAGCCTGAGTTGCTTTGGGACGTTAAACCCCACAAACCAACCAACCTTTTTGTTCTACCTTCTTCCCGTAGTTATGAATTTACCCGAGAACCCGTGTCCGGCCATGGCATTTAGGGCGCGAGCCCTGGCTCGGGCCTGTGAAAAGATAAGCCGGGCTCGGACTTGGGAAGGAACGGCTACTTGTACTGAATGCCTGCTGCTTACCATTTATGTTTAACAGGTGAAGGCAATATCAAGTCAAGATAGGGTCACCTCATTACTATTTCCAGACTGCAAACCTTTTAATACACGGTAATGCCGTCTGACATGGTAGAGATGCAAGGACAGGGTGAAACCAATGCAAAAAGCTAACGAAGGCAAATAAAACGCATACAGTTCCGGTTTTCTGAAGCTCATTTGCTTCCTTTCTTTTGCAATTATCTCAAATTATGAACCGCTGAAAATAATCAGACACTCAGGGGCCAGCGTGGGGCGAGAGAGGAAGAGGTCCTCATGCGACAAATATATTGGAACGTAATTTTGATCTTTTTTTTTATTTAATGAAAATGTTCATGAAATTATAGTTCGAACTGGGCATTCCCAACTATAACTTACGAACGTGACCTAATAGCCATTGACATGTCGACATTCCACTTTTTTCTCTCAGAGCTACGACAGACGGAAATCACACATATTGAGTACGAAATAAGCAAGTAGGTTGAAAAAGAATTTCCATTACTCAGTCGAACATACAACACTGATAGGCTATCAGATTTCCTGAACTCGAGGAGTTGCACGTACGAAGAGGACACTGTGACTCAGATCTCCATCTGGAGTGCACGTGCACTGCAGCCTTCGAAAAACAGCGTTCGTGCAGAGCACGAAACGTCTACACTTACCGCAATTAAACAGACATCCATATTGAACCGTTAGCCTTAGATGCTGCTGGTTAGTTGTCGATCAGCGGAGCTAGGTATATAAATTCTATGGCAAGGTGTTCGTTATGCTTCGCGTAAAGCTGAGCTGCCTTGTATTTAATGCTTTGTTAATAGGAGAGCGCATTAACACCTGAAATAAGTGAATTTGATGTTTTTTTGATACATGTTACTGATTCGCAGATTAATTCAAGCGCATATTCAAATCATCAGGGAACTTATATAGAGACTGTACCATTATTTTGTTACAATTTTTGCAAGGGCATAACGCTCCGCTCTGTTCTCTTCGCTGTCCTTGCCCTGTCGCCTTCTTTTCCGCCAGCCGCGGCTCGGATGCTTCAGATATTGGATAGCAATTGCCGCGCTCAGCAACATTCTTTTTTTTACCAAACCTCTACTATCGCCTCCAGCCGAGATTGTGAATTGGACTTTAGATGCGTTTGGTTTCAGCATGCGTTCTTGTCGTTTGTAATGGCTTCGTTCTTCATTAAGCTATACAGATAATAAAACTGAGAATTACTGCCCGTGCAGTGCTCCACCTGAGACTGCTGGTAGAACCACACTAGACTCCCTGATGAACAACAAAGAGTGTAGCATTCTCGCGAGAAGACAGCAGTGCAAAGAACCAGAAGTTGATGGTGCCGTACGGTTCCGCTGTTCGAAAAGATAACCTACGCGAGTTTGAATGTTTGACGTATTTTCTATGCTAGCATTGCAAATTACGAGCGCTGCGACGGAGAACAACAACGAGAGAGTAATGACAAGGACAGGCGCTATGCTATGCTAGATAACTTGTCCGCGCTAATCAGAGAAATTCCAGGGATAAAAAATGATTTTACAGGCCTTTGCATGGTTTCTAATACTGTGTTCAACAGCTTGCGTGCTGGAAACGACTACCGGACAGAGGAACGCAGGGTTCTCAGTTCACCGAAGAACGGGAAGAAGTGTAGACGAATGTTTAACACGACAGCGTTCAGGGTGAAAATCCGGCGTGAACGAAAAATCCTGATTGGTTGACAAGCAAACCACGGTGTCACATCCACGTGACCACGCGCGGTAATTCAAAATAAGCCGTAGCGCGGAATGAAAGCGATTAAACTATGGTAGGTAATGCGAATTAAAGACCAAATTGAGTTCGCTTAAAGAAAAGTTTTAGGGATTTTAGGCAGGATTCAAGCATAGACCCTTGGGTTGCGAGTCAGACATGCGAGCCAGACACGCACGCTTGTGTGCCTTGGAAACAAGCGGAGCTCTATATGCGTGTAGTGTGGTGTACGTTTCACTACAGAGTTGCATCCTACGGCTGTACCTTAACAAGTATGTGCGTAATTAGAGAGGACCAGAGCCCGCTATCGCGTAATAGTCTAAAAAGCGGAGATTAAAGTGTACCTAAATGTTTTTTTTTAGCATAAATGAAGGGGTGGCGAAATTAAAAAAAAAAAAGAAAAGAAAAAGATGCAGAAAGTTAAATGAGGATAGGATGACGCGCAACCACGCAAAAGTCGAATGGATCACAGGAGGATGGCGGAACGGTAATGAATACAAGTTTGCTGATTCTTTGAGAATACCTTTAGCAGAGCGACAGAGAAAACGAGATGACATATGTTTAAGCCGAAACCGCAATTCCGCTAACTGGGCATAAAATTTATTAATTAGGGACATTCTATCTCGTTAAAGGTTGAAAACTGGTACAGTCCTAAAGAAAGTGGCAAATTTGGCTTCTTAAACTCTGTAAATGTTTTCTCTTTTTTTTTTTTTTTTTTTTTTTTTTTTTTTTTTTTTTTTTTTTTTACTAAATTTATCCCTCAGTGCCCCTTGAAAATGGAATTCTCCGAATGGAACATCAATGCCTGGGGGTAGAAAGTGACTTTACTTACCTGTTCTTTGCCCTGTCTTACGCTCATGCCACATGAATTCCTTAAGAGGGAATATGAACCAACTAGCCCAGAAGCAAGTGCTGCGGCTTGGTTCACTGTTTCTTCAGTGATTGACAAGCTGGGGCGTAGGTACAGGCTGTAAACAGTACTGGTCGAATTGTCATGATTTGAGCTTCGTGACACACGTTGACGTTGACAAAGTGTATACATGGAAAACTATTCCAGTGTTGCGCAGGTGACCAAATTACGGACAAGATGAAGTGTATAATTAACGCTTATTTGAGAGGCCTGAAATTATATATACATTTGAAAAGGGAGGGAAGGGTTTTTGTTAACCTAATTGGTTGTTGTTAACAAGATCTTACCCAGAAATCGGTATTCTGCGTTAGCCGAAGAAGATGTACACAATAAACTAACTTGGCCAAAATAGTCACAAAGCGTGCAATATAAGCAGGTGACAGGACATCCGAACTGGAATCTGGAAAGTTATCGCTGAAAACGAAGGGTCGCGTTTTAATACTTTGGAACATGAAATACAGACCAATCAGCCCGTCTTTAGGCCCGCCGTTATATGATCTTATTTATTATTGCAATACTGCGTGCAGTTTGAGCCTTCAGCGTGGAACGGCGGCGACAACCATTGACCTTTGACCTTTAGACGACCCCCCGTAGACGACCCCAAGCTGGCGGGAGCTGCCAACTTTGGTATCTCGTTTCACATGGGACGGTTATGTCAGAATCAGCCTACCAGGACCCTGGAATTCACGTTACCCCTATAGACCACTAAGGCACGTTCATACGGGTTGGTTAAAGCGGGGCTTTATATGTAGGCTGAGGAAGAAGAAAAAGAGAAGAAGAACGCTCGGTCACCCGCAGCTAATGCTTTCGCTCAATATTTGGTTCAGCAGCGTTGAACCCTTGTAATTTTTTCCCCAAGCATTCGGAGAGTCAAAATGGGGCTATATTGTTTTTTAGCTGCAAATGGGGTAAATATTGGGTTATTCAGCGAAAATTCTCAGAGTTATGGTTTACTTATCGCATAAGTTTTTGCAAGAAGAAATTATATGCATTGAGTGCGCTCGTTGTTGTTGTTTGGGAGATAAAGTGAAATTTCTTATTTTGCTTTGTATTACGACAACAAGAGGTATGGCAAGTTGCTCGTAAAACCGATGTACCAAATCAGATTTATTACCCAATAAACAGCTTTAATTGATATAGTAAATCGCTAATCTCCTACGCAGCCACTTCAGCAGCCGTGCAAGATCATCCTGCTTTTGTACGCTGCGACAGCAATACTTTGAACTTCATTGGGATATCTTCTTGCAAGAACCTTGAGGCAAGATATCATCAGCTTGGATAGCGCTTGACTCAATGATGCTAACAATAAGATATCTGTTTAGTGCTCTTCTGTTCGCTTATCGATTATGAAACATGTATTTTTTTTTAAACTTACCTTCATGTCACGCAGCTTCATAAGAAGGACTACAAGAGGTTTCAGATGAGTAGTCAAACGAAAACACCCCTCAACGTATCCGCTGTTGTTGTTGTTGTTATTATTATTATTATTATTATTATTATTATTATTATTATTATTATTATTATTATTATTATTATTATTATTATTATTATTATTATTATTATTATTATTATTATTATTATTTTGTCAAACAGTGTCTTAGTTTCTTGCGTTGGAAAACATGGGTGCCCTAGAAGGCGCACTTTTGACTGGACGTCGCGTTTTACCCGGCTTGTAAGAAATTTGTTTGGGACGCAAAAATCGGGTGAGTTCGTCTTTTACCCCAAAGCAAAGGGCCCTGTACCTCTAGTAAGCCGTGAACAAAACGCTCGCTTAATTAGGTAATCACTATAGTATGTAGAACCAGAACAACGTACGCCGGGGTTGATTCTGTCCACGCGCACAGGCAGGTTTCTCGACAGGGGCCATCGACTATAGATCGCGGTCGTCTCATCAAACACAGCTATGGTGGAGTCCGCCTAATACGATGTGCCCCTATGTATGGCCTTCGAGCGAAACATCGGATTCGGTGGAACCAACAGAGTTCGATTAGGCAATGCGAAACCTAGGCGGTCGGGAAAAAAAAAAAATGCCTACGTTAAAGGAGGACACCTAATTTTTGTTTGCGTGCTTTATTCTTTGTAATGGTTCCTAAAACACTGCTATACACGGATCATCACTTGCCGTTTGTCCATGACAGCTAAATGACGTATAATCGAATTTATTTTCACATCTTTTTCGGCTTCGACAGCAAAGGCACTATGGAAGCCGCGATTATATCGCAATTTTTTTTTCATCCCGTCACGTGACCTAGATTGAATTTGACGTCACAGCATTTTTTTTTTTTTTTTTTTTTTTACCTTGCACGCAGGCTGGTGGCGCAGTCTCTCGACACCAGGCGCCATCTATCGGCGCGCGTTGGCCCGGACACTGCTGGTCGCGCGGGTGTCGCGCTTAGAATGCGTGTTTGGGCAAGTGTTCTTCAATCCTGTCGTTCCCGCGCTCTTCCACCTATGAATGTAGGTGTGTGGTGTGCATGGCTAGTTCTATTTTTTTTTTTCCTGTGCTAGAAAGTTCTACAACTATTTTAACCGCGTTGTTCGTCGTCGACGCGTGTCCGTTCGTAGTTCACCAAAGTTATCGACTGGAAATCACAAATTATAAACAAATTATAAGCAAATTGACACGCTGATCTTTTACTTTCGTGTCTCTTGTTTAAAATTGAGATATACCCTAGCGAAAAAAATCGTATGAGTGACAATAACTTCATATAGAATTCTCATACTAAACTCATACAAATCTCATACAATATCATATAGTTCTCATACGTTGTATGATACCTGTATGAGATTATATGAGGCTTATACGAGTTTAGTATGAGTTTAGTATGAGAAATCTATATGAGATTATTGTGACTCATAGGGTTTTTTCGCTAAGGTATGCACTTGTCCTTTTTTATCCTTTTCTTTTTTTTTTGTCTCTCGGAATGTAAATTTATTGATATGAGTCGATGATGTTAGATGTAACCCAATCGGCGACCTTTAAGCAGAAGGATGTTTAGGCGAAATGCGTGTTTTCGATTCCCAATTGTTCGCCTTTGGCTTTCGTTTACTGTTCTTTTTACGGAAACGACAACACAACCGCGAGCAATAAAAAAGAAAATGGTATTTCCGTACGTCAGAGAGGTGTCTACGTGAAAAACAGCTGAGAAGAACGTCGCTTTAGTGTTAACATCTGGGTTGCAGCGAAGTAAACACGATCTCATTACGACGCAGATCCAACGGCTACGCGAAGCTTTCATTCTCTCTCTTCCTCTCTTGCACGCACGCACACAGGGAAAGAGTTTCGGGCCAAAATGCACTCGTCTTCTGGGTACACAGTTCTTAAGAGCTGGCTTCTGTGTTAACACGTATTCAAGTTAATACAATAACCAAAACAGTTTTTTGCCACAGCGGGTGGCTCATTTTTAGGGTACCCGATTTTTGAGCTCAGGAGGACAGGTTCGATCCCGGCCGCGACTACTGCGTTTCAATAGACTATTTAGAGTGCGATCTCAGCGCACGTTGAAGAACCCCAGGTGGCCTAAATTTCCTGAGCCCCCTTAGCTACGACCGGAGTACCAAGTTATAGCCGATGTCTCTTTGGGACGCTAAACCCCATATGCCATATGAAAACTAACCTGTTTTGCTTCAGCTTGCTTCCATTAGCTGCTGTTCTTTTGGGATGTGCGTAATGATGGCGCAGGATTTTAAAAGATGTATAATGCGGTGACGTGGGCCCGGCCAGCGGCCTCCAGCCGGCCACGCATCGTGCTCCCGGCGAGAGAGAGAGAGAGAGAGAAAAGAAACAGTGCATGAAGCTAGCACCCTTACCTTGTTTTCCTGGCTATCCTTAGTAACTTTTTGTGTACAGCAAAGTGCAGAGAAGTATCTGGGCACCTTTTACGAGGACAAATGTCAACTTGCGCATTGCTGATCCCGTGCTATTATTTACAATTTACTGCGGTTTCTGGAATTTCCTCTGGCGATTTGCTTTTTTTCCCCCCCTCATTTGCGATGAAATCAAAAGCCTTCTCCAACACACACCTGCACGCATAACACCGGGACGACTCCTTATGTGTCACCGGCCACGTGACGGGACCTCTGCGTCGTTATTTGACCGATCACGTGATATCAAATTTAAGATATATATGGCACGTCATGTCTTGCGCCGACATCGCTAACGCCACTACTGAGTCTTCTCTGTAAAAGGATAGTCGGGACAGCCGCGGTAGAGCGGCGGGGGAGGGAGATTCTTCACTGGAGGTCTAATATGGTTGCCCAAGGCATGTTGTGTTGTGATGGGCTGCGCTGTCTGATGCTGCAATAGAACATTCGTCTGAGTATGCATGTGTCTTCGGTGAAGACTATTCTAATTCGGGTCAGTCCCGCCGCGGTGGATCAGTGGTTAGAGCGCTCGACTGCTGAACCCAAGGACGCGCAATCGAATCCCGGCTTCGACGGCAGCTTTTCGATGGAGGCGAAAAGCAAGGCGCCCGTGTGCTGTGCGATGTCAGTGTCCGTTAAAGAACCCCAGGTGGTTGAAGTTTCCGAAGCCCTCCACTGCGGCGTCTCTCATAGCCTGAGTCGCTTTGGGACGTTAAACTGCGTAAACCAAACCGTAAACAAAACTCAATTCATGTTACTAATTTCGCAATCTGTCGAACCCGCTGTGTGCAGGCATCGCAGGGACGGCTGACACAATGCGACACTCGACACAATGCGCGGAAAGCAAACGCGGATGCCGAGAAAATGTTATCCGATTCACTGGCAATTGCGGACTTTGGCATTTCAAGATGTCGTAGTACAAATAGGACAAGTTCGCATCAAGTGTGGCCTCGTTTTCTACATCAGTTCTGCGCATACGTCACCCTTCTGACTACAAAAGTCTGGGGGCCATAGGAAATCAATAATACGACGCAGGAATAACCGTCTACATCGCGCAATTATGTCCCACTGATTTATTTTGGAGCACCACCGATGGTCGTGACCGAACCCCGGCGGAGATATTTTTCGGTACCGATCGCTTGGCAATACTTTCTCGGTGCCGGAAATCGTACAAGGTACTTGTACCGGCTTCGCGTGCAGTTCCACGTCTCCGTAAAGTTCAGTGCACTCTTCTAATTCAGTTTGCATCCGGCGACTACTGATCACGAGCACTGTATACATTGAATCGCCCAGGAAATAGATTTTTTTAAATTTATCGACACGTGTTGCCCGTACCGTCAAATGATCTCTGCATAAACATGTCGCCCTGAAGGGAGGTTCACAATTTTAATCAATCAAGGTCACTTATGACAGCGTATACGTGAGCACTGCAAACTGTTGTGGTCTGGGTAAAATGTCTTCCAGTTCGAACCATAATTACGCCGAGTAATTAAAGCATCACGAAAAATGCGATAAGGATCACGAATCGTATACACAAGGCAGCGGACATCGCTGTGCAGCTTTTTTTATATCGAGTAACCGATATGGCCACGCGGAGATTTTGATTAACATGAATTTAGACTCCTTTTTCTACATATAATATAAAGGGAACCTGTGCAGGTTTGTTACACTTTTGACGGTACAGTTTGGGCACTGCAGTGGATAGAAAATGTGATTGATTTTATGTCTTTTGCCATTTAACCTGTTGCCGTAACTGCGGACAAAACTGAACACACAACATGAGCTAAAGGCGCGGATTGACTGAACTAAATGGAGAAAAGTTGGGTGGTAGACGCTACACATAGCAGCCGTTTGTCCTTCAGTATCGCCCATTGGGAGGTACCAAGGGCGGCCATGTGGCGGCGACACTGTACGTAAAAGTGAGAGTGTTGCCCATTTTTTTGTAGCAATTCTTGGACTTTTAAATCTTTGCTTTTTTTTTTTACTACATATTCTTCATTTATTTGTCTTAGTCTAGGCGCGCCGCAACCAATGAGAAAAATACTGGGAACCTGAAAAAATATATATTTGCTTCTTGTGCTCTTGGAAACATGGACATTAAAATTGTGCAGTCTCAATCACCTATGACTAGGCGATTGCTTCGGTTATTGGTTATAAAGAAGGGAAACGCCTCAGAAAAAAGAAAGCAGTGCGCAGATTACCCTACAGGAAATTAGTAAAACAGACATTCCTTTTGGTAGCATCGCCAGATATGAATCTTCGTTATTACGCGTGCATACTGTGATGCAGTGAAACAACTTTACTCCAGTGATTTTCTAGCGGAGTGCAAAGAGGGAAAAGGAAACAAGAACGCCTTAGTTAAGACTTCAGAATTTACACAGAATCGTGGAGTCTGATCTATATGTTCGCAGTGCCTGTATGACATCATCGTTACAGGCAGTTTTATATGAGCTGCCATCAATGAGAGTCAATACTTTTAATCGCCAGGCAATATTGTGCGGCATTTGTTTACAGAGACACGGGTGTTCGCAGCAGCGATTTGCAAAATATCCACTCTGGACTTAATTTACTGCGTTGACCCGTCGGAGCTTATTTTTTCGATGCGAGTAAAACGAGTCACTACGGCTTCTCTGTCCTGCGTATGGAATTTATTGGATTGTTTTATCGTAGCAGGAAATAGTGTTTCGGCCACGACGATTTATCTTCCAGTGCGGTGCCTCTTTCTTTTTTCTTCCCTCTTTCCCCCACTACGCAGAGATGAAGCAATAATTGCGAAGTCAATTTTTCTTTCCTAATAACCCGGTCGTTGATTATTATTACTGTTAAATCGGGTCGAGTTTGATCGTAACTGCTCTCAACTGTCATCCAAGCAGGGCTGCTAACCCCTCTCCCTCGGCGCATCGTCGTTTCTCCGTCTTCCCGATGACGTCATTCTCCTGCTCTCGGGTTTGTGCTTGAAGAGTTTGTTCTCTCTCTACCAGGCTGAAGTTTAGCTCCGTCACTTGCCTCACCCGAGCCTGCCTGCGTTTCCAGCTAAGTCCTGCTTTTCCATTGTCCCGCCCAAGTGGGCCAGCGGGGCCAGGACGTAACTCTCGTACACGTTTGTGTTCGAGGCAGTCGTATACCACTCGCGACGTGATAGTGCCTGTGAAATCTGCCTTCGTGGTCCGCGCTCTGATATCAGTAAATTCTTCTGCGTATACGTTTTGCTTCATTTTTCCTCGCATCAGATGGCCCCGTGGATGCATATCCGATCTGCGTGAAGGTCACTCAGCATCGACTGGGTGAGAAATCGAAAATGCCCGCTTCGGGTACTCTGTCAGTCGCGCACCCGAGCATTGGTTTCCCCGCGTAGTACACTTTTCGCCAACACTACGGTTGATCGAGATCCCTTGGATACGTGTGCGATGATACGTGCATCGGTTGGAGCTGGCCGCAAACTGTTGTCTTCTCCAACACGGCGGCTGGCGTAGCTGTGGGCTGGGCGCATTATGAGTTTCTCGCCGGTACTGCTGCTGTGTGTGACATTGCCTGTGGGGCTCCTTCTCCTTTGCAGCGGGATTCCCCCACTCTGCCTGGTCGAGCAGGGACCCCCGGCCTGGCACCCGCGTCGGCGTTCACCATGGGCTCCAAGGAGGTCAGTGCTCGACTCGCTTATTGCCGCGCTAGCACGTGCTCTGGGCTAACCAGGTTTCGAAGGCAGTAGGAGAGGAGGTAGCTTCACGTATTGTTGTGGTGTCGCATAAGAGGGATTTAGCATAGGAGGAGGTGTGCACCTCTTCTGGAGACAACGCGTGCACGCGCATGCAGTTAGCTCTCCGCGGAATCGTATCGAGGTAGCGGAACGAGCTATTCTAAAGCTCTAGATTCTGAATCAATTATAGCAACAAGAGCGGGAATAGTCGCTCTTGAAGAAGATGGTACAATTTTTTGTCAAAAAAAAAAAAAGAGAAAGGAAATGGCGTTTTTAGCAAGGTTTTACGTGTGTGATTTGACTAACTGCGCGTGTTCAGCTGACATTTTGACATCCGACTTAGCGTTTTTGTTCCGGTTCCGCTGCCGTAGTATTGCTTCAGCACAGTTCTCTATCCCTTGGAAAACCACCGAACGAGGCTCAGTAGTCTCTTAGAGATGGTCGCAAATTAATAGCACTCGTACGCGCAGTTCTGTCATTAGGATGCGCGCCAGCTCCCCGTCGGGCAAACGTGTGACTTGGAAAGGCACGTATCGGCTTTCTGTTAGAACGCCTAGGCATTTGTGCCCTATACCCACCAACGGATCACCGCAGTGAGGTTTTCACCGACACATCCGGTTTGAGCGTTTCTTCAGTGAAAGATGAATAAATAGCGCCAATAAAATCTCCGATGACTGTCAAGCCCATAAGCTCGCGAAGTGGGATCCCTAGAAAGGCTGATTTATCCTGCGCATGAAGACACGCAAGCCTTTTTTTTTTTCTTACTACCATTACTGACATCACGCATGCATGGAGCTAGTCGATTTCCATCAACTGTTCTTCCGTCCGAAAATTCCTATTCCGATTATTCGAAATGTACATTATTTAAAAATCGTGCTCATATTCCGAATCATTACAATACTGCGATATAGAACTTAATTAGATAAGCGCCTTTATTATTTTGCAGTTACAAATCTTGGAGAGATCCTCGCAGAACACGTAATCAACATGCTATCTCTGCACAGAGCCTTAACTTCATTTAGCGAGTTGCATTATGAAAGGGCTGGCTAGGCCGATCAGGATAGCGCCCGCCCGCCCCGCTGTGGTGGTGCAGTGGTTAGGGCGCTTGACTTCTGCCCTGTACAGGCCCAAGGATGCGGGATCGAATCCCGACCTCGACAGCCGCTTTTCGGTGGAGGCGAAAAGCAAGGCGCCCGTGTGCTGTGCGATGCCAGTGCACGTTAAAGAACCCCAGGTGGTCGAAATCTCCGGAGTCCTCCACTACGGCGTCTCTCATAGCTTGAGTCGCTTTTGGACGTTAAACCCCATAAACCAAACAAACCAAACCAAAATTGCCCCCATTGTGTGGGTGCGTTCCCACGCTCGTGTCGTCGATGGGTGCTCAGGACGGTATTGGAACAGTCTCGTAATGGGCGCCATTTTGTTTGGTCCAGCTCTCCCTTTCGTATTGCTGCAGTGCAACCTGCGAAACGGAGTATCGAAAATGTATCCAGACGTGGAAGGCACACTTGCCTTGCCGCATCGCCTCATCGCTGTCTTGCGCTGATAATGTCTTGTATCCTGGCACAAATGTTGTCGAAAGCCATTTTTACACTAAGGGCCCACCCACAAGCACTCCAACAACGATCTTTGTCAATAAATAAATAAATTCAGCAAGGTTGTAATACACAAGCAAATTGCGAAATGAACACAAAACGCTGTTTACGTTTGAAAGGCATAGCAAGCCTACAAGAATTTGTCGGCTTGTTTGAATGACAATTTTGACCAGTCGGACAGCTATGTTAACCGAGTATGCAAAGTTGCAACTCACTCACTCACTCACTCACTCACTCACTCACTCACTCACTCACTCACTCACTCACTCACTCACTCACTCACTCACTCACTCACTCACTCACTCACTCACTCACTCACTCACTCACTCACTCACTCACTCACTCACTCACTCACTCACTCGCACTCGTACGCGCACACACACTATTTTGTTTTTGTTTTTTTTGCCCCCATTAGTTCGCATACTGACGTCGCAGACAAAATAAAAACAAGGCGTGAAAAGTGGCGCATTAAGAAGCCCCTCTACGTGGCTACAGGAACAAGTGTGAATAAGAACAAGCACGACGACACGCTCTGTCCGTCTTCTGTCCTGTCAGCGTCCCATGATTTCGTTCTGTGTATTCTTTTTCTCCTCTATGTGTGTTGGTTCCTGTAGCCATCAGTAATAATTTACTTGCCCAAAAGCAAGCGTTCCCTCTACGATAATTTTCAATTGCTCTCCCACCCCGTTTGAACAGTCCAGAGCCGAACACCAACCGAACTCCGAATCCAATCCAAAAATGTACCGGGTCGACGTCCTCGTCGATTGTTTTCCCTTATCGTCGATTATCTTCCCTTATTAAATTCCTCGCCCAGGCCTATTTATTCTTGATATAACTAGGATTTCACTCATCTTTCTGCTCTCCTTTATTGTCACCGTTGTATTGAAATAACACTTTATGCCTTGCAATTCAGAAGGAACTTTCTTTGTCAAAAAAAGTTTTTTATTCTGTTATTTTTTTTTATTTCCATAAATTTTCTGCTAAGACACTCTTTGAATCCGTCACTGGGTGGCACGGCGAATGTCTAAAAAACTTTTTTTTGTTTTTGTTTTTTAAGTAACAGGCCAGCAGCGCTGAAAACGAGTTCGCCGGACGAACTTCCGCTATTTACCGTTCGTACTCCCATCTACTTGCGTCAAACAGTGTGGGCGTGCTCTGCATGCCTTCCGCTCATCAAACGTCCTGTGCGTACGGAGAACGTGAGGTTTGTTTGTGTCGTGTACCCGAGCATCAACGAAGTCGTTGCGAAATAGCAAGGATAAAAAAGTCCTCGCAAAAACAATAAGCTATCCAAACTTGCCTCTTCGCTGGAATGCAGCTCACACGACAGCACGTATGGTTAGAAGCGACTTTCGGCTCATTTTTCGCTCTGCGAAATGCATAACGCGCAAATGATTGATGAAAACGGGACGTCGAAATTCTACGGCGCCATGCTTTCACTATTCCCAATGTGTTTGGATCACGCAATTTCTTGACAAGGAAGAATTGCTGTATCGACCGAGCCATTCCTAAAAGTTATTCTTAGCAAATCTGTGCACTGAGTTTTTCAGTATATAGTAAGCTTGAAGTGCACATGGAGACCATCCGCGTCGTTGGTGGCAGTTGTAAAGGCAGGTTTTTGTCAGTTGGTTTATTTATTTTACGATAAGGCGGATCTGGTACATATGATATGGACGTGTCCAGAAATAAAAGATATAAATGGACAGACAAAAACGGAAGAACTTTTTGGGGACTACTGTTGAGCTCACACCCTGAGACTCGGATAGGTGTAATCCGACTGGCCGAACACGCCGCCCGGGTCCAAAGGCTCCAGGCCGTCGTGTAGGCGGATAGGTTGACGCCTATCCTGTATCTGTTGGAAATTAAAGTTTTACCACCACTACCACCAGCACCACCCCAGGATACAGAATATATCATAAAGTGGAAGGGCAACTAACGATAATGAAAAAAGATCATGAACTATAATTTACACAATAACAAAAAACAGTAGAGGTAAAAGTTATGGTTAACAATTTTTTTGGGCTCATAAAAGATGTCATGAATAATAATATGAAGTCTTGCACCAAAATAGCATAATAAGTCAGTTAATGAACACAAACACAGTATATAGTTAATTAACGTTGCAAGGACGTTTTTAAACTGAACCGGATCACTGATAATGAAGGTAAGTAATTCCATTATTTGCAGGGTCTTTACATAAAGCGCACAGTCACTGTATTGCAATGGAGCACTCAGACATTTTGTTAATGATTAAGCGATGGGAAATCTACCGGGAACAAAGTTTATCATTATGGTAGAAAACTTTATGAAACAGAGAAATGCGATTGTGCTTCCTTCGGGTAGCAGGTGGCACAAGGTTTAAGGACATTTCATTTGGATGACTCTCTAACTGAACGACGGTAGTTAAACAAGTTTATAAAACTTGCTTCACGGTTCTGCATAGATTCCAACATGTGTGACATTGTGACGCGTTCAGAATCCCGTACAGATGAATATTCGATTTGTGGGGGCTGTACTGCTTACGCGGCTCACGCAGGTGTAGTCAGCCTCTACAAAATTACTTAGCCTCAGTTTTATGTGACAGGTATGAACCCCGAGAATGAACCAAAGATGAACAGGGACAAGAGTTCATGCTTATCAATTAGACACTTCTTTTTTCGGGAGGTCCGTCTGTTAAATACATTTGCTTTACGTTACTTTAGGCTCCCCCCCCTTTTTTTTTTTTTTTTTTTTTTTTTTTTTTTTTTTAGTGCGTGTATGTCTATGAACACAGGGAAGTTTCGAAGAATAAAAGCGGCAAAGATACAAGATTGCACGTTTGTTTCGGAATAGACAAATTTTAGTGACGTGCACTCAAAATCCACTATAGTAGGCCAGTCTGAATCGTTGTTATTAACATGTGGCTTCTTCAATAACGAACGCTGTGTGTTCCTCAAATTTCTTGTCCTGAAGTTTGGAGGTGACTCATACTGACTGAAACAATGCACTGATGATAAATAAGTTCACTTCGGCGGAGCGTCTTGATGTCTGCAAGCGTAACCAGAAAAGCATAAAAAAGTTTACTTTGTTCAGAGTTGTTCCAGTCAAATGATTTCGAACTGTTGAATTGGTGTCGTGCTTCTTGCAATTGTCTTCGGCAGTTACGCCGATGTGAGAATGGTGGTGCAGATATCGTGCAGATGTTCCCTTTTTCTGTTGTGCCCGCCGCTGTGTGGTGACCGCCACCGCCAGGCTAAATGATGCGGGATCGAATTCCGGCCGCGGCGGCCAATTTTCGATGGAGGCGAAAAGAAAGGCGCCCGTGTGCTGTGCGATGTCAGTGCACGTAAAGAACACCAGGTGGTCGAAATCTCCGCAGCCCTCCTGTACGGCGTATTCCATAGCCTGACTCGCCTTGGGATGTTAAAACCCATAAACGAAAGCATACCTTTTTCTGCTGTCTGCTTAATAGTGGATTGTGATTTCCTCTCGACTCTTGTCCTGTGTGCCGTGTAGGACCCTTTCTTCTGACTCTTGCACCCCGAACAGACTTACTGAAAATCCGCTTGAACCTTATTTTTACCTTAGATAAGCTTCATAGAGGACATGTTTTTTCCGGTACGTAAACCGCATGGAAATGTTCAAAAATTGGCTTTCGTTTGACGGTAATTGTAAACCTATTTTCACGCCTGTTATTCTGCACTGACCACACGGCTTGTTGGCAATCATCGTACAAAACACTCTCGATGCTAGCGATGCTCCGCTCCAACGGTCTTAAGTGTGCTTTTGAAAATGATCGTTTTGTTGTGGAGTGGTGGTTTTTGTAGAGGCAGACAGGCCTCGCGAGGATGCGCAAGTGTTATAGCTGCGCTGGAAATTGTAACGTACGCGGGGAAATAACTGCATGAAAGAAGATAAACGATGGTACTGTTTGGTAAAATGTTCACAGTCCATCCAGCCGTTTGTACGTTGTTTACAAAAGCAGTGATCACAAAATCCATCATTTTATGTCTCTGTACAACAAACACCCACACAGGGAATTGTATTTTACTGAAAAAAAAAAAAGACAAAAAATGCAATGCCCGGATTTAAGGAAATTTTCGTTGAGCAGAACTCGATTTGTACCGGTATCCGAGGTCAGAAAACATCACCCGATTCTTTCGGAAAAAAAAAAAAAAGAAACGAAAACGAAGCGCCTTCCAGCTCATGTTGTGTCGGAGCTGCTATTACCTTTTCTAATCCTGTCATGAGGAAGAGGGTTGGCGTGAGCGCCCTCCTAGTGCACGCGGTTGTCAACGCCAACGGCGCCGTTTCATTTGCGGCTCTCGCTGGGCAAATGGCTGTTCACCTACTGGACCAAGGAATGCTCACATTTTCCGCACTTTTCCGCGCGGAAAATTGCGGAAACAGTGGAGAATCGCACTCCACTCTTTGCCCGCGTAGAGAAAGAAAAGTCGCGGACCTCGACGCGTGTGAACTGTGACATCCTTCCGGCTTGTCTGGAAAGCCAACACTCTGGCTCGGCATAGTTCAAGAGGAAAGTCCCGTTACATTGGGTGGGATCCATGGTATGTCAGGGAAGGTGCCGGTCCGTCCACTCGGAGTTTCATACCCAACACCCGAGCAGGGTGGGGCGCGAAATGCATTTACCAAAACCAAATACGGCCCAAGAAAAGAACATAAAACAAGGTGCGTACACTGCATGCATGCAGTGTCTTGATTTAAGCCCCATTTTGGTGTTTTATTCTACTGAATGCATATAGTAGCATTTTAAAACATTTATTAGATTATATTGATATACCCTCTACAAGCAAAAAGGCCGGCAGTACCTGTTGATTAAAAAAATGACAAGACCGTGCTACAATTAAAAGTGGTGAAAGCCACTTTACAGGAATGATTTCACCAACTGCATTGTTTTCATTCCACCACCATCATCATCATCATCATCATCATCATCATCATTATTATTATTATTATTATTATTATTATTATTATTATTATTATTATTATTATTATTATTATTATTATTATTATTACCACCAGTGCTATTATCATCATTATTAACCAAATGAACCGCCATCGTCATCGCCAATAGCATCATTATCACTAACTGCAGCGTCATTATCATCGCTACTATAATCATTAAACAAACTGCATCGTCGTTCTGATCACTACTATCGTCCTCACGATAGACAAGGAGCATTACGATCGTTTTCTCGCGATCCATGACATGAGTGTGTAGCGCAAAAAGACGAAAGACACAGAAAGGGTACATAACACAGCGCCTGTGTTGTGTACCTTTTCTGTGTATTTCGTATTTTTGCGCTACACTCTCATGTCATAGATCACCGTTACCGACTAGCCCAAGTTTCCACCCTTGTAAGTTTTCTCACGAGCCCGATGTGGAGTAGTGCTCGCTCGGCTGGGAATCGGAGGGATGGTGGTTCGGTTCTGGTGGAGACAGAATATTTGTATTTCTTTTGGCGGACACACCCGGCGGACACATCCAGCGGACGGACAGGAACGTCACCGTGAGCCTAGAAAGGCTTTCACCTAAGAAAATGCATTTTTTTTTTAATTGACTGCTGTTGTAATACTAGGCTGTGTTTCCACGTGGTCGGGCTATTCTTCATTTCAGCTCTAGAAAATATCATTTACTGCTCGTTTCACGTATGCTAAGCTCAAAGCTTGCTCTTCTGCCGCGTTGGAGTCGCACTCATTAAATGGGGAAGGTATATCTTTCAGAGGGCAAGCCTACGTTGCTGGCCCCACCAGTGCTATAACTGGCAAAGCGCCACGTATTTGCTACCGGATCTCACAAAGGCACGTCCTCACGACCCTTGCGAGAACTAAAATTTGTGAAATGCAAGTCCAACAAATCCTTGAGATTTGGCTAACGTGCACTGTCGTGATCAGTAGACGAATTTATCTTCTGAACAGATGGCACATACCCACACAAGGGGATCGAATTTCGTTGGGAACAGGCGCAAACACAGGGTTGAAGAAGCGCATAGAAAGACGCTAATCACACTTAGCCACTCCAGCCGCTCTCTCCGCCCTTCCAGCATAGCATTGTGCGCATGCGCACTGGGGCCAGGCTGTTCCTTTATCCCCATAACCTGTTCGAGTAACTCTATTCTAAATCTCGCTAATGAGGGCCCAATATTGCACATAATCCGACAGCGTATACGAAATTACGCGGTGGGCGTCGGCCACTACAAGCGGACGGGCTGGAAACTCGGACGCGACAGGTCGGCGGCGAGTAGCCAGGCATCGTGTGCCGGACCAAGTTGATCGGACCAAGGTTTCAGCTTCACCCCCCTCCCTTCGTAAGCGTTCAAGTCGTTTCGATCTGCTGGGGCGTCTGGCTGGCTAGCCCGGCCGACTTCGCTGAAACTCGCAAACGGACGGTATTGGGGGCACGATATTCGAGGAGGATATACAACTGCCACCAGCGCTCCCGGCTGTCCCAAAAAGAGCGGGAGGGGTTCTTCCTTTCCTCCGGGAATGCTACAAATGCCCCCGTGCGCTCCCGTGGCCTTAACCGAGATTTCGTTGTTTGCGAACCCCGCCGGGCCGCAGCTGCCGCGCACAATGGCAGCCGGGAGGGCACGCGACGACCTCGCGCCACCTGGCGCCGGTCGCGCGAGCAGCACGTGCGTGCGGCGACGGCGTTGCCGCAAAGTCTCGAATATTCTCGCCTAAGAGCCGCCGTCTACCCCTAACGCCCCATTGGTTTCATTCACCGGATTCTCAGATCAAACTTGATCGCTATTCACGACAGGGCAGGGGTTCGAGTATAGGGCAGCCTTGTTCGGAGCGAGTTTCAGCAAAGTGCGTGGAAAGGGAGCCATGGAGCTAACAGTCAGCTTTCCGCAAGGATAACGTGTTTATCTGGCATTCAGCCGTCAACTCATTTAATCATGTGTTTTTGATTGCGGGTTTGCGGGTGTAAAAACTTTCCAACCGGTAGCGAAACCCAGGGCTTTGATTTGTGAATCACTTTTGAAGGGGACGGGTCTAGTGGCGCAGTGCATAGTCTCTCGGCCGTCTTCATCGGAATGATGTTTCATGCGTTAGCGCTAGGCCCTTCTATAAGCCGTTGTTTTGTGGTTTGTGTGCAGCGTATACAGGCTCCTGCAACAGCGACGCTCGCGTCGATGTGTGCTGCTTTTGTGACGTCACGAGAACACATGCCGTGGCCGAATTGACAAGAGACTGTTAGCTTGGGCGGCACTCTTGAAGTGGTAATTCAACTCACTGGGGCCCTTTGAACACCGAGCCAGCTTGATTAAAGTGGGACTGTATCTGTGTCGCCCTTGCCTACGTGGTGAGCATACAGATCGTATGGCATGTCATTCGAGGTAAGATGTTCATATAGCGCGAAGCACGTGCAGTCAAAACTTAAACCATGCAAAACCTGGGTTTCGCATGATTCATCTAGCCTGACGGCTTAGCCCCTGGCTAAGACCCTCGGTATCTCTTTTTTTCTTAATGCGATAGCGTTCAAGAGCACGTTATGGGTAAAATCTGGTGCAGGTGTCGGCGTTATGAGCAGAAAATCACGAGCATGTGGTCGCTCACAGGTGATACCTGGCAGCTGGCATCGCCGCGGGCACTGATTCTTATCAGAAAGTTGGTTTGGTTTATGGGGTTTAACGTCCCAAAACAACTGTCTATGAGAGACACCGTAGTGGAGGGCTCCGGAACTTTCATCCACCTGGGATTCTTAGCGTGCACTTGATATCGCGCTGCACATGGACGCATTCCTTTTCGCTTCCATCGAAAAGCGGCCGCCGGGATTCGATTCCGCATCCTTGGGAGCAGCAGTCGAGCGCCCTCATCACATCAGAAAGTTGGGAGGAACTGTCAACCCGGGCTGCTCTTTTTAGTTGGGAAGGTGGAGTAAGAATATACGTTCCAGTGCTCTTAGATGCCATTGTTCTTGTATTTAAAGCCGGGCACGTCGATCGGCACGTGCCACGACCAAGGCGGCACAGAGCCGCTGATGGCGATGACGCGCCGCAGTGAGATTAAAAGTCCGGTCTTGTCCACAGAATTTGAATATCTCTGTTGCAATTACCAAGCTAACGATTTTCAAGAGCAAAATCCGAGAACTTGAAAGCGCGATTTTTTTTTTTACTCTTTTTGGTATTCTGCTTCCAACATTACTCTGTTTCTTTTAAATGCATGAACCCTTTCAAACCTAAATCAGCCTGGATGTCGTGCCAAACCTGTTTTCAGCATACCTTGCATCTGCTGACTTTTCTGTAGCCTCGATGGCATAAAATGACCACTCTGGAAAATTTGAAGTCGTTGGAATAGACTGCTACAAGGAATCTTTTCATACCTTCGGTTCAAAAAGCATTCGGCACTCAATAATATAGTAAACAATTTCGAACAAGGTGACTTTCTTTTTTTTTTTTTTTTCGCATGGAATCTGGAGGTAGGAGAACTATGTAGACTCTGCGCTATTGATGAAATGCGTTACTTATTCTGTTCCTTCTGCGATATTTGCGCTAGCTTTACGAAAAGCCTATGCACGGACACCGCCATGCAGTTGTCTCGCGCGGGTGTGGCTGTACGCATTGGTCGCGCTCTCTGGACAGCCAAGACGCTTGCGACGAATACGCTTTTCGTTTTTTTCATATTGGTCACAAATTTTGCGTCGCTTTGTTATTTGTTTATATTATGCATGTTTTTATTTTTATTTGCATTGTTTATATCGGGAGGGGGGGACACATTTCTCCAGTGGCGACATGAAATAATTATTCAGATTAAGTAAAACAATTAGGCCGGCCTTCCAGGATAACAATAAATTACATTTTGAGGTAGTTTACTACTCCGAACGTTTTAGCTGTTATATCCTCGAACGACATCATGTACTTATTTTAACCTTATCAGCATTATCATCGTTCATGGGAAAATGACGTTCTGTGTACCGAATCTCAGGTCGTTTGCCGCCGAGATGTCAACAGGAGTCGCATTGCGTGTTCCCGCAGACCGGTTCCGCCGGCGTTTGACACGGCGACACCGTAGGCCGTTATTTTTTCCTTCAACGCTCCAAGCAGTGCGACTGTAGTGCTGGTAACAAGAGCGCAGTATGCATACAACTTGGGTCCCACCAGTGCGCGTAAACTGCAGAAGGCCGCCTCGTTGAGACAAGAACGCAGCGGCGATCGCGGTTCCTCCTCCGCCCCATCTGGCCGCGGCCGGGGTCGCCAGATGGACCATTGTTGGCGACGGGCGGGAACCCTTGCCCGTCCCGTCCATGTTCGCGGTCGGCGCTTCTCTCAAAAGAAACGCGACAAAGCACACTCGGCCATCGGCGCCACAGTTGTAGTCAGCCTACCTTGTAGGCGGCGCGCGTCAAAGTGTGCGCTTGCCGCAGGGACTGCGCGCTGGTTGCTCCGTGTTCTCAGCATCGCACCAGGCCGCTGGAGCTGTGACCTGCACGGAGAAAAACTTTTGTGACGTACCTTTCCTTTGGCATGACATGCGGATCCTGTGGTGCCCGCCAATGGTGTCTTATCTTTATTGCGCAAGCATTCAGGTCTTCCACTGTTTTGTGACATATGAAGCTTTGAAGCTCGTGCAACAGGTCGTGTCGGTGGTTAGTGTAACGTCGCGTGACGACATGGCATGGTCGAACTGACAGCAGCTGCCAACTCGGACAGCACTTTGGAGACAGGAATCGAACCCACCGGGAGTCAGATACGTCACCCCCGTATCAATCAGGCACTTCCGTACGGCTTGGATAAAGCGACCTCATACCTATGTCGAATGGTCTTTTACATGATTGAAACCAGTTTCTGGGATTGTTGTTACATGAGGCTTTCATATACACGGCGCGAGCACGAAAAAGCACAATGGGAGGACACACGAGAAAGCACTGACTTCAACACAGCTTTATGTAGCAACGAATACCTATGGACTATATCGTGCATGTGCAGCATTGAAGGAAAAAGTAAAGTGTCATGCTGAATGTGGAGGTCTTGCGTTCTGCTTTTTTTAAACATGTGTTTTCTTGCCCATATCGATGGAGGTTTCGTCCTTTCATCTGTGCAATGTGGTGCCGCTGGCAGATTCAGCGTGACACTTTACTTTTTCCTTTCGTTGGTGTGCCTAGCGCTGTATTCTTCGCGCAACAATGACGCTTTGTTGAAGTCCGCTCTTTCTGGTGTGTCCTCCCATTGTTCTTGTTCGTCATCGCGCTTTGTGTGTGTGAAAGCCTTTCACATGATGTGGTAAATTACGACTGTGTGCTCATCAGAATGGGTCATCTATAACCGAAGTGAAGTCCGAAGTGCGTACCTTGTCCTAAACACGTTGAATCGCCCGCCGATTTCTCCCGCATCGCATCAATTGAGGATCTCCTCAATCTTTGTTGACGCTTGGATGGATGGATGGAATATAGGAGCGTCCCATTTGAAACGGGGTGGTAGCAGTTGCTATCATGCTCGTTTTTTTCCCTATGTCTTAATTATTGCTTTAGATAGGTTAACTATACCATCATTCTATTTATTGAATTTTGTTTCTACATTACTAACATTATGTTACCTTTCTGATTTTAAGCCACCAATCTTCCAATCGATTTTTGCTATTCACCCGGCCACTGGTATCTCTAAACCCCAGGGCCTCAGGAAGAGTGACTGTGGGCCTCTAGCGCCGCCTATCGGGTATCGCACCACTTACTCTGCAAGAAAAAGATGGCAGTCTTGGTCGTAATTACTGTGGCTCAATAATCGCCAAAGCCTAAGGAATGTTTTCCGCGTTTACAAGTTCCAGAAGGGATGCGATAAAACTGCCGATTTTGTACTCGTTTATGTCGTGGCCGTGCTGGAAGTAGTATTTATTTACTTTTTTTTTACCTAATTCCACGATTCTGGAGCACATCCTAACTGAGCCAGTTGCGAAGCAATCTAATATACAAATTTCGCACGTTCTGGGAATAGTAGAAGCTGCTGATATGAGGCGAAAATTTGCTTTTAAATCTTTTCCTGCTCTCGCAGCGATTAGTTAAAGCTGGCACAAGAAATTAATGGACTGCGTTTTTGAAAATAATTGCGAGGGAACTGTGGAATATATTAGCAGATAATCTTCATGAGTATACTATGAGTTGGCGATATGTAGTGAAATATTGCGTCAGAAGTTTGTCCTGTGTTAACACAGAAAAAGTCAAATTGTCATAAAAAGCAAACTAGGCGAGCTTAAAAAGTAACAGAAAAAAAGCGAAGCTCGTCTAGGAAGGTTACACGGATATATTGACTGTTATCGTGAAGTTATGTAATATGTAAAAAAAGAAACAGCGTTCAAAAATTATTTCACAGAAAATGTCTAAAATATAAGCAAAATGCTGGGTTTGCTCTTTCGCCAAGAGCGCCTTCACCTGTCATAGCGTACACTAAGTGAGGTTTTCTTTACCCGCTGTCCTTAATTTGCCTATGGTAAAGCGAAGAGAGAACGCTATGCGAAATGCGTCCGCTGAAACTTCGTGTGAGCCCGAGGGTCGCACTCCACCGCCCGGCATGGCGGGTGCACGCGTGTCATTCAGAGTGGCAGTGCGTCTTTTCTTCAGATCTTTCCAACTAAGAAGCAAAATTCTAAGAAACCGTACCATTCATGCACTCAGGGCGGAAAATGCTGAACGGAAACAGAAACTTAACGACTTATCGAAGAGCTCAACGGCCAGAGAACAGAGCAGAACAACTTAAACGTGCGAACAGATGAAACTCAGCCAGCCACCATAGGGCGGTAGATGTTTGCAGTTGCCATGGCAGCCATGAACAACGCAGTGAATCCTAATAACATAGAGTTTTTTACTCTTACCTAGAGGGAAAGCTGTGCTGCCGTCTATGGGAGTTTACATGGAGTTTCCAGATGGCCAGTTCAGCCACCATGGGCGCTCAAAGCATCATGGGCCGGAGAGCTACCGAGTGCAGAACTACAACTTTTGGCCAAAACTAATGCAAAGATAAACGTTGTTCTACCGTAAATAATGTCATAAGATTGAATATTGTGACTATAAATTGCAAAAAGAGAGAGAAACAGAATGCCAGTGTGAGATTTATCCAATATAAGCGATGACCCTTTCTCCTATTGGCTTAGTTTTGAGCAGCACAAATACCAATATTTCGCAGTTAATAGGCACACTTTGAAACAAAAAAAAAATGTTATGAAAATATTTATCGTTGTGCAATCACTTAAGGAAGTTTTTAGTGGCATTTCGGGAAACAAAAACCATTTTTTGGCGACGTCTGCTTTTGCGCCTTCGCTACTATGGCTTTCGCGGTCTATGTACGCACCTTCAGATGATGATGATAACAAAAAAGAAACACTGCAGTAACGCCACTCCACTTACTGGAGAAAAACCGACTGTCCCGCAACAAGTAGCACACCGGCCCATGATTCTTAGCGCGCCCATGGTGGCTGAAGTGCAGCGCCCTCAGCTTTCCCTCTAGTTAGTGTAAGGAACTCTATGCCTAATAATCTCATTTCAAACATTCAAGCAGATGCGCGCATAGATATAGCGCTTACTGCAGAATGCAGAAGCAAACCCTATATTAGGCCATTAGCTGAGCGTGGCGAGGAGCCGTAAAAGATCGATCAAGTTGGAAACCATTTTAATGCGTCAGTTAATCTGCCGCGGTATACGCGGAAAGCAGGGTCTCTTTAAAACAACACACATTACAAATTGCACAACTCCACCAGACATAATCGCCCTTAAGGAAACCAACTGCCCACCCACACTCACGAGCCTTGGTCGCCGCGCTGGTTGCTAAAACGGTAGCCGCAATCTGACGCGATATCGAGGCAACGGACATAAACCACGCTCTTATCGAAATAATTACCCAAAAGGGAAGCCAAGAAAGCATCTTCCTGCTTAACGTATGCATGCAACCCGCCCTGCTAGAGGAAAGCTAGCTTCAGCTACCTGCTGTATGCAAGGCAGAACCAGCAGTAGCCAAGAAGGGTCTCGTCATCCTGGATGACTTTATTGCTTCGCATAAAAACTGGGGCTATGTTAGAGAAACCCAGGAAGACACGGATCTAGCCAGAGAAGTCGATCGCAGAAGGTTCAGCCTCATCAGAGACCACACCCAACCAAACGCAAGCTGGGAATAGCATAAACCTATATTCATGCCCAGTCTTAGCATTCGTCAAATGAATATATAATGCAGCCAAGGTGAGAAAACGACGGGAAGATGCTAGGCAGCGACCACTGCATCTTGCGCATCCAGATGGAAACACTCCCGATCAGGATTATACATGACCAGGATAGACTCACGGACTGGGAAGCCTAAAAAAAAACCAGGGCGGAGTCCGAAGAAGCGGAGATCGCGAACATCGAGAGCTTGGTGTCAGCTATCAAATTGGACTGGGAAAAACTGACAAGAGAGGTCGCTTTCACCAACAACTCGCGCGAAGTGGATAACAATCTATTACCCACTCTGGGATTCCAGACGGGCATAGCTAAGGGCGTGGAAAAGGCAGAAGCATAATAGAAATCTCAGGCATATAAGATCGTTGAGGCCACCAAACAAGATGCAACGGAGCTCTAAAGGCGGGACTGCGACCGGAAATGCAACGAGCTGCAGTGGTCCCTAGGCTTCGCTAAGACACGGACCTTGCTAAGGGCTCTCATATACCCAAAGAAAACCAAATCTGAATTTCGCAAAACGATCCAAGGGATCGCGCACCAATTTTAAGGCACAGACCGGGAACTGGTATAGAGCATCAAGCAGCGATGTATCGGCAACGAAACGGACGCCGACTGCAACTCACGATACACGAACACGGGCGAAGCAAATCCCGCTCTAGACGAGCCCCTTACCATTGAAGAAGTTAGGCACGCTGTGATGTCAGCCACAAAGACACCACACCAGGCAAGGATGGCATCACCAACCCCATGATAAGGAACTTGGATGAGAACTCCATCAAAAGATTCACCGAATTCGTCAGCAAACACTGGGAGGGGATCACCCCGAAAGACTGTACTCAGGTGGAAATAGTAATGATTCCTAAATCCTAGAAGATTCCCAATCTAGAAAATGTAAGACCCATTTCTCTAACATCATGTTTGGGAAAAAGTATACGAGCGAATTGTGCTTCAGAGGTTGCAGACACACCTGGAGGACAGCGACCTCACGCCGCACAAGATTTTCGAATTCCGAAAACACCTCCCAGCGCAGGACGCCCTCCCTCAGATCAAAGAGGAGGTGCTTAACAATATCCCCGAAATTCGGAGAAAACATCTTGTTCGCCCTCGACCTTAAAGAGGCATTCGACAATCAGTCACAGGGCAGGTCTACAGAGGGGCTCAGCAACCTGGATTTCGGGTACAGAATGTTGTACAACTACGTGAAACTCATTGGAATAGGAGGCATCAGAGCAGACACCTTCCACGCTCCCAAAAAGGGAACACCGCGTCTGAGTGATACCGCCTATGCCTTTTGACATTGTTATGATCGGCTTGTTTAACGTGCACTGGCATCGCGCAACGCGCGGGCTTCTTGCTTTTCGCTTCCATCGAAAAGCGGCTGCCGCGACCGGGATTCGATTCCGCATCCTTGGGCACAGCAGTCGAACGCCCTGACCACTGCGCTACCGCGGCGGGATATCAGCTGCAAGCATCGGCAACAACGTAACCGCGACATTAGCATCTGCATTTCTTTTTTTTGTACTGCGACGGAAGTAGTAGCAGCGCAGTGTGAGTTAAGCCTCCACAAGTGAGAAGCACGCTCCCAGCGCCATCCTCCAGAAACCCACTTAGCCGCTCAATGAAAAACATCGAAATTAGCCGCTACTCCTCGCACAGACTATCGCAATACACCGTAGGCAGTTTTACTGCGACAGGAGTAGCAGTGCCATACCGGAAAATCCGGTTTCGGCGTATGTGAGTCAGGGGAGGAGAAGAATCACCTCCCACCCACCACCGTAAGGCATCCTCACTCCAGGAGCTCTTCAGTTCAAGAGTCGTATAGAAAACTTAGACTACACTTCAGGAGGCCATTCACACACACATCCTCAAATGGCTCACCTACCAGGACTGTATAAGAGGAGCCCACCCTGCAAAGGACTCCTCCTATATGTAGACCGCGAAGAATGCCTTCACTCACCTCCCTTACAGAACAGCAAAAGTCCACCAAGCAGAGGAACGGAAAAGTGTTCTTCTTCTTCTTTTTTTTTTTTTTTTTAGGCGATGTTACTTGGGGAGACAGACTACTAAATTTCGCCCGAGGATGCAGCACTGCATGGCGTAGCACAGGTTAAAGTACCCCGTGCGGGTAAGGAGGAATGTAGGAGTTAGAGAAGGGAGCTAGAGTAGGTCTTTCTCGCGTTGGTACTGTACCGCTATTAGGTAAAAGCACGACCATATATAGTGGAAGGCCTAAGTACAATTTCGATCTGTCAACCTTTAACGGGAAGTCACACACAGGACATATGGGCGTCTGCGTTTCGCCTCCGCGGAAACGCGGCCGCCGCTGCTGGTATCGGGTCATCTGGCTCATATAGCGAAGCGTTTAGTGGCTGGGGATGTGATGTCTACACTGTCCTCTGAACTGGTCACTTCGGCGGCGTGGCACGCTCACGTACTGCGACGGTCACTCCGTCGACATGGGCTCACTGTTCTTGTGCCGGGAAGCGCTGGGACGGTTGCGTTGTGTAGAGTCGCTGGCTCTCGCTGTTGTCTATGGAAGATGCGCAAAACAACTGCCAGACGGTTCTGTTCAAATTTGTACACGGGGCTCATTGACTGGATTCGCCGAGTAGGTCGTTTCCTTTAAGTTTCTAATAAGGGAGTAAATTGCTCATTATCATCCACCCGTGCGCAGCCATACGGCTACAAAGGAAAGCTATACGGCTTTCTCAGAAACTTCGTAGTTAAAGAAAAAATCGTCGAATTTGACGTGGATGATAACAAGTAATTACTCCCTTATTAGGAATCTACTCCACCTTGGGGGTTTCCCCTAAATATTTGACCAACACTATTCCTTTAAGTTTCACCCCGCCGGGGTGGCGCAGTGGTTACGACGCTCGACTACTGTTCCCAAGGACGCGGGATCGAATCCCGGCCTCGGCGGCAGCTTTTCGGTGGAGGTGAAAAGCAAGGCGTCCGTGTGCTGTGCGATGTCAGTGCACGTTAAAGAACCTCAGGTGGTCGAAATTTCCGGAGTCCTCCACTACGGCGTCTCTCATAGCCTGAGTTGCTTTGGGACGTTAAACCCCACAAACCAACCAACCAACCTTTAAGTTTCATCGAAAGGAGGTCTCTTTATTCGCAGTATGAAATCAACCGCTGAAGCGTTCTTCGATAGATAGGCCACATGAGGCCGTCACTCACGCAAAGTGAAGCAGTAGCAGAACCTACCTCCTCGGGGGTTCGTGCAGGCCGCTCCTAGGTCTCCAGACTGAAACAAGACATTTGGACAGAACTGAATACTGGGCGAGTTGGGGTGCTTTAAGGTTTGTGTTGGTGATTTTATATGTTGTGTTTCTTTCCCGGTCTTCGTTTTCCGCGCTGCGCAAAAGGGCTTAAGAAAATTTGGTCTGAACAGGGAATGAGCAGCTGCTGCCCATTGCCTTGAGGGTACATTCGCGATATACTTCGCAGCTGGGATTCCTCAAGTCGCTGCCGACAGAAGACGAGTGTAGTGCTTACTCCCTTTAAACGTGTGGGGAAGCACAGCACTTACTCTGGAGTAAGCTGCATCCTGCTCCAATTGCATCTTTTTTGTGTGTATAGTACCATCACCGCTTGCTACGGTGACCTGATTGTCTACACTGCGAGTTCTGTATAGTCTACTCATTCCTTGTGAGGTGGTGAGGGGTGGTAGTTCCTGGCCCTACGGGGCTGGGACGGTAGGTCAACGCCGCTTGCGGCGGGGTCTAGCCAGCCACTGATTTTTATCTGTTGTAGGCCGTCATTGCACCCGCCACCGCTTCGGTAGTGGTGGACGACGGCTGTTGTTGCGGCGCGCGTCTTTCTCTCCGTCTTCTTTTCTTTCTTGTCTATTTTCTCTTCTGTCCGCACGAGGCAGCGGAGGTGGCTCAGCTACAGAGCCAGTAGCAGGCCCGTGCATTTTCTTTTCTTTCTTCCTACAGCCACAACAACTACTACTCATTTCTTCCTGCAACCCGGCTACACGCACGCACGCACAGTGACACACGCACACACACACACACGCACGCACGCGCGCACACACACACACACACACACACACACACACACACACACACACACACACACACACACACACACACACACACACACACACACACACACACACACACACACACACACACACACACACACACACACACACACACACACACAATAAAAAAAATATAGGCGCCCCGCTTGTGTTTTACACACGACAGCTTAACCTGTGCTCTGAGCTGCTCGGTTAAAGCAGGGAATACGCCGCTTGCCCGTGTTTTCATTTTGCCTTTGGTTTCAGAGAGGGCCACTTAAAAAAAAAAATGTTGATATTCAATTATCCTTGAACCAAGTTTCATGAGTTTTAACTTTTAACCATCGGCCGCTCCGCAGTCGCTGCTGCCGCTTCGATCCTGTCTCGCTTCCGTGCTTGGCAAGCTCCTCGGGGCTTCTCTTTACTCGATGGTCTTGGAAGCAAGTCCTTATGGCGTTTTTATCTAGGTTAAATGAAGGAGTGGTGCAGATTGAACTTCATGAAGACGCCGATGTTCAATACACAGCGCGAGATTGTTTTTTTAGTTGGAGCTTGGTGTAGTCGACAATGTTGACTGAACAGCGCGAGAATGTGGTGCAGTTTTACACGAGGCGTGATCGGCTGCGGCGAGTGCCCTGCCTGACAGGACGATGAAGACGATGTTTGCTGCACATGAAAACGAAAATGTTCTGTGCAGCGCGAGAGTGAACAACATACAGCGCACTGCTACGTGGTACCATCTGTGTGGTGCCGCTGTGTTCTGGGACGCTTAGTATATTTTTGACATATTAACATACTTTAATTAGTTCGGCTTGTTATACAGGGATAAAAAAAAGTTCCACATATACACTGACACTGTAGCTTCAAAGCATTACTAATGTACTCGTGACCTTTTCATACTAGCAGAAATTATACGAATAATGTACTTATCAAAAGTATGAATTTCTAGCATCCTTCGAATACTACTTAAAATCACAATAGGATGGACTTTTCGAAAAGTAAAAATATAGGAGAAATTAACAAAAAAATTACACTTATCAGTGCTATAAGGAAATAAAATACAAAAAGCATTTTCACAGCTGGCTAACAAAAAACAAGACAAGGCTGATATTCGCCAATGTCCCAAAAAGTGACACTTGCCTCTGTTTTCGTGCCCCTTGCTATGGAGCTTTGATAGGTTTAGACAAGCCTTGAGCCTTTTAGCTTCATTATGCGATAAAGCACCCGTCAGTGCGGGAACTTGATGGCACGTAACGGGAGCACTGAAATGGGCATCTTTTAGCGATGGACGTCATCCCTGGCGGACGTGAATGTGGCGCCAGTTTTGAAATATTTCGTATCAGATTTGTTCCGCAACCTTTGTTTGCGCAGCGTTCCGAGTGTTACCATACAATTACCCCCTTAAATTAGTATACAGGGATTAGCCAAGTTAGATGGTACTTGCTACAGAGATTAGAGCTTAAGGAAAAAGTGCACATTTAAAAAATGAGTTGCAGCGTCGAGCTCATACTTGAGGTATACTACATACAAATTATTTCGTGTTTAGAAAAGTAAATATTGAATTCTTTGCCAACAGGTTAAAAACACTTCTATTTTTGACGTACTCGAAATATGCTGGAAGTGTACTTTTAGCTCTCGCATCTTCGACAGCATTTAAAAATACATTTCGAATAACGAGCAGCTCTTAATTGGAGTACACTTCAAACGAATTAATTTTATATATACAAAACCTGAATTAATTTTATATTTACAAAACCACATTTTTAATTCACTGCCAGCCAACATGCTACTAACGCATGTGCATTTTTTTTCACCTGCTCTAAATATGCTCGAATTCTACTTTCATATGGTATTTTTCACAAGTTTTAAAAATATATTTGTAATATTCACTAAGAAATTTAACAAGCCAATTTTTAGCATATATTGAGCGCATTGCTGAATACACATTATTTCAAATATTAACTAAGAAATTTAACAAACCTATCTTTACTGTATTTTGAGCACATTGCTGAATACACATTATATTTAAAATACATTTTGAATATCCCGCTGTAAATTCCAAACGTATAACGCTATCAGGATCAGCAGTGCTTGAATGGCGGCATGGACGTGCCATTTTTCGAGCTCCAAAATAATTTCACTTGTGCTTCGGAACCACCATAAAGGTTTCGAGATTCGGTTCGCATGCGTGTGACGGCGCTCATCAAGCACGTTATGTCCAGTTTGTTCCGCAATATGCAATGTACGATTGAAGCGGGACAGGACGTGGGCAGCAACCTTTAAAGGTGGCACACTTCGCAGTAGCAGTGTTCTCCATCTACGAACTAGGAGCTTCGCGCATTCTTGATCAGGATGGTTATGTAGGCCCGATTGAGCTGCAGCTTCTCTGTATTTTTTATTTCTTACTATGGACATGTCTCGGACTTTCTTCGTAAACATGTGCATAGTGCCAGCAATGCTTTAGTAAATTCGTGAATATAGAACACGCTGAAGCAGACCTTACTTCTTCTTTAAAGTCCTCTGAGACATTCCAAAGCATGCATTCTGGCTGAAACTTCTCCCATATGTTGTTGTTGTGGCTGTAGGAAGAAGAAAAAGAAAATGCACGGGACTGCTACTGGCTCTGTAGCTGAGCCACCTCCGCTGCCTGGTGCAGACAGCAGAGAAAATAGAGAAGGAAGAAAAGGAAGAGGGAGAGAAAGACGCGCGCCGCAACAACGGCCGTCGTCCACCACCGAAACGGTGGCGGGTGCAATGACGGCCTACAACAGATAAAAATTCTGTGGCAGGCTAGCCCCCGCCGCAAGCGGTGGTAGCCTACCTGCCCCAGCCCCATCGGGGGAGTACTATCTGAGTGCGGTGGTCATGTAATGACTTAAAAAAGGAACGCGCTTAAGTCTCACGATATGCGCCTATTGAGACGCACTGACTTAAATTCAGCCAATAAAAGCGAGCGGTTTCACGATTACGCATGCGTGTGGATCATGACTTGTTCGCCTTAACAGCCCAGCATCAGGTAGACATTCGTTTTCAGCGATGCATGATAGCACTGCAGAAATCTTATCCGCATTATGGATACGTCCACTGCGATCATCTGGAGCAATTGGTTCCGTCTCGGCTGCTACTGGAAACCGGCGCGTTATTTTTACATATCTGGTCCTAGAGCATTTTTTTTTTTTCGATATTGGATTATTCTCCTCAACTGCAGAAATATCGGCCGCAGCTGGACGACTGCCCTGATGATGTGCTAAGCTTTTTGAAGGCTCTCTAGAATGGAGGGAGAGGGAAAAAAACATTCCGACACAACTTTAGCGTCGAGGATATAGTGGGCCAGGGTCACCAGAGCCAGCTGCTTCGTCAACTAGTCCGAGGTCAGCCAGGCTCGCCACGTTGGGTGAAGAAGGGTATATGTCTCTCGAGAGGCGCCATTATATCATGAATCCTAGCGCGCGTTCAAACGCATCGGAAATCTTTTGACCGTCACAATTTGTTCACCTCTGGCTAGTTAGTCGTGTCCTCCTAACGCTCGTAATTCTTGCTACTCGCAGACCTGCTGCTTAACTTCTTTGTAGATCGCGTTACGTATATTGGAGCACCGCAACAGAGTAGTTGTGGCTGTAACTCTTTATTGACTGAGAGTTTTATTATATGCAAACACGGCTGAAAAATGTGGCTGATTGACAGGTCAGCTTGCTCATACGCGACTCAAGAAAGACTACAAGAATTCAGGGGAACCGAAGAAAATTGTGAAAAAGGGGCCCCGATTTTTTTTTTTTATTTCACACACAGTTTTATCGCTGCTTATCCTTTCTTTTCTTTCTATCGTTAATTTCGCACAGCTGTTCTAACTTTGAGGGTGCGGAAAAACAGCGTGCGTTCGCTACAGTTGCTTTGTGCATCGAGACTGCGGCGAAACGACCCATGCATATTTCGGAAGTCATGCACCATTGGGTCTCTGCATCTTCTAGCCATAAATGGTAAAATTGCGTTCGAGAACGAGTTAAATTATTTAACTAATTACTTTCCTAAAAATTGCGCACACATAGTTAATTTGCATTACCCCCGTTTTCAAACAGTAATTACATTACATTACAATTACTCTTAAATTGCAATTTGGTTTTCATGCACACGAAAGCGAAGTAATTAAACATAGTAACCAAAACAACAACCTCTCGCTAGACAAGGCACGCTAATTTTTTCGCAAGGGTGGAAGAACGGGCTAGTTGGTAATTCATCTTGGAAATCAAACTAGCGCACTTCAAAACAAGGACACAGGACATCCTGTGTCCTTGTTTTGAAGTGCGCTAGTTTGATTTCCAAGATAATTTTTTCGTTTTCCCGCCAGATTTCGTCCACATCTATTCCTCCTTTCCCTATAGCACGCGGCAGTACAGGGATAATATAACTGCAAAACGAAAACAACCAAAATAAAGGCATGGTTGAAGATTCGTCAGAATCGCCATTTTCGTTGCTCTCGAAACTACCTGCTCCGTTTAAAGCTCTCGAAGCAGGCTATTGCTTCGATGGTCCCACGAATCGACATCGGCAGCTTACGCTCGGTAATGTTCGCACCTTGGTCACCGTGGTCATTTCATACTCTTCCACCCACCCCCTGCCTCTTTGCCTTTGTCCCGATGCAGTAAAAGTGACAATACTGCTCTTAGCTGACTCAACCCTAGGAGTTCCACTGTCCACTGCTGACTATAGTTTTAAACTCTGTCTTAGGCTATTCGCCCTTCGGCGGCCCTTCGACGCCTTACACCTTGCTGCTTGGGGAAAACGGTCGTGACTACCCGTAGGACACCCGCAGTACGTAACCCTATTAAACAAGCCACCGGCGGTGTGAGAAGCACGCTTCAACTCAATTCCGCTTCTCCTTGGCGATGCTTTACTTTGACCTGCTTTCGTGATGCTCTACCGGGCGTACATATATTTTAAGAAAGTAAATCATGCCGGTCCTAAGGCGGAAACACCTCCCGAGATTACCCGCTAATTTCTTCAGAATGCTTTTGCGAGAATTTCATCGTCAAGCCACCGCTCGAGGAGCCGAAGTAAACGCCGTGGACACGAGACAACCCCACGAATAATTCATGTGCTCATGCGAGTCCGCCAAGGACAGCTCTACTTTACTACAAAAAAATACACAACTTTAAGAGGAGACCTTAGAGGTGAATACATCACCCCCTCTCCTCAATGAGTTCTTCCGAGGAATTTCTTGCAACCTCTACTCGCCCCATATCAGTGAAGAGGTGCTTCAGACGTCGCATTTGCGGAACTGGAGCAAGGACTGTGAAATTGCCGGAGCAAGGCAGCTCGGACAATCTAATCTAATTCTCATCATTTTCACCAATGCGACAAGGGTGATAGCATCGATGGTCATGTTGGGCGGAGTTTTCAGGTGCTGCGCACTGAAACCTAAGTTCGAGGCACGTTTTAACAGCCGACGACTACAGGCTACCGGACTGATGTATGCCCGCAGGAGAAGCAGGACCTTTGCTATCAGTGCGGGCAGAAACACACCAAACCGAAAAAAAAAAATGCGGATTGCGTGCCTAAGTGCATCTTGTGCAAAGGAGACCATGTTACGGGGACCAGGAAATGCAAGGCGCATTTCGAGAAACAGTGGAAATCGGCATCTCCATTGGCGCAGCCACGCAAGAAAATGGGAGGGGATGGGTCCGGAGGTCGCTCAAGATCCGCTACAAGAAATCCGGGGGCAAAAAGTAAAAAAAAAAAAAAAAAAAATGAAAAGGAAGTAAACCGAAAAAAAAGCCTCCGCGGCAAACAGGTGAACTGGGGTCCGTCGGCCTCCCACTCTAAAGCAGAAAATGCCGTAATTAAGCACCTAGAAAAGCATAATACGATACTTGCATTGCAGAAAGTAGGTTGCTGTTGTGGAGAATGAGTACTGAGTAACCGAGCTATTATCCAACCACCCACGCCAAAAGAGCCCGTTAAACAGGCGATCAGCACACCTGGAGATGCGGTTATGCCATCGAGATCATTTTGCACACAACGTTAACCGTCCGCTAAAAAGCGCAACCTCCTCATTTAAAAAGACTATGTATCAAGTTGAGTCCATGCTGGAACAGAATTTCAGTGAATCCCCTGCACAAATTGGCTGCGGAATTGAAGCAATTGAAGCCAGGCAGAGCCAGCAAGAAACCTGCAGAAGAAATACACAAGAAATACACTACAGAAAATGTTTTGTTGTCACGACAGAATTTCTGTACAGTTTTTGATGGTGAACCTGTTGTAACGACAGAACTTTCTGTAGTAACATCAGGATATTGTGTACTTATAACAGAACAGTACAACGGACCTACAGACTACAGAAAACACTGCGGAAAAGGGTGTCATTAAGATAAAGGTAGAAAACAAATTGGTCGTATTCTTGACACGTCTCTGCAGTTTTTGTTGTTTTTTTCCGGGTTGGCTTGGTCATTTGGTAACCTTAAATAGAATGCCCGCTTTCGACGTCTCTAACGGTTAATTTTGTGCAAGTACACACTATACAGCGAAAACATATTTTACATGCACACATACACGTTTAAACATGCGCATGTTCTGTTTGGTAATTGGAAATTTCAACTCAGCAAAGAGTACACGAGATCTGTCGCAGTGTATTTTTGCATTCGTGGAAAAACATATCGGATACTAGAGTAGATGTGTATTTCTGCGCTTGCAGAAATTAATTAATTTGAAAGGAGGGCGGACAAACGAAAGTGATGGGAGGGAGCGCCGCTTATACAACTGCTCATCAACTTACTCCTCAAGTAGCCTGTTTACAGAAGTCGTGAATTGTGACGCTGCAAACGTCGACAAGCAGCTTCTGTCAGCATGTAACATGACACGCATACGCACCCTGTCAGAAAAAACTACAGAAAATTATCCGCTACGACAGAATTTCTGCGCAGCTTTTGACGGGAAGCCTGTTGTGACAACAGAATGTTCTGTAGTAACATCAGAAACATTTCTGTAGTTACAACAGAAAAGTGCTACAGAACTAGACAACAGAAATATAATACAGAAAAGTACTACAGATCTACAGAAAAATCTGACGTTTACGATAGACTACAGAATATTTTGTCGTATTTTTTACACAATTCTGTACTTTTTTTTCGACTGAGTATACTCTCGCCGCCAGTGCTCCTGGGGGAATCTTGCGTGATATGACCAGCAAACGACGCTGTGATTCGGGATGAGATCCACAGGAAGCATACATGCCTGCCTTCCGATGATGTCGCGTTAGTTCTGACCTCTGAAAAGCGCGCACTTTTGCAGGCAGAGGGGCGTCTTCGCGGCTCAGTTTCAGGAATTTCTGCGCATGCGCCCTGAGGTCAGGGGGCTCTCTTGAGAGGCCGCAAGGAGCGGATTTTCCTGCGTCGCCACAAGGAAGTTGGCGGCCCCCTGGAAAGACGCAACACCGAGAGGCGGGGTCCTCGACAGAATCGATGCGCGTCCTTCGGCGCCGCCATTCCGAGCACGTCTTGGGCCGCGTGACCTTTGGCACCTCTGCCAGGGAGGGGGCCGAGTGACACTCCCCGGGCTTAACAAGTTCTGCTGCTCAACACCGGGGCCAAGGCATTTGGCAGAAGGGGCAAGTATGGCCCCAAAAGAGCCGCTGAAGTCTTCGAGGAAATGGAGCAGCGTTAGGGAACCCGGTGTTACTGTGCCGTATGCTGTGCGATGTAGAGGCGCATGAAGAGACGCCAGGTGCAAATGAATTTGTGGCATGTCAACCACAATTAATGAAATGGCTCCCCAACCAACGGTCTGCAAGCGACTCCTTTCAAAGAGCGCCTCGTTCATGCCTGAAAAGTAATTGACGACCACGTAGACTGATGCGATGAAGCGGCGACAACAAGATGATCATGACTTTTGATTTACATTGGTCGCCTTCCCGGTACATCGTTGGATTTTTTGTTCCTTTTTGTAGCTTTTTGCTGCGCTGAGACTCCACCTGTGTCCTCTGGTTCAGTAGCTGAGCGCACTACCGTATATATAATGCCATCGCGACGGGGCAGGAGGGGGGGGGGGGGGGGGGGGGGGGGGGGGGTCCAGTAGTTGAGTGCGCTAAGGCGGTTAAAGGTGTATAGATGGTGAGGGCCTCTCATTAGCTTCTGGTGTGGTGTTTCCAGCCCGTTCCAGAAAAAGACCCAGTGAGGCCTTCTCGCTGCGTAGCCTTTCATTTCACAGTACGAATGCTTTCGCCTGGCGGCATTTTACTCCTCTTTGTCCGTGACCCTGAAGGTTAGCTTAATATGGTCACCGGAAGTTCGCTGTTGACTTCAGGACTGCGCGAACCGTTCGCGAGACGTGGTCAGGTTTCGATTCCCAGTTTCTTAGCCGGAACTATAACGATGGACTTACACGGTCCCGCCGGTAGGCAAACCTCCGCCTATCGAGTTAGCGTTCCAGGGTACAACGCGTCGTGCACTGCTCTTCACGCAGCTCTGCTTCGTCAGTTTTTGCGTGTGACGCCGAAAATGAAGTGATAATCCTGCTTGAGATGCTTAAGACGGGCCAAATGGCACGAGACCGTATGTCTCTTAGCGGCAGCACCATACTCCGGTGGATGCATCAGGTGTGGCGTTTCTGGCGCAGGCGGCGTGCGCCCCCATACAGCTGGAGCCCGTGGACCTGTCGGTGAGCCGCCGGAGCCGGTCGCATCCCGGGCGGTTGCCGCTGGACGAGCAGCCGACGCCGCCCTCCTCGCCGCACTCCTCGCCTCCTCCGTCGCCGCCGCCTTCGCCGGACAAGGGTGAGTGCAGTGCCACATATTTCTTCTTCCCACTGAATATGTCCGGGGAGCTCTTCGCTCTGAGCTCTCTGCAATTTCGCGGAGTCAAAACAGCTAATTGGCAGAAGATAAGGGTGTGGCTGACTCGAACTGCTGCTCAAGTTCTGAATGCCAACAGATTTTAGCCAAATATACAACATTACAACTCTTAGCAAATGGCTGAGAGCTGCACTGCAGCCTCTGGGATCGCAATTCGAAACAATGTGACAACGTGAAGCATACGGACACAAGGAAAGCTTCTATTACTTGTTGATATCGACGCGGCAGACTTGAGGAATGAAAAGTAGTTGTGATTTAACTCTGGTTAACCCTTGTTGAATTGCGATAGTAATGGCGGGAACTTCTTTTGCTTCTTCCTCCTCCTCACCTCTTCTTCTTCTTCCTCGTATTCTTCTTCGTGTTCGTCTTCATCTTCTTCAAGCGGCGTGACCTCCGCCGGAACCACGCTACGACTCGAAACCTGGCGTATAGTATTGCTATCGCATAATAGCACTGCGTAATTGTAGACCTTAAACCCCGTGTATTTTAAATAATTATGCTTCGAAACTTTCTGTAGTCTACAGCTCTGATTAAGGCGGGCTCTGAAGCAGAGGAAGGAGAGATAACGTTTATTAGTCAAGAGATTGCGCGCGGGTGGGTATATGCCATGACCAGGAAGCCGGCATTGGAACGCAAAACAGCCGCGAAGTAATGTGGGCTCAAAGAACAGTGGCACTCTCAGTTGTCTCGCTGGTTCGCTCTGACATCGCATTCCTCTTTGACAAAGCGGACGAGGAAGCAGTTTATGCACGTGCAGTTGTTGTCACTGGTTTTATCGCTTTACAGCCGCTTTTTCGACGATACTGTTGAAGTGCGCGCGCGTCCGCGACGCCTCGGGAAAGGAAAAACTGCATTCCCTGTTGCGAGGGAGGTTTAGTTGGTAACAATGTTGACTTTCTCGCCTGTTCGGCCCTACTACAGCGAACCTGCGCTGGCGTCGCCGGTCTCAGTGATGTCGAGCGCAGCTGTATGCAGTGAGCGGAAGAACAAGCCTTGCAGCGTTTTTACTACGCCCTAGTATTATTTTCACGAAATCGACGCCTAGAACTTTAGCGATCGCTTCGTCGGAACGTTCAGACTTTCTGTTGGGAGTTTTTCCATACAAATTGCCTGTTTTCCCACTAACGGGATAGAAGAGTCACTAAGTGTCGTCGTGTAATTTTTGTGCTGCCCGCAAAACAGGAAGAACGTGGAAACAGCAAGTTTCACGGTGAGCTGTTACCAGGCGCTAGGCCTGTATTTCTGAAAAGACGCTGTGAATGGACTAGAAGGGCTTATGTAAATACGAAGCGCCATTTGTTAGCAAACCTCGTTCAGAGCATATATTACCAAAGGATGCCTCCCAAGCCTGAAGAGTTTCGCGCCTGACATTCTTTCTAATGGCATGCCCTACCTACTGCGGCATGCGTGTGTGGTGGTCAAAGGGTTTGTTATCGACGGAAAGGGTTTCTTCCCGAAAGCATTTCATTGTGATTCTTATAGACTTCTTTAATGCAGAATGTCCTCGTTATGATTGGAATAAGCGCTGTACAATGGGCAAATGGTAACAATCCAATAAAATAGCGAGCCCCATAGTGGCTTCGTGTTCATTACATGCCCTTCCGGCCACTTCTTAAAAAAACTATTATAAGTCTCTATTCATATTTAAAGTAGCACGGTAGTTAATGAATTTCATGGCTTCGAAAAGGGGCACAGCTTTATCACTCAAAATTCAAGTTACTGGAAAACTTTCCTGTCTTGTTTCTTACGCAAGCGCGAATCATATCGCGTATAATCGCTGAGCCGAGCTTACCATGAACTCTGCAGACTGCTGCTTTTTTTTTTTTTAAGTTTTGTCATTTTATCATTTGTTGTACAAGAAACTTCATCGTCAATGTCACTGGAGGCGAAGCGGAGAGGCATCCGTGTGCTGTGCAATGTCAGTGCACGTTAAAGATCCCCAGTTGGTGCAAATTACTCCGTAGCCCTCCACTACGGCACCTTTTTCTCCCTTTTTGTTTTCACTCCCACCTCCCTCCCTTCCCTTGCGGCGTGGTTGAAGTGTTCAGAGAACAAGTGCGACAGTCAGACCGTGTCTGGCAGCGACCGCGTCAGCTCAGTCGACCAGCCTTTGCTGCGAGGCCGGTCCAAGCTGGAGACCGCGATCTCCGAGCCCTCTTGGTCCGTGAGGCCCCAGTGGGGTGGTGCCTGGAAGTCTTTTGATGCAGACGTAATGTGGTCGATGGTGGTTCTCGGTGGGCCGCATAGAGATCACGTGGAGTCGTAACGGTCCGGTTGTGCCAAGGCTGTAGCCAAGTCGGGGAGTGGAAAGTTTTACTTGTAACTGTCGCCAGAATATTTGAAAGGATTTTGAGAGAAAGGTCTGATGTGGGGGGTAGAAGAGTCTTAGCTCTCGGTAGTGAAAAGTTACATCATAACGGAGTAATCTGCCCCGTGTGCTTCCCCAGTCTTAATTCGGTATGCCCCCCTCGGTTGACGTGCGCTCGAGCAGTGGAGTGGTCCTCCCCGTTACCAGAGTTGCTTGCCTATGTATCACGAGGTGCCATTGAACAGGCTTCGTAAAGTTTCGAAATTTGGTGTCTGCGCTCCGTTAAATTAAGAAGGTTTTCAAGCAACGCGACTGTTTGAGGAAATTCTCGGGCAATAATTATGTCACGGCCGGTCGGGAGGGATGCACAAGCCTCTCATACAGAGTTAAAGGCAGGCAAGACTTGCCACTCGGGATATCTTGGTGCAGGAAGCCTAATAAGGCGAATTCAGCACATCCAGTAGCCAGAAGAGGCCCGATGTCACCATCAACGATGCTTTCCAGAATAAGCGCTAGAATAAGCGCTAAAGCTGTATTAATAATTTCACCTCTGGTAAAAGCGCACCGAGTACGTATTTCCTCTTCGATAATGCGAACATCGGCAGTTATCTTCGTGAGCCTTGCGTAATCTCCGGTAGCAACGTGTACTAATCCTGCGTTTCATGAGTGGCTGCACTGATAGCAAGCCTCTGGATCTCCTTCCCATTTTTACCCCTTATCGACACGGCCGTAAAGGCGCGCATACGTGTATTCTTCTCGCCATTAACATACAGATAGTGCGTCCAATTTGTTTTCTGTAATCAAGGAGACGGTCGCTATCGGCGCGCCTGCCAAAGCGTTGCGCAACACAGCGGTTTGAGAATTCGCTGCTCTCAGCACTGTTAATTCTAGCCTTAGAATTTAAAATACAAAGCTGCAACTGACGTTTTCTTACAATTATTCAAACATGCCGGATTTATGGGTTCTAATAACCATTAAATGTTATCATTAATGTGTCGTGGGCGGGTGAATAGGGGTGAGCGAACGGACAGACGCGTTTGCACAGTCGACTAATTTGCTCACGTTAGGGTTTATATTTCATTGCCATGACGTGTGATAAGTTCTACAGTGACCGACCTGGAAGGTGCTTGAATGAGACTACTCGAGCGCAACAAAAATTTAGACAGTTGTGAAGGGAGGCTGATGACGTCATGTAAAATGCAAGCCAGGTGTGTGCAATACGATCTTTAATAAGTGTAAAATCATTAGCAGTAAACAACTGACAAGGGAAGTCATGAAACCAAGGCATATAAAAAAAAAAAACAGGTTGTGTAAGCACTTCCTCTCTGTAGTTATCAAAGAAATAGTCGTGTTTTTTTTGTTTCTTTTGTGTGTGTGTGTGGGGGGGGGGGGGTTCTTTTTTTTTTTTTTTTCTGGGCGGCTTGAACCAAGTGAGGAGTTGTGAATTAAGGAATTTCTACCTGATTGGCTTGTCGAATAATTTTTTTTCCTCTCGCAATACACGAAAACCTGTACCGTCTTCGCCAAAAAGTATAAGCAGTCTGGACGGCTTGATTATGTAATTTCATTGTTCCCTTAAATCCCCGCGGGCGTTACATAAAGAGGGAGAGCAAGCTCAATAGTACATCAAACCAAAGAAACAAAGCAAAGCAAATAACAAGAAGGCAATGCAAAGTCGTTGAAAAATGTTACATGGAGTAAACATAGCTGAGGGAAATACACGGAATTGGAGCGATTGCAACACAAAAAGGTACAGTGAAAAAGGACACCTCTCAAGCCCTAAATTACTTCTATGATAAAGGAGAGTTCTCACATTTAGTTCTCAATACATCTTTTTTTTTTTCGCCTTTTGACGAGTCTGGCTATATGTGGCAAAGGGATGGTACGTGTTGTGAATAAATATATGCTGAAAATTAGCATATCTCTATGAAGCCCTCTTCGTTCCGTCATTGTATTACGGGAGCTATATTTTTGTCATGGGGCTGCTAATTAACTCTAACCAGAAAGCGGTAACCTGGTCAAAGAACGAAACCATAATGAACCTGCTCTAAAAGGGAACAGACGAAATGAATGGCGCACTCGATCAAACGTCTTCGCTAGGTCGGAAACTTCGTTGCAAGTGCCAACGTCTGAAACAAGCCATTGTTTGGAAATTTGAACCGAAGCAGTGGTCATATTATGCTGTAGTCTTGACTGCGCATATAAATAATTCATAACGGTTCAGAGAAGAATATAGGAAGAACCAATGCCCTCTGAAGAAAACGCCTGCAGCGTCAGGGTTTTTTCTGTCCGCCGGAGAGCGCGCGTCCGCCGTGTGGCGGCGCTGTCAGATGACCCTCTAGCAGACAACACGCTGGTGGCGCGGAATGCTCTTGTGACATGTCGTTGCAGCGAAAAGTAAGCCTTGGGGTGCGCTGTTTTTGTTATTGTTTGTGTGTTATGTTTAGCGCAATCATTTAACTATTGACGGGCCGGTGAGTGCACTTGCTGGAGCGAATACCGAGCGAATAAAAAGCGTGGCTGTTGCACTCCGTTTCGGATGTCCGGTGAGCGAAGAAGCCCCGCGGCGCTTCATTTCATGAAGTTCCTGCCAGCTTAGACCTCCGGAAAAGGTGGCTGAAGATAATCCGAAGAAGAAACTGGCAGTCAAACACTGCATTAAGTTTTTCTGTAGTTTGCAGCTTACATTTCTAGCGAAATGATTTTCGTAAGGGCGATGTGTAAAAGGATCTGGTGCCAATCATTTTTAATCAGTGCCCGTCATACCGAAGGCCGGCACCACCAAAATCTCTTTACGACAGCAGCATAAAGAAGAGAAAACGTGAAGATGGCTCACCGGTGGGCACCGTCTATATATTCCTCAACCTGGGTAATCGGGCGCGAGCGAGAGGCCTTAGACCTTTTCGTGGGCGGCTTGCACCAAGTACATGAGGCAGCCGACCATGTCAGTCATGTTCCCGTCCATCAAACCATGTCTGCCTTACTCTCGCGTGGCAGACAAAACTAAGATCGTCAGCAGCTTTCCTTGGCCAAAAATGTGATGTCAGGAATTACGCGCTTTGAATTTTAAGGCTGAAACGCACCTACGCGTACAAAAAAAAAAAAAGAAAAAAAAAAAGAAAAAAAAAAAAGATTGCAGAGAGAGCTGCAACCTACACCTCAAATTGTTGCCCACTCCGAGCACAATTAGGCCTGGAACATCTTCACAAGTTGCTCGTCCTGTTTTTTACTTATCAAAGCGCTTGCTTTAATTGTTCGGTGGAAAAATAGATTATGCATGTGTGTCCTAACGTCGTTGTACGAGTGTGCGTTTCGCAGGTACCTCGTCAGCTGTGTTTGTCGCTGAAATAATAGAAAACAAACAAATGGCTTTATTTTAGGTATGTAAACGTTCTATTTATTGAGGAGATGATCGTCCGGCGAAATCTCGCCAGAAAAAGGGCCTGTTACGTACGCCACAGGCTAGCTGCTTTCCAAGATCTCCTTCACTCGATAGAAACATCTCTCACAACGCTCCGCCGCGTGGTTGTAATACACATACATCAGTTTCACGAACTTGTAAGAACATGATGTGCACCCTGCGGGCCGGCCGTGCACTCTCAATGCAGTCAGCTTAGCTGTCGCGGCGTCCCAGGCTTCCATCGATTGCGCGCCGTGCAGCCCTTCTTTTCCACGGGTCACCTAGCTCAGGTAATCCCGGATTATAGCATAGATTTTTCGAATTTTATATTGTCATGGATTATTTTCCTTCTTTAACTGCTTCTCCGTATTAACTTATTTCTAGTAATTGGCAAAATTACAACACATCCATGCACCATGCATGCAGTTTAGATACCTATTTTGAGGCATTTCTAGTCTCTTAAGGCACTTCCTACAATATAAGACGTTTCTAACGTGTCCCCTTCGTAAACTGTCCACACGATTCTGTTCAGGCCGCAGGCAAAAGGTTCCAACGACATGGTCACACCAGTCAAAGATTGCACACTGCACGTTTTTAAAACTCCGAAACCGAAACTGATAGCCACTTTTAGCTCGGTGCAATAGCACTTGCTACACACTGAGATACTCAAAACACGTTTTCCGTCATCAAAAAAAACAAAAAATTCGGGCCTCAAAATTCTCAAACAGGGATAAAACGGCAGGATTGAGCGCCACGCACCATAGACTTCCAGCCATTACAATCGAAACTGAGGGTGTGACTCTACTGAGGGTCATCTTTAAGCCCCGCGTAGCGGTCAACCCGTGCAACGTCGCTGCGATCGGTGAGCCCATTGAAATCGAGGGGACGCTTCAGGCATGTTCTTCAGGAAGCATTGGAAGAACGCTCATTGAGGATTTTAATCTGGGCTAGTTGGTTCATAGTATTTTACAAATCAAGACAGCGCAAAGGAGCGGACACGAGAAGAAAACAACACACAAGGCACCGCGCAGCGACACACAGATAACACACAGCGCCCGTCTCGTCTTGTGTATTGCCTTCTTCTCGTGTCCGGTTTCTTCGCGCTGTACTAATTTGTAAACAAAAAAAAAAAAGAAAGAAAGAAAAAGCTATAAGAAGGTTTGCAACAAGTGGCATTCTCACTATTTTTTTGTTTTGAACTGTTTTTTTTTTTTTTTTTTTTTTTTTTTTTTTTTTTTACTACTGCTTCTTGAGATCATGTGTGCTATGTTTCCCTCTTCTTTTCGAATGAAAGTTCCACTTGCTTCTGTGTTGCTGCTGTCTTTCCTTCTTTATTTGTTTCCTAAGCGTATAATGCTTGGGGTGTCGTGGCCTTTGTCAGCCAAGAAATATCACATTTTGCCACACCTTAGACAATCGAAACCGGGTGAAAGAGCGCATAACCACATCCGCCAGAAGACATCAGCTGACGCGCGCGGGTCACATGGCATGGTCAGTGCAACTCGGGCCAGAGCAATGTCCGGGTGATCCGCGGAACTGAGAACGATGTTGCAGAGCCTGCGCTCTTTCCTGGGGCTTCGCGGGGGAGCCATGCCCGATGCGCGCGAAACGCGTTCGTCTCCTCCCCTGCGCATCCGAATGCAGCCGCCTGGCAAGTTTCTCCCGTTCTCTGAAATGCTACATGCTCAGAAAACCTTCGTCTTTGAACGCGCTCTTCACTGCTAGCAGGTTTTCTTCCTTGGGCGGTGAACGCGGAGATAGCCACAGCGCAATACCAAGGCGAAAATTCTGGCAAGCTCTGCAAAAAGCGGAATTTCTTCTCGTCCCATAGGAGGCCGCATCGTTGCAGCTTGCGGCAAAATGAACTCTCTCGCTTGGCTAGCATGTTCTCATCCGTTGTTGCGCAAGCTTGTTTTGCTCGAAGGAGCCGGTGGTGCGAGGATGGAAGCGGATACGCCTTTCGTGCAGTGCCCAGCCAGAGAGCGCGAGAAAAGCGTCCGCTGACGCGAGTCGCGCGCCGACGGTAGAGCCCGGCGCCTGGGAGCGGACCGAGAACGTCCTTCGACCGATGACCGCGCCGCTGCTTGACACGGCGCGCGCATGTGTGTCGATGCGCGGCCGATAAGCACGCTACCGGCGGGGGGTTGCCGTTTGGTGACCCCCGGTGGGGATGCGCGGATTTGGAGCGCAATTAATGACCAGGCGGAAGCGCAAGGACGCTGCCGTGGGGGCGCTATGGGCCAATAAAAGGGGGCCACAGCGGCGAGCGCCATAAATCTGCCGGCCTCTTATCGGGCCAGCGTCCAAGGCGAGCGGCCGCCTGACCCTGGCGTGCCCGCGCGCATCCCCGCTGCTGCTTCCGTGCGTGCTTTGAAGCCTGCTCCGGGCCGGTCTGCCCACTTTCTCGACGTGTTTCCGCCATGGCCGTCGTCTCTGCGCGGGGCGGGGCAGCGATAGTGTAGTACTGCTCGCATCCTCCAGAGACGGCACTCTACTCTGCTCGCATAGCGGCGGCGCGACAGTCGGCCGGGGCACTAACCGATCTGGACACAGAGGCGTCACCTCGTGGCGGCCTAATGAACGCGGCGAAGGACTCGCAACCGAGCGAAGGCGGCATTCTTGCTGGGGCAGCGACCGTCATTAGCCATCTCAGGCACTCGGTGGTTCGCAGGTTCGACTCCCGCCTGCCCGCGCACAATGGTCGCGGCGTGACCCCTCCACGGATGGGGGTCGCCCGCTCGAGGCGTCGCGCTAATGGAGCCCTGCCGTAAGGACGCCGTCACGCCTCGTTAATGGGGCAGCACCGCGGGGGCGGTGTCGGTCTTCCGCGGCTGCTCCTCCGAGAAGCGCGCGCCTTGCGACGGCCTCGATCCGCTGGCCGAGAAAGCGCTTCCGGATTAGCCGCGGCGGCTAATCCGGGGTTATCGGTTCCCCGAGGGCCGGCCGCCGAGGAAGCGTCGGCGAAGGACGCGATGCGCTTGCCGATAAGGCGCCACCCGACCTGACAGGTGTCTCTGCTGGCAGCGCCGCCGCCGCTCGCCTTGAAGCCAGCGTAGTGCAGCGCGTCTCTTCTCCCTGGTAGCGGCCGCATTTCGGCGCTCCCCGCTAACCCCCCGCCAGGTGGCGGGAGGGTGCCTCTTCGATGCCCGCCCATCGAGGCACCCTGCTGAGCAGGTTGTAGGAAAACCGCGTGCTTTCTTCGGTCCCGAAGCTGCAACATCGCCACTGTTCACTAGCCGTCGTCGTCGGTTGACCGGTGGAACGGTGGACACTGGGGTCGCAGCCCTCTTTATGCACTCATGTTCAGTGGATTAGATCAGCCATATTATGCGTGCCGTGCTTAATTCTTGCGACTGACATTAGTTATCCGTAGTCGTTACTACAGGGAACATCGTTTCTGGTCAGGTTCTTATTTCAGTCGGTATTCGTTTGGTCCAGATTTTAGTCACTTCCTCGCTCAAGCACTGTGCTTAGGGGATTTCTGGATCTTTCTATAACTCTCTCGTGGCCTTGATTAAAACTGGAATCGTCAGTTTCCTTATCCCTTTCGAGGATACTGCCTCAAGGTGGTTCCACTTACAGGAAACCTTATAAAAATGTAAACGAAAAATTATGCTTTTGATCAGCCGTGGCCAAATTGCGAGCCACGTGCTGCTCCTCGCAGGTCTCCATCCCCCTTCCCCCCTCTCCCCCCCTTTTATCCGCGTTATCTAACTGAGCTACCTCGTTCTTGTCACTCGAGTCAAACTTGACGGATGGGGAATCACAATGCAAACGCCGATGGACGGCGACATGAACGACGTCCACTTTGAACACAAGCATTTTTCAAAGGACTAGTAAAACATTTGTCATGCCTCTATTTTAACGCGGCAAGTATTTTTTGTAACCCTTTGTATATATATGAATCTCTGGCCACCCCTTCTCTAGATGCATGCAAGGTGTGAGTGGTGAATACCAACTACATATGTGACCTTGCTAAGGTGCGACTTTTTTACGACTCACTGGGAAGTCGTTTGGACATGTTTCTTGAACCGGAATCAAATTCCCCCTGTGGCCAAACGCGACGAGCTGCCGCGATGTGAAAGTGCGCGCTCCGCACCTATCGCTTACAAGGCAAGAGCGGGGGCTAGTTGGTGTTCCATCGTTTCCGTGCACGTCCCGTATTTCTGATGCATCTATAGATCGATATCTCCGCAACCTATCGCTGGCGCTTCCTGGTGTGGATCACCGCAAGGCTATACTGAGCGCACTGCAGGTCTCGCGCACATGAGTGCCCAAGAGTACCCAGCGGTTGCTGCTTTTCGTTATTCCCGCACATTCGATAACTGACTCTCGACCGCCAGCTTTCTCATGCCCATATATATATTTTTTTCTCCAAGTGAACACGGCGTTTGCTCTTTCTTGGGTTTACTTAATTTGGGGTAACATATTGTCTGTTGAGATTAGCCAATGAGCGCCGAGTTAAAAGAAACGGATAGTACCTGCACAGAATGTGCGTTTCGGTATGTGTGTTCCTTGTTACGCGTTGACCGAAAGTGCGGAGCCCAAGGCGACCTCTCCGGGAAGCAGGCTCTATCGTTCGTGACAAACCTCGCAGAGCCACGCACAACCTGTCTTCGTTGCCGCGAAGCGAGTTAGGGCGGTTGCGTGTACGCGGGCGTGGCGGCGTCTCCTCAGCGGTCGGGGGTGTTTTCGTCTTCGAACCGTCCCGCTGCTCCCTTTCGGTGTGCCCGGAAGCGGCGCGACCTTGGCCACCGTAGCATAGGCTCCGGGGGCGCCGGCGCTGTGCGCGTTGTGTCACGCCGGTGATATGGAGCGCAGATTGTGCGATATGGGAGCGCGGACAAAGGCTCGCCATTAAGTGGCGCGCGATAATTGACTCCTCCGAATGATTATCGACGCGATCTTCGCCAGCCGCGTGTGCGCGGATACGGGCCGCGTTGACCTTTCGCCGCTCGATTGCAGTGCGGCTTCCGCTCCGTGTGACCCAGTCTATGATCGGCGCCGAGCTTATACGCATGCGCGCGGGCATGTGTGCGAGCTATGTAGCTAAGATCATATAGACACTCCATTAAAACACTTTCGGCGTTAGCTTGTTAACGACTAGGTTGCCGAGGGATACAATAAATTGCATTTGCTGCATTTCGCGAGATCATTAAACACATTGAAAAACCGTGCTCAAGAATTAATTAGCCTCCATGAAATTAGAGAAAGCATTCGATGGTTCATTCTGTGCAACTAATTCGTACCGAAAACTTCACCAACAGCAATCTTTTCTGGCACTGGAGTGGAGGTTTTCAGCAAAGAAAATCCTCTGGTAACTGTAGCTTAATGTTTTCCTTTATTGTTACCTACCATTGTATCTATTCTGAGTGGTATATAGCCTGGTCTAAGTCACACTCTCGCTTATTACGAATACCCAGACTTAAACCGGTCGGTGGTGTTTATCACTATCCTCCCAGTCGTTGTCTGTGCCGGTATTCAGCGAGCGACCAGTTCCTTCTAAACTGCACATGTTAGAGTTGAGTGCCCATGCATCTGCTGTGTGATGTCAGTGCACGTGGAAGAGCACCCAGGTGGTCCAACTTTTTTCCTCCGCCTCTTCCTCCTTTCGCTGCCCACTTCATTCCTTCCCGCAGGAGAAATGAGTAGTGCGCCCTTTCCTTTCTTCAGAACAGATTCCCATTTTCGTTCATTGCGGTCATCCTTGGCGGCAGTGATGCAGACCCATTTCTTCGACGATTATATAGGGGCAGGATTGCTATGCGGGAGAGGGCAAGGAGTGGGAGCGTGCGCTGCCTTCAAAGGCCGTTTTCCAGGCAAGGGGGCGTGCAGTGATGAGCGCAATGAGGCTCCCATCCTCCCTTCCTTTGTTGAGGCTAGTGCATCGTGGCCCAGTTATGTTTTCGACGAAACACGCGCGCTTCGGCCGGATTATAATGGCTTGCGTCACGAAATATATGTCAGGACAAAAGCGTAAATTCTGCTCCGAAATGAATTTCAGCGTATATTCTCTTCAGCAGATACAAAGTGGCGCGAACCGTCCGTTAGCCACCGAAGATAAGCGTTTCATGTGCCCGGTGACAATGCAGCTTGGCAACGATAAAGAGAACAGAAAGTGCAATTGTTCTGATCCTCCCACAATCCCTATAGTCACAGAATAAGACGCGTCTCTGACGAGAAGCAAGACGGAAAGCAGCGCGTCTCAATGCTTGACAGAGCGTGACGTCAGAGTCACGTGCCCTGGCGCGGGTAATTCAAACAGTGATTTCACGCGGTGTTAGTATAACCAGATTAAAACGCCGGATGATTTTAATGCGAAATCGCTATACTTCACACGGTCGAACCATTTCATTACGTTGTCTTGCGTACGCCGAGCTTGAAAGAAAAAAGAAAAGCCGTCGGAGAAGAGTGGATCCGAACCCAGGAATTCCTCGTGGGAAGCGAGTGCACGCAATGCCAATGCAAAAAGTTCTTGCCGTGCTACGTCAGCCAAATACGGCTGATGATGCTCGTGTCAGTATTGTACATTTGGAGTGCAATAAAGGAACCCTGTAGTTATCGCCGTAGCCGATTGTCCCGTGTGCAGAATGCAACGCACTCTCGAGCTGTGCACTGCACTTCGTCGCCTCCATCATCTTCCATCTGCGCGCAAAAGCTTTCGCAACTCCCACTAACCGTACGGTAAACCCGTAAAAGTTTTCTTTTCCGCTTGCGCCTGCAACGACTTCGAACTCAGATTCAGACTGCCGTCACGGTTGCCTCTGACACGTGGTGCCCACATATGCGCAGCTTCCTCGGATTACAAATCCCTTGTGTCCTAATAAGCGGTAGGAAATATGATTTCATAAAGTCACACCTTTTCATCAAACGCTGGTCCCTGCTAGAGATGCATTGACTTATGACAAATATACGTATTGATATCTAGCCAACCCTCGTGCGTAAATTATAACTTGGCGTGCGCGTCGTAGGGTGAACTGGCATTACTCCGGTGGCACGGAGTCGCGCTGTTGGCAGATCCATTCACACGAGATCAGTGGCACCACGCGTTCGCACGCAGTCGCTTCTCCTGAGCACCGACCGCGGCTGCATGCTCGCAGCGCCCGCACTCTGTCCGCGTATCCATCTGCGAAACGTCGTTCCGCGCGCGCCTGCAGTGCTGCCGGTCGCTGGACGCGTGCGAAAGGGCGCCGTCCCTAGAGTACCGTGCAGCAGCGGCGCGTGGTCTGGCTAATTGCGCCCCACGTCGGAGGAGAAGAGTAGCGCGTGGCCGGCGCGATGCGGACGCTCCGTGCGAACGGGGCGGCGGAAGAGCCATTCTTCCTCGAGCGGCGGCGGAAAGCAGGTCACGCCGCGGCGCGGCTCCCACGTCAGAGGTCAGCGCTGACCCCTGACCCGCTTTGTTCGGAGCCCCCAGGATTAGAACAGGATCTGGGCGCGGAGATTTGATTAGGGCCGCGCTTCCTCCGAGACCCGGCGGCACGGTTGCTCCTCCTCTCGAGGTCGCCAGTTCGACTCCACGGCCGCCGGGCGCCCTCTCAGATTTGCTACGCCCCAGAAAAAAAAAAGAAAGAAAACGGCAGACGGCCATCGAAGATGCGTCGAAAAAGAAAAGGTTTCTTCCTGAGCGTCAGTTACAGCCGCCAACAGAAATCGGCAGTGAAAACAGCGAGCTGGCTGTGCGGGTGAGGGTATGCACAGTCCGAGCGCTGTGCGGCCGTGCCAAGCTCTGCTCCGCAGCTCGCACGTGCCGTTGATAGATGCATTGCGGAGCTGTCGCCGCCAACATACTGCGTTCGGCCATGGGTCGAGCCTACTGGGGCTTCTCGTCATACGCTGCTGGTGAGGAGATGCAGGACGAGTCGCAGTTTTGATACAGCGATTTCGTTGGTAATTTCGACGGTAAAAATTAAAGAGGGGGGGGGGGGGGGGCACTCTAGCTTCGTCTTTACTATATGACGATACTTAGTTCATGGTTCCCGCCTGCGGATCCTCACTGGCGTACATGCACTTTGGTACTCGCCTAATCACAACCCCCTTAATCTGTGCCTCTTTTATCTCACGGATGCCCATTATCATATAGTCGGAAGCTACCTGATTGTGTGAACGCTCTCGACGCTCTTGGCGCACTCGTAACCACGGGAAAAGCGGAAGGTAAACAAACAAGACATTAAACGTGCGAGGCAAGGTAGGTGCAAGTAGGTGGTGGTGCGCGACAGAAGGTGAGCGGGTGAAAATAAGCGCTGCGCTTTGGCAGGCCCGAGTGGGTTGTCTGGTCGAAGTATGGCGTGAGCGACGGAGTGAGCAGTTAGTGAGTGGTTACCATGGGAGAGGAGGAGGCTTAGGAGAAGGATGCGGCGAAAGCGGGGGATTGTGCAAACCAGGGTGTGATTGTCATGAGAGCAATGCTCCTGGCGTGTACCGGATGATTACTGTGGAAGGAAGAGGGTGTGGTGAGAGCGGAGAAATGCCCAAAAGGAGGGCGGTTTCACGCGCAACGTTGCTAGGAACGTTGGTTTCACGGCATACCCACCCTGTGCAGCGGGGTTACCTTGGAAGAACGGGGTAATGTAGCACGCTGTATCTGCAGCGCGTGCTGCAAAATACGCCGCGCCTTGAGCGGCGAATTCTAAGGCAGTGCTACACGAAAGAGTAAGCGCAGACAACTGAAAAGGGCTTTATGCTTTCACATATAAGCATTTCCCTTTAAATATTTTTACTTCAATATGTCGCGAAATGAAAATACGCACCAGCTGTCTTTGAATCTCGTGGGGAGCAGCGGTAACCCCCTTGTCCCCCTCCCCTTTATTGTTTACATGCACGAAAAATCTACATTACTGTCACAAAATTACGCGTACATAATGCAAAATCGTAAAGCTAAGCGCATAATGCATGACGCACAGCCACACCATGCACTGCATGATTACATATGAAAATGAGCTTACTATTTGATGGAGTAAGCTATAGGTTGGAACTCGAAATTTCAAAACATAATTGGTAGCGTGAAATAAATCTGGTTAAGAGCGAAAAGAAAAAGACAAGACGAAAGTAATTTAATCGTGTCAACACAAACGAAACGTTGCCAGCGCAATGACGCTGCGGACACCCTGTTAGCTAATATTGAAGTGCATTTTCTTGATACATTCCTTAGGCGAACGTGCAAGCTTACATTCGTCGCAACGCTATACATACGCTTCTAGCCCGTGCATTTAATCCACCCCTGTGGCCGAGTGGATATGGCGCTCGGATAGGGGGCAGGTTTAGTCCCGGCTGCCGCAGCGGCAGTGTTTCGATAGTGCCAGCTATGTCAGCGCATGTCAAGGTACCTAAGCTGGCCGAATTTAATCCGGAACTCTCCCCTTTGACGTCGCTCACAGCCGATGTGTTACTTTAGGACGTTAACCACTATATACCATACCATGTCATATCATACGCCACTTGCACAGCTCATTCGCAAGGCGTGGCGAACAGCCGCCGTGTCCGCTCTTCTGACGCGACGGCTTTCAGGCTCTCGTTCAGAGGAGCGGCTCCGTTGTCGTGTAGAGAAAATCCCGATTGGTCGAAAATATTTCTGGTCACAAGCGGAGCGATGGAATCGGAAAGTGATTAAATCATTACATAAACTGTGATTACGATGCCGCAACACGACTCATGCATCATTAGGACATAAAGTGCACGAATTAGTTGAGTTACGACAGAAAGAAAATTTAAACAAAGGTGAGATGAGATTCGAACCAGGGCCTTTCCATCCTGGGTCGGACACGCTACCTCTGGGGCCCGCAGGCGCGTTCTTGCGACTTGTTTAAAGCGGTGCTTTATATATCTATGCCGTGTGGTCTTTAACGTATTGTGCACAACTGTATACTATAATGACTATACGGGACATAACAGCGGCACTAATTAAGTAGCAGTGATTGAGCGATCGAGTAACAAAGTGCACGTGGAAGAGGAAGAAGTGCACGCGAACAAAAACTCGCAAGAGGCCTCAAACCCTTAATATCCCCCACCCCTTCTTTCTTTCTCTCTCTCTCTCTCTTGTTGCTGCTGTTGCCAATGTGACCACTCTCCTAGGCACGGAAGCCGACCGAAGGTTTTCCCCTGATGGGGCTGGGACAGGTAGGTCACCGCCGCTTGCGGCGGGGGCTTGCCTGCCGCATAATTTTTATCTGTTGTAGGCCGTCATTGCACCCGCCACCGTTTCGGTGGTGGACGACGGCTGTTTGCGACGCGCGTCTTTCTCTCCCTTTTCCTTTTCTTTCTTCTCTATTTTCTCTTCTGTCCGCACGAGGCAGCGGAGGTGGCTCAGCTACAGAGCCAGTAGCAGGCCCGTGCATTTTCTTTTCCTTCTTCTTGCAGCCACAACAACCACTCTCCTTTCCCGAGTCGCGTTGTTTGCTTATGAGATAATTTGGGCTGTGTGTTTTTCTGTGACTGACCACGCCTCGCGCTGGTCGCAGATCTGGCACTGGCCCTGTTCGCCTCGGCGGCGCAGCGGCTCGAGGCCTCCGACCACCCGCCCCGGACGTCGTCGCCCCCTCCGCTCACCGGTGAGTGCCTGTGTTGCACGTTGCACTAACAGTCTCGGTGTCCCGTGGACGCCGCACTGCCTCAGGATGCCTCCTTCAGGACGCGAGGCGTCTGTTCGGAAGCATGCATATGTAATGCATACTTGTAGCCACAGACATGCGCAAACAGAACGTGCTTCGTTGATTATTTACGAGCCCGCTTTCTCCGCCGTATAGTAGAAGGCTCACACGCTGATGAAAAACGCTTCGGCAGGCTTCCTGGTCGCGGCTTGTCTTTCTTTCGACTTGTGAGAGTTTTACTGTGGCCTGGCATTCGCGTGCAACGAGGCAGGGTTAATTTTCAACCAAATATTGTTGACACAGCGACCCGTGAGGCAGGTGTACACCATCCCGCAAGTTCACGAAAAGGCGCACGATGTTTGTAGCGCATCTGTTGGTTATGATATTGTGCCAGGAACACTGGCCACTCTTTATAGGCAATGCCTGCTGTCATCGACGATACATGAATCATGGAATAACGCTAACATTATCTTAATTCACAAGAAAGTGGATGTTAAAGACTTGTTAGACCAATCAGCTTCCTATCTTTTACGTAAAAGGTATTTGCTGAGGTAATCGCTGACAGAATCAGGAAAACCTTAGACTTCAATAAAGCAGGTTTTCGGAAAGGGTACTCTACTATCGATCATATCTATACTGTCAACCAGGTGATAGAAAAATACTCGGAATATAACCAGCCCTTATATACATATATATATATATATATATATATATATATATATATAGCATTCATTGATTACGAAAACGCATTTGACTCTGTCGAAACCTCGGCAGTAATACAGGCATTGCGAAATCAGGGCGTAGATGAGTCGTATGTACTGGAAGATATCTGTAGTGGCTGCACAGCAAACATAGTTCTGCATAAAGAAAGTAATAAAATTCTTATAAGGAAATGTGTTAGGCAAGGAGACACGATCTCCGCAGTAAAATATTCACCCTATTCACAGCTTGCTTAGAGGAAGTATTCAGACTTAGAACGAAAGAAGTTAGGGATGAGGGTTTATGGAGAATACCTCAGCACTCTGCGGTTCACTGATGGCATTGTCTTGCTAATTACCTCAAGGAATGAACTGCAAATAATTATTGATGACCTAGACAGGAAAAGCAGAAAGGTATAGGCCTAAAAATCAATACGCAGAAGCCTAAGGTAATGTTCAACAGCCTCGGGAGGGAACAGCAGCTTACAATAGGTAGCGATCGCATTTGAAGCGGTAGGCGAATAGATCCGGACCGTGAAAGGTAAATAACTAGGAGAAAAATACTGGGAGGGAGCGCATTTGGCAACTCTCACAGATTATGACTAGCAGCTTACCGGTATCGCTCAAGAGGAAAGTATGCAACAGTTGCATCTTACCTGTGCTCACCTGCGGGGCTGAAACGTGGAGGCTAACGAAAAAGGTTCTACCTAAGTTGAAGACAACGCAGAGAGGCAGAGAGCTATGAAGCGGAGAATTGTAGTGCAACGTTAAGAGATAGGAAGCGTACCAGAGTGGGTAAAAGAAATAACTTGAGTTAATCACATCCTAGTGAAAATAAGCAGTAGAAATGGACATGGACAGGGCATGTAGCGCGAAGAGAGGATAACCGATGGTCGAAAAGGGTAACAAATTGAATATACCAAGGAATGGAAAGCCTAGCAGGGGCCGGCAGAAATTCAGGCGGGCGGGTAAGGTTAAGACATTCGCAGGGGTCAAGTGGATGTAGCTAGCAAAGGACTAGGTTAATAGAGGAATATGGAGAGGCCTTCGCCCTGCAGTGGGCATAATCCGGATGATGATGATGATCATTTTCCACCTCAGCAGCACTGCTTTCGAAAATTGTTTACCTGCGAGGTACAATGGTATCATCGCTGAAAAAACGATACAATGCAAGAGTGTTAAGGAGCTGATTTGCAGATATGGCTGATTTTAGTCCTGGACATGGTTTTGAAACACATGCCATATTACTCCCAATCTTCGTTGTGGTTTTTATCGCCCCGCACTTTTCTGCTATTCTTTCGTACGTGAATGTCTGTATCACCAGATTCCTACTGAAACTTTATACCTTTTATCGTACACGTGCAATGCAGCTGTGTAATGGACAAGAATAAATGAAACCGTACTAATTTTAATGCGGAAGCCTTGCAGCCCCATTGCACTAAAAATCCGTCAGAATTGTTACTGTTGCCGTTACAGTTATTGTTGTCAACAAACGGCGGTGCCCATAAAGATGGCGTCGGCGTACGGCATCACCTAATGGATCTCCGTGTGGTGCTAGATTCTCCTCCCTCTTTCGTAACGAAATTTTGTGCAAGCGTTCTTTGCAAGGTGTCATATCATTTCGGTTGCTAGCGTGGATCTGCAGTTGGAAGCTAGTTTGCGATAGGGATTCGAGTCGACGAGGTATATATGCCCCTCATCCCCTATGTATGCCTCAGTCATCTCAACACACCACGTGAACTCTCGCAGCGGGTGCCACGAAATAAATAAAGAGGGCGTCAGCAGATGAGGAGGAAAGGTAGAGAGGATGACCTCAGAGAAGCAGAGAGAGCATCGCGCTACCGGCCACGTGGTGGCGCGCGCCACAACAGGAAGCGCGGGAAGTGCCCTTCGCGACAGTGCATTACGCGAGCCAGCTTTCGCTTCACAAACGTATACGGTCTTTAGTGTCTCTCCTGGATTTTTGTAACGAGAGCTACGTTGGCCACAGTTTCGCCATTTCACCGTGCCTGTCCGAAGAGCGAAGAAAGAAGAAGAAAAATTAGCTGGTTTAGCTTGTACTTAAACCTAGAGTTACGCGAGAGCAATCTGCATGGCTACGCTTAGGTTCGGCTTGAAAGTGAAGACATGGCTCTTGCACATAGTTTTCTCTATGGTTTCAGCTTTATTTATGCGATAGGGGACCATGCCAGCTGCCAGCTACTGCCTCCCACGTATTCTTCATCACCTTCTTCTTCATAATCTTCTTCTTCTGCTTCATTTTCATTTTCTTTTTCTTCCTTTTCGCTTTCTTCTTTTCCTTGTTCTTCTTCTTTTTTTTTTTTTTTTTGTTCTCGCGAAATGGCAAGAATGTGGCCAATGTAGCCAATGTAGCTCTCGCTGCAAAAAAGAAAAAAAAAAAAAAGAAAGTCGTGGGAAGCTGTAGCTGGCAGCTGACATGACCGAGCACTAACTGCACATAGGGTTTCCTGACATTACGTCTGGCAGGAGCTGCCAACTTGGGCCTCTCCATTCGTATGGGAGGATGATATCACAATCAGCCTGCCAAAACCACTGCATTCACGTTATCCCTAGGCCACGTAGGAAAGCTCGTTTAAAGCGGGGCTTTATATGTTGGCTGGTAGCTTACGCTATCGCGTCATCGCGAATATGGGTGGGAAAAGAGAGAGAAAGAGGTGCCATAGTGGAGGGGTTCGGAGCACCGCGCGATAGAGGCTTTCATCTCATCGCACTTTAGTGGTCAATATTGCCCTTTACGGCATAAATAAAGCTGAAACCATAGAGTAAACTACTATCTGCAAAGGTCATGCCTTTATTTTCAAGCTGAACCTAAGCGTAGCCATGCAGATAGCTCTCGCGTAACTCGAGGTTTAACTAATGTTTTTTCTTTCTTTCTTATTGCGGCACTTTTTTTTTTTTAAAGGGATGCCCATATGAAAGTAATTTTCTTTGGCCACTCCACTGTTACATAATGAAAATCAGTTCATTATATAAATATTTTGGTTCCTTTATGTATTTGCTGCGAATAGAAATTTCCCTGAGGAAGGGGTGAGCTAAATTCATGCTGAGGGCTGGTGTCAAAAGTGCATTTATCAAATTCTTTAAAATGTGTTCAACATTTTTATTAAGGCACACATACGTTGTTTTTAAAATAAACCTCTAGTTTGCTATTAGTATCTGCTATTTCTTTCCGCAGAAAAGGTCCTCATACCTTAACGGAGACCAGAGGGAAAACGGGATTTATAACCGGTGATCGCTGGGTGAGCCCTGACAGATAAGGTTAAGGTTACATGATGTTTTTCTTTACTTGCTTTCTGTGAATTAAAAAAAAAATGTTTTGTCCCATGCAATGACAAATGGGTTGTAATTTATCTATGGACCACCCGTGTGCAACTTTATCAAAGCTTTCTTCCTTTAATCCAGAAATATGCCGTCTGTTTGTGGGTTGGCGAGGTTAACGCATGAGTTGTAAAGAAAGAAGCTGTGTTTCACATGTATCTGCTTTACGAAATCCGTGCTGTGTTGGGTGCATAAATCTATTGTTCTGGAGTTGTATAATAATGTTGAAGACGTCTGTTTGGCAAAATGCGCGCGTCGTTCCCCAAAAAATAAAAATGAAGGATAGAGAACAAATATTTGCGACACAAGAGTTTAAATGAATTATCGGAAATTTGAGTAAGTTACAGTTTGATGATCATTTCAATACAGGTGAAAGGAGAAAAAAAAAAAGGAGGCATGCAAGAACTGTGTGCGGTTAAGGGGGGCAATGCCAACGCGCTATGATCGGTATTCAATCTTGCGAGCGTGTAAATGAGTAAGCAGTGGGCGATGTTATGAATAGCTTTGGAGAAGCCTGGGTTGACGCAATCGATTTCAAAACTACGTCCAAGGATAAGATGAATATCGTTCTCTCTCTCTCTCTCTTTTTTCAAAGGGCACAACCGTGTTTCGGGAGTGTGAAAAAAATTTGAAAGGCGTGCTGCCTAGGTATGAAAAATTAAATGAAGGATGATATTTGCCAAGTATGGCTCGCTTAGTGGCCTGGTTAGAGCAATGTGATTCGAGTGACGACCTAAACAATGAAGATTATGTCTACTCCCCTTTATCCCCATCCATGGCCATGAGCCTTCCCATTCAATAAAGGACATTCAATCAAATGAATTGGATGCAAGGTATGCCCGTCAGACAAAAACGTTGAAAGTGAGCTTAGAGGAGGGCTGTCACTTTTTTTTTTTTTACTTTCTTTGTAGAAATTGCTTAATTATAGTTGCTGTTTTTTTTTTTCCCGGTGCTCTGCAGCGTTGCGAGGGAAACGTACCGCACCTCGCAAATGTTCACAAGCTGGAAAAGAGAATATGTGTTGCTCAAGTTTCGTGCCAGGCGCATGCCACTACTACTACTAAAACTACTATTATACTACTGCTACTACTACTACACATGTCACCGCATTACACCTGAAGCTACTCATCGTAGGGCCGATGTCGCCCTCGGTGTACGTACACGCGTGGCCGCACTCCGTCGGCCTCACCGCCTCGAGGCGTCGAAGCAGAGCGGCCGGTCCCACCGCTCCTCCGATCGGGTGTCTCGGTGTCTCGCTTCGCGACAAAGAAGGTTCTCCCCGCGGCGTGTCTGCCGTCACATTTCAGCAGATTAAATGTCCGGATAATCAATTGCCCTGGTTCGGGTGATGGGAAAAGCAGCGCTGCACGCTTCGCACTTCCTCTACTGTCACCTCACGGACGCTGTGGTGCTCGAATCACGTGGGACATATCGAGGCTTCGCTCGCACTCTTGCTCGGGACGCAGCTGCTTCGTCCTGCGCGCGGCATTTGTCGAGGCTCGAGGTTATGGGAGTGGTCACAGCGGTAATCAATCAGGCAGGTCCTCGTGCGAGAATAGGCCAGTTGTTCTGGGCTGATGAGTTACTCGCCACTCCGCTGGAACCAGCGCCCTTTTCTCTCTCGCTGCAACTCTTTCGGCTGCCAGTGCGGCAAGGAAGTGGCGCTCCTCCCAGCAGCGAAGAAGAGCGCAGTCCGAGTGGGAATCATGTTTTGCGCTTAAGGCCCCGCGCGGCCTCCCAGTCACGCGGGGTCGTGACTGTGCGATATGGGCCGCGGCAAATTGGCCTCGCCGCTCGGAGGTGGGCGCGTGGGCGGCGGGGCAACGGCCCTCGCTCTCTTGCGGCTCACGAAGTCGGCCGGACTCCCGACGCCGCCTCCGGCGACTCGAGCGCAGACGTCACCGTCCACGTGACCAGGATGCTGCGGCACCCCGTCCTAAAGGGTGGCTGTGGCTACCCGCGTCGCCAGTGCGCTAATCGTGGTAGCGCGCGTGTATAATCATCATCATCATCATCACTAGCTTGGAGTGCGAACCATACTTGTCTAGGATGATGGGTTATTCGCCGTGCCCAGCCGTTTTCAGCGTAGCTGCTCAAAAGGAAATTTTCCCTGCATAAGAATGTGCAGGATTTTTAACATTTGCGTATTTCATTGTAACTTTCACGGTATGCTCATCTCTTATACTATATTTTACAACCTGGCTGCATTTCGTTTCAGTGTCAATTCATTTAAATTTACCAGCTAGCTTTTCTTTTTCTTTTTTTTTTTCTGCATCACTTTATAAACGATGTTACCGGCAATGTGCCCATCGACACTCACTGCGCGTTTCCTGAAGCAAGTAACCGCGGGCTCTTGTCGGGGTCGTTTTATATAGGCAATTATGAAACCTGTCACAGCCGCCAGTTAAGCCATGCACAGCGCACGCCAGAGGTTTTGCAACAGCAATCACGAAGACACTATTCATACCTTGGTCGGAGCATATAGTCACGACGTCATTGCCGAGAAAAGAATTGATTGCTGAATAAAAGAATGGTTATATAAAGTAGAGGCCCTCGGCGGCCGCTTTTCGATGGAGGCGAAAAGCAAGGCGCCCGTGTGCTGTGCGATGTCAGTGCACGTTAAAGAACCCCAGGTGGTCGAAATTTCCGGAGTCCTCCACTACGGCGTCTCTCATAGCCTGAGTCGCTTTGGGACGTTAAACCCCACAAACCAAACCAAACCAAAGTAGAGGGTGAAAAAAAAAAATGTCCGTGTGCAAATGCTCGTTGATGTGCAGTAATTTATTAATTACAGCCAAAAACTTTGATTAGACGACAAAATAGTAAAGGGGACGGCGATATAGTGTGCAGATGTCTGAGCAGCCACGGGCGTCGAATTTGTTAAAATACTAGAGAGTTAAATTGAAAGAGAGAGAGAGAGAAAAAAAGAGTTAGCAAATGGGTACAGAGTCGCAAGAAAAGCTTTCACCTCGCCCCAATTAAGAGAGATCTAATTGTGCATCCAACGAATTTTCCTGCTTTATAATCGTTTTCCTCGTTATTTTAAACTTGCTTACTGCAACTGTGACAGAGGGCGCTCAAAAAAAAAAAGGAAACAAAATGTGCATCCGTCCGGTAATGCCGGGAAATCCTCCCAAGTCGACTTTTAACCTAATAGGAGGCTAGTGTCTGTTGCAGCAGCGAGTTCCGGCCAAGCATGTTTTAGACTTCCCTGCAGTGGGTATAGTCCGTCTGATGATGATGATGACGATTTAGACTTTCTAATTTCGGGCCCGTGGATAGCCATTTCTTCGCCGTCGGTGCCGCATCCGAAGGCCGAGAGTCGCGAAAGCGCAGGATGTCCAGCCAGGCTGGAAGCCTCAGAAGTCAGCGACGTCGTGATGTTTCACTCTGCATCCTGTCTTCTCTGCACACGTTTTCTGAAGGGTACGCTGAGGGCGCGCCAGTTTTCCCACTTTATTTCTGGTCTCGTACTTCATCAGACCGGCCTCTACTCGCGATGCCGTCGTCACCTGCCCTATAGCGTTTCTCCAAAGTCGAAGACGAAATGAATTGACGTCGCAGTCGTATTCTCGTTGTTTCTGCGATGGTCCAGTCCGCAGGCTGCGAGCTTCGAGAACAAGCGAAGCGAGTCTGCGGCCACACTGCGCCGGCGCTCATCTGTGCACCGGACGAGGTGCATGGACTCCCTGGCATTTCCGCCTAGTGACGGGCGTCCAGGCACCCTGCCTGCGTGTGCTTCCTGATAGTGAGTTACAGCAGCGCAGTGATAAGCAGGAAATAGCTCAGGTGAGATGCTTCTCCCTTAGAGCTCAACGCTACTTAGGAAGGGAGGGGGAGGGGGGGGGGGGGGTTATAAGAAACGGATAAATTCTTTTCACACAAATATATTTCTTCTTAGAAATTAAGAAGAAATGGACATGGGCAGGACATGTAGTGCGAAGAGAGGATAACCGATGGTCGCTTAGGGTAACAAACTGGATTCCAAGGGAAGGAAAGCGTAGCAGGGGGCGGGGCGGCAGAAAGTTAGGTGGGCGGATGAGATTAAGAAGTTCGCAGGGGTCAAGTGGATGCAGCTAGCACAGAACCGGGTTAAGTGGAGAAATATGGGAGAGGCCTTCGCCCTGCAGTGGGTATAGTCAGGCTGATGATGATGATGATGATGATATTTCTTCCTCGGAGCTTTGTCAAAGTAGCAGCAGTATAGTAGTAGTAGTAGTAGTAGTAGTAGTAGTAGTAGTAGTAGTAGTAGTATAGTGGTGGTAGTAGTAGCAGTAGTAGTAGCGGAAGATTTATTTCCGACAGATTTGGGGGGGGGGGGGGGCTACCGCCTAAACGCAGGGCCAGGCACTCTTGTTCCTTGGCGTCGTCTGCGGTTGGGTAAGAAAACTTTGGGGCTAGGGGCCCTAACTCCGCTGTAGGGCCGCCCATTAGTCTTTCGGCTCTATGTGCGCAATATCTTTCACACTTATCCGTGGACACCTGAACCGCGTCGTAAGGGAAGGGAAGAACATTGGAGTGAAAGCGGAAAGAGAGAAATGGATCCCGTAGTGGAGGGCTCCAGAGTAATTTCGACAACCTGCTGCGGTCCCAGCTAAAATGACTTTGAGGTGGTGAAGGGTGGCTGTTCCTGGCCCTACGGGGCTCGGACTGGTAGGTCAACGCCGCTTGCGGTGGTGGCTAGCCTGCCACCGAATTATTATCTGTTGTAGGCCGTCATTGCACCCGCCACCGCTTAGGTGGTGGACGACGGCTGTTGCGCGCGCGTCTTTCTCTCCCTCTTCTTTTTCTTTCTCCTCTTTCTCTCTTCTATCCGCACGATTCCCCCCGCCGGAGCACGTTAAAGATCCCCAGGTGGTCGAAATTACTCCGTAGCCCTCCACTACGGCTCCCCTTTCTCTCTATCCACTTTCACTCTCTCCTTCATCCCTTCCCTTACGGCGCGGTTCAGGTGTCCACAGAGCAAGTGTGACAGATACTGCGCCTTTCCCTTCCTATGAACCAACCAACAGCCCCGCCGGTGCCCCGCCGGGGTGGTGCAGTGGTAAGACGCCCGACTACTGTGCCGGAGTACCCGGGTTCGAACCCGACCTCGGCGGCTGCGTTTCGATGGAGGCGAAACGAAGAGGCGTCGTGTGCTGTGCGATGTCAGCGCACGTTAAAGATCCCCAGGTGGTCGAAATTACTCCGCAGCCCTTCACTACGGCTCCTCTTTCTCTCTTTCCACTTTCACTCCCATCTTCCTCCCTTCCCTTACGGCGCGGTTGCGGTGTCCGCAGAAAAACAAGTGAGACAGTTACCGTGCCTTTCCCTTCCTATAAATCAATCAATCAGGCAGCGGAGGTGGCTCAGCTAGAGCCAGTAGCGAACCGTGTGCAAAAACCAAGGCGCCCGTGTGCTGTGCGATGTCAGTGCACGTTAAAGAACCCCAGGTGGTCGAAATTTCCGGAGTCCTCCACTACGGCGTCTCTCATAGCTTGAGTTGCTTTGGGACGTTAAACCCCACAAACCAAACCAAACCTCCTTCCTTCCTACCCAGGTGTGAACCCGACCGCGGCGGCTGCGTCTCGATGGACAACACGCAAGTGCTCATGAGTCGTGTGCTGTGCGATGTTGTTGTGGCTGTAGGAAGAAGGAAAAGAAAATGCACGGGCCTGCTACTGGCTCTGTAGCTGAGCCATCTCCGCTGCTTCGTGCAGACAAAAGAGAAAATAGAGAACAAAAAAAAAAGGAAGAGGGAAAGAAAGACGCGCGCCGCAACAACAGCCGTCGTCTACCACCTAAGCGGTGGCGGGTGCAATGGCGGCGTACAACAGATAAAAATTCGGTGCCTGGCTGGTCTCCGCCGCAAGCTGCGTTAACCTACCGTCCCAGCCCCGTAGGGACAGTGCACGTTTAAGATCCCCAGGTGGTCGAAATTACTCCGCAGCACCCACTATGGCACCTTCTTTCTCCTATGAATCCCAGCTTCCTGCCTTTCATATATATACAGCGTATTTCAGGTGTCCACGGGGATGAATTAATGTACATCTTTTTTTTCTTCAAACATTTTTTTTTTTGCTCCTCTCATAGCCTGAGTCGCTTTGGAACGTTAAACCCTACAAACAAAACAAACAGGGCATTTGGTTTTACTTATGCCTCAGACCACGTGGTCATCGGCGCAGCATGTCGCACCGGTCTAACTGGAAGAGTCGCGCTGTGCGTTGTATCGGTTGTCATTTTTCTTCCCTTAGTTCGGCACCTCGAATTCGAAGGCGTGCTTCAAACCGCGAAAAACGTCATAATGAATGCAGCGAGAGACGTTAAACGCGCTGCCCAGTGCGAACGGTTAAACTCTACGGTGCTCTAAGCTGCTCTATCGGCAACCGTCGTGACTAGCGTCGGACGCGTATCGAAGAGGAGGAGGGGGCGCCCGCACGCTCTGCAGGCCGCAGTCGTGCAGTTCACTGCGACCTGTGGCTGGCTTGCACTGATCTTCTTCAGCACGTGGCTGGCGGTGATCACTCGGGTCGATGCGCACCAGAAAGGATCGAAGGAAGCCGAGCGCGATGTTCAGCTAATTGATAACTGAGGGTGTTTCCTTTTTGATTTTTGTTTGGAGCTATAGCCATCGATATCAGTAGCCCTAGAATGCACTGTTGGGAAATTTATATATGTGCCTACTCTTGACGACGAGATGAACTATTCATTTCTCAACTTAACAGTTTTTTTTTCTTTCTAGTTATCAGTTACGAGCTTTAATTCTACTGCAGATAGCCGGAAAAAGAAAGCGCGGGAAGAAAAAAAAAACATTCTTGTCATGCTTCATGAGTGCTTGTTTTCTGATGAAATTTACTAAGCAGGCCCCTAAACTGCGGACGTTTTTTGAAAGGAAAGCTTCGCTACACGATGTTTCACCCAAGATCAACCTATACGACCGCTCGACCTTCAATAAGGTGGTGTGCCCTTGACCTGATTAAGTGCAGGTGTCCATCTTTCCGTAGTGTCCGCCAAAATGTGTAATGCGCCTTCCATTCCCCAAAACCGAACTTAAAAGAGCAATTTCTAGCAGAGAGCAATTTCTAGCCCCGCTGCGCCCCGCCGGGGTGGTGCAGTGGTAAGACGCCCGACTACTGTGCCGGAGTTCCCGGGTTCGAACCCGACCGCGGCGGCTGCGTTTCGATGGAGGCGAAACGAAGTGGCGTCCGTGTGCTGTGCGATGTCAGCGCACGTTAAAGATCCCCAGGTGGTCGAAATTACTCCGTAGCCCTCCACTACGGCTCCTTTTTCTCTCTTTCCACTTTCATTCCCACCTTCCTCCCTTCCCTTACGGTGCGGTTCGGGTGTCCACAGAGCAAGTGTGACAGTTACTGCGCCTTTCCCTTCCTGTGAACCAATGTGAACCAATTCTAGCCCCGCTGCGGGGGTGAAGTGGTAAGACGCTGTTGTTGTTGTTGTGGCTGTATGAAGAAAGAAAAGAAAATGCACGGGCCTGCTACTGGCTCTGTAGCTGAGCCACATCTGCTGCCTCGTGCGGACAGAAGAGAAAATAGACAAGAAAAAAAAAAGAACAGGGAGAGAAAGACGCGCGCCGCAACAACAGCCGTCGTCCGCCACCACCGAAGCGGTGGCGGGTGCAATGACGGCCTACAACAGATAAAATTCAGTGGCTGGCTAGCCCCCGCCGCAAGCGGCGTTAACCTACCGTCTCAGCCCCGTAGGGCCAGGAACTGCCACCCTTGACCACCCGACTACTGTGCCGGAGTTGTTGTGGCTGTAGGAAGAAAGAAAAGAAAATGCACGGGCCTGCTTCTGTAGCTGAGCCACCTCCGCTGCCTCGTGCGGATAGAAGAGAAAATAGGCACGAAAGAAAAAAAGAGGGAGAGAAAGACGCGCGCCGCAACAAAGGCCGTTGTCCTCCACCACCGAAGCGGTGGCGGGTGCAGTGACGGCTATACAACAGATAAAAATTCTGTGGCAGGCTAGCCCCGCCGCAAGCTGCGGTGTCCTACCCGTCCCAGCAACATCAGGGGCAAGATCCGGGTTCGATCCCGACCGCCGGCGGCTGCGTTTCGATTGAGGCGAAATGAAGAGGCGTCAGTGTCCTGTGCGATGTCAGCGCACGTTAGAGATCCCCAGGTGGTCAAAATCACTCCGGAGACCTCCACTACGGCACCCCTTGGCACCCCTTTCTCTTTCCTGATTCACTTCCACCTTTCTCCCTTCCGTTACGGCGCCGGTCAGGTGCCCACAGGACAAGTGTGACAGATGCTGCGCTTTGACTTTCCTGTGAGCCAATTATTATTATTATTATTATTATTATTATTATTATTATTATTATTATTATTATTATTATTATTATTATTATTATTATTATTATTATTATTAAAGAGTAATTTCGACCACCTGGGGATCTTTAACGTGCGATGTCAGCGCACGTTAAAGATGTCAGACGCCTCTGTTTCGCCCTCATCAAAGCGCAACCGCCAAAGGTCGGGTTCGAGCCCAGGTACTCTGGTACAGTAGCCGTGCATCTTAACCACTGCGCCACCGTGGCGGAGCCTCCTACCTTTCTTCCCTTACGACGCAGTTCAGGCGTCCGCAGAGAAATATGACAGATATATTGCGCCTTTCCTCGCCTGTAAATCTGAAAAAAAGAAAAACAATTCCAAATTGCGGAGGGAAAAGGTGGTGTTACATGGGCTATCGCGGCTACTCTCAAGGCGAAGCTTGAGCGTCTCGTAATTGCAGCCTTAAAAACGATGCATAACGATGCCTAACACAGCTTCCGCTCGTATCATTAGGTTCAAGCTATGCTTAAATCCCCACCGTTTTTCTCCAGGGGTGATGTGGAGGGACATGCAAGTGGCCATAGATAGTATGGATTTGGTACAGTGGTAGAATACTGGACGCCGTGTTTGCGCATGCGCAGCGGTGAGGGCCTGGCCAAATGGACCCGCCGGGCTAGCGTGGCCGGTGTCCATAATCCGATATACTCCTGCGCTGTCCTAAATCTTTCTGTTAGCTTCAGCGCAGTTGCGCATATATGCGGCAAGATAAAAGGAGAGGGAAGTAGAGGTTCTCCTCGTCCTCATCACTCTTTTTCGTCCGCAGGGAGCCTACCCGACGAGATCCTGGCCTGCCGGACTACCGGCGCAATCCTGCAGAGGATCAAAGAGGCCTCCCTGTGAGTATACACACTTCATGCGCTGTCGCATCGTTAAACCGACTCTATGGGAGCGACTGGCACAAATCTAAATAACGGTAATAAATAAGACGCAAGACGTCTGGCTGGTGGACTGGTAAGGCTGGCTGACGCCTATATGAACAACTCTTGCCATGGCAATTCTTGGCAAGAAGGCCAACGCCAGCTCTCGGGTGATCTGCTGCTGGCATCACTTTTCTTGAAACTATGTACCCGGAACTCCGGACTTGGCAGTGCGGACATGTCTTTAAAGTTATTCCGCTTCCTCGTGCGTCGACAACGACGGCGAGCTTGACCGTTTTGCGAGCAGGTCTGTACAAACCGCGCAGACGTGCAGCATTTACCGTTTCGTTTGATCAAGCACAATCAGAAATACTGCGAAAGTCCGAGGAACGTGTGCATCTTTTCACTGCGCGTACCACGCAGCGGCCGCCTCAGTTCATTTGATTGGTTAATCAGCACAGAGGGTGCCAGCCACTGAACCGATCGATCGATAGCTCCCGAATAACCTGTCCCAGCAGCTTTGGATACTCACCATGCATGTGCTGCTTCCGTCATCCCCGGACAAAGGCATGACGTCACAGTGTCACCCTCCATCGAAACGCGGCCGCTGTGGTCGGGTTCGAACCCTATGTAAGGTATATAAGGTAGAGGTAGAATAGTAGGTAGGTTGTTGCACAGGTATGAAGAAAGGGTAAGAGGGAGTGTATAGTGGAGGGTTCCGGGGTAATGTCGACCGCCTGTGGATCTTTAGCGTGTACTGACACCGCACAGCACACGAGTGCCTTGCTTTTCGCCTTCATAGAAAAGCGGCCGCCGCGACCGGGCTGTGGTGCAGCGTGGACAGTGTTGTAACCTTCTGGAACGAAAGCTTGAAGCGAACTTGCGTTGGGAGGCTCTCGAATGTTGTCACTGGTCGCCAGAGTTCCCTTTTCCGTCGAGCAAACACATTTCTCGTGTCCCTCACTGTTCACGCGAACCTTTACCTTGCAGTTATCTGCGCACTGCAATTGCTGCCGTTACTCCTTGCTGCACCTCGCGTGGTTGTTAGTTTGTCAAGTACAGTGCGTGTCTCCTCTGAGCGCAATGTGTGACCGCTGTTTAAAGAAAACACGTTCGCTTAATGAACCAAGCGAGAGCGGTCACAGTGTCCAGGAAGCACAGCATGCTGCGCAGCCTGATTAGAGACTCGTCGTTGCCGGATTCCGGTTTGCCGCGGTACAGCTGCCCGAGGCGAGTGCTCTATGCCGGTGTCGACGTCGGAGCCAAGGCTACCGTGTTGCTGCTATTACTTGTTGCTTCCTGGCCTGGAATCAAACGTGAACACCGCCCTCCGGCGAAGCACCTGCCTTTTTGCGCTCATCTATATTGAACAACCGGCGTGGTTCGTTCTTTCTGCGCTCAAAGTGCTCCGCCAAGTGCCTGGTCGTCAAACCCGCTCAATCGATGTCGCACAGCGTCCTCGGGGCACTGCGGAGCGCTCGCGTTCACGCCCCCGTCCGCAGTATCACGCTCTCGGCGCCGTGGCAGCGTCGTCGGTCGGTCCGAAAATGCCCACGCCGACCGGTGGGCGCCCTGGAAGCTTCCTCCGCGGCGGTGTCGCCGATGGGTTGTTCCTGCCGACCGACTCCGCTCGCGAGTAATGGCGCTCTCTCTTCTTCAGGGCCGTTCCCGGACTGGTTCTGTTTTCTTGGCTATTCCGGCCACGCACGCGGCGCTACTGCACGCAACTGCGGCGCCACAGAAGAAGACCGGTCCCCGGCGACCCTCGCGCAACCTCGGCGGGAATCGGGGTCGCCCTCGGCGGATGCTCCTCGCTTCTTCGCGGCCGCTTTCGCCGCCGCGGGGCCGCGCTCCGCTCGATCGGCCGCCGCCGCCGCCGCGCGCTCCCGCTTTCGCCCTTGCTTGAAAACGTGCGATAGCGTGTCCGGTGGGAAGAGGGGGGCGATGCGAAACAGCGGCACGCATCAGTCCGGCCCTCGGGAAACAAAACAAAATAGCTCCGAACGCTTCGCCAGGAACTCCGACGGACGCCCGAGGGGACGAAAACGCTAGGTAGATTGAGCATTTCAGCACCTTCTCGGGCGTGCCTTGTCGACGAAGGCTTCGTTAGTTTGGCCCTTCGGCAGAACTTAGCCGCGCGTGCCCAGTGAAGCGTTTTCTAAGCTTTCAGCCCGAAGGGGTCTCAGACGAGCGGGTATCGAACCCTGCGCCCGCACGCAGCTGGCGTCGCGTTGGCCGACGTTCTCCGTCGGGTCCGCCCGGGCGTCGGCGCGGGAGGCGTGCCGCGCCCTTGGCGAGGCCCCATCCGGCCCAAGCGCTCCTGGAGGCAACGCCACGCTGCAACGCCTTAGCGCCGCCGCCACTGGGGGCGGATTCCGATGACGCTCGTGCACTATCCGACTACGAACAGGTCGCAGCCTTTGCGTCTGTGACGGCGAAGCGCGAAAATTTGGCCGTCTTTCGTGCGATTCGCTAACGGGGAAACGGCCGCCACTCATGGCTCAGTTCGCACGGGAACGATGAGCCATAGCTCAGATTCATATTGCACGCTATTTTTTTGCCCACCATTGCCGCATTATGAGAATCGTGTCGTATTGTACTCATCACCACCATCATTCGCGTGCAATCATCACTCTTCTTTCAGCCAGCGTTCCATCAACGTCGCCAATCAAATCGCGGCGTTTCTCTTCTCTCGGTTTCTCATGTATGTCGGTTCCTTCTTTCCTAGCTTCGACTAGAGTGTCTTCGACTCATGGTAGCTGACCAATTCGCTCTGCATTCTTTTCTGCTTCAGTGTTCTCCACCATACAGGTGAGCACACGAAGGGAGGAGCGGTATGTGTTATCTCTTAGTGCAAGAACACTAATCCAGAGGCTACTAGCCTGAACAAAATCTTGTCTTGCTTGTGGAGAGCTGTAACATATAGAGAAGCGCGATCGTGGTACTGTGCCTGCACCAGATAGCCATGACCAAGGTCACTCATGACCTGACCCTTCACCTTAAAGCGAAATCGCCTCCTTCCGCGGTAGCGTCGACGCCGAGCAACGGCGCCGATGCAACCTGTGCAACACCGCTTTCGCACAGTACGGGAATTTTACCCAAAATCCTCACCTGACACCTGCCGTTATTAATCTTGATGTGCAGCGAGATGCAATCCACCCTACATAGGTATCCACTGAGGACAAAAGTTTCCAGGACGCATCATCAGGAATCGAAGCCAATGACGCTGTTGTTATCCGGTGTACGGAGACCAGAGTTAAAGGAGCGATGGCAGGGTCGTTCGATGTATTGCTGTTTTTATACTTCTGCGAATAATATAGCGGTCGGTGATTCTACTCGCAAAGTTTTAGTAATATGCGCGCGGCGCATATTAAAAAAAAAAAAAAAAACGCGATATATAAATCGGAATAGGTTGCAACATCAAAGGACACGTCTCTCTTATTTTTTTTTTTGGGGGGGGGGTTGGGGGGGGGGGGAATTGACACAGTGGTTGTCCCTCATGCAGAAGTGCTTGATGAAGATGTGACCGCACGAAAGCGAAGTAGAAGAGTAAGCCATGTTTTCTTCAGCATAAGGCACGGGGTCACAGTCAGTGGGCTGCATAGTTATAGGTTCCTTAGCTTAACGACGCACTGATCTGTAGCATATTACAGCGGGGCCAACAGTCGCCTATCGTCGTAGTGTGAAGTTCTGCGGCCCCGCGACGCCGATGAAACTGATCAGCGGACGGTCGTCCAATCTGATTTGGTCGGATCGCCGAGCGAGAACTTGACACCCGATGAGTGAACGGTCAGAACAGCTGCGCTTGTCTGTAGCTTAACCGTGTTAGAAAAAGCAAAGCAAAAAGCTACACTTTGTATGTTCCCCCTTGTCATCAGCAATGACCTTGGCCAGAAATATTGGCGCCGAACTACGACGAGTAGGCCTAGCGCGAGTACGCGGGGTTCAGGTCTAGAGTTTCGGCGATTACGGAGCGCGCATTCACAAGCTTTAGCTGTTGCATGTGGCCACGGAGTGTAGTTGTAGCAGTAGTGACCCCAAATCGACGACTGCTTACATCACAAAGCGCGTGCACATTGAGCGGGAAGCGTCGATGTGACCCTGCTGGCGAGCGCTAGCCGGCAGCTGTCGGCGCCGCTGGTGGGGAAACAAACACGCTGGGGGCGCAGTCGTAATCCGCGAATCACTATCACCATTGTACCGTTTTGTGTTATTGCTAGAGAAATGGTAACTTTTATCCCAGTTGCACGTGTGATTTCAACGGCACAGCACGATCGAGACCGGGTCTCCAATCTCACGAACCACTATACTGCTGTGTGTGCTGCCTTGCTATCGTATTCGGCGGCGTCCTTGTAGAGCACGTCGGACCTACCTTGAAATCTGGAGGTTGACGAGCAGGGTTCTACTTAAGTTAAGGACAACGCAGAGAGCTCTGGGGCGGCAAATGGTGGGTAAACGTTAAAAGATAGGAAGCGTGCAGAGTGCACGGGCCATAAAAATAACTCGAATTAATGACATTCGACTGAAAATCAAGAATAAATATGGGTTGGGCATGTGTCCCTAGTGAAAAAACCCTATGAGTCACAATAACCTCATGCAGATTTCTCATACTAAACTCGCACTAAGCTCGTACAAATCTCATATCATCGCATACAAATATCATTCAACTTATGATAACTATATGAGATTGTATGAGATTCATATAAATTTAGTACGAGTTTAGTATGAGAAATCTGTATGAGGTTATTGTGACTCATGCGGTTTTTTCGCTAGGGGTGCGAAGAGAGAATAACCGACGGTCGATAAGGGTAACAAATTAGATTGCAATGAAGGGAAAGCCTAGCAGGGTGCAGCAGAAATTTAGATGGCCAGACGAGGTTAAGTTTGCGGTCAAGTAGATGCAGCTAGCGCAGGACTGGTTAGTTGGTGGGGTGAGTATGGATGGAAGAGGCATTCGCCGTGCAAGTGGGCATGGTCCAGATGATGATGGTGATGATAAGCATTTCAGCAATCAGAGTATTTACCTTTAATGAAATAGGCCCTGCCGCCGTCGCTAGCGCTTTTGGGCACCGTCAGTTCTCCGGAAGTGTCACCCCAAAGCCGCAGCCCGGTCCACTGAAGGTGCTGGGCGCTCGCCCGCGCCAGCTCCATTAGCACGGCCCCCTCCTCTTCAGAGCGGACGCCGAGAGCACATTAATGTGGCCGCTGGCTTTTGTCCGAGTTCATCCGTTTTGAGGAAAAAGAAGAGAGAGAAAAGTAGCTAGCTATACGGCGGAGTGTGCTCGATCTACTACTCCGGGTTCAGCAAGCACGCGAGGGCGGCCGCAACGTTTTGGACGCGTCTTACGAGCGACCCGTTTGCTCGCCGCTGCGTGCTCACGTATAGCCATCTCTAGAGGGCAGTGACAGAAAGCTTGCCCACCACGTGCTCTCGGTTTGCCGCGTTTAAAGTTCTCGGGTTAATGACTCTTTCGAAGGAGATGATCGTAACAGAAATATTGCATGAACCAGGCGCTCAATTTATTGCTGCACATCAGCGAGCCTGTGGAGACGCGCACTCTCCATGCCCATCTGGCAGTCTCCGGTTCGGTAGCTGAGTGACTTACACAATCCCAGTGCCCTGGCTCGAACCCGACCGCGGCGGCCGCGGTTCGTCAGAGCCAAACGCAGTTCTCCGTGCACGTGCTGTGCGATGTCACTAAGCAGGTGGCTGATCTTCCCTCCCGGGCTGGGAAGCTAAGAGCGTTTGTCCTTTGCGACGGAGGCACTTTTACCACCGATGTTTTGGTATCTGTTGTGCATTCCGTCATTGCACTCGCAGCCGCTTCGGTGGCGGAGGACGGCTATTGCGAGGCGCATCTTTCTCTCTCTTTATTTCATTTGTAGAGAGAGCTACACTGGCCACATTCTCGCCAAGAGCGAAGAAAGAAGTAAAAGTCGTGGGAGGGGGTAGCTAGTAGCTAACATGGCCGAGCAATAACTGGACGTAGGACTTCCTGACATGCACGTTCATGCGGCTCGTTTAAAGCGGGGCTTTATATGTTGGCTGGTAGCTTACGCTATCGCGTCATCGCTAAGGTCGGAGTGAAAACAAAGAAAGAGGTGCCTTAGTGGAGAGCTTCGAACCACCGCGCGATAGAAGCTTTTGCCTGATCGCACTTTAGTGGTCAAAAGTGCCCCAGTCTCGCCATTTCACCGCGCCTGTCCGAAGAAGAAAAAAAAGGAGGAAAAAGGAAAAGAACAAAAAGGAGATAAGGAAGAAGAGAAAAAAGAAGACAGATAACTCGGGAGTTAGTAGAGGTAAACGACAAAAGCGATTTGCTAGGACAGAACGTTCGTTCTAACGTTATGACGGCGGTGAGCCCCGGAGTTCGACGTATAGATGATGTCATACCACTAGAAGTCTTCTACACCCGAATGAGAATGGTCAACGACGAGAGGAAAGGGGTGCTCAACTGCTCATACGTGAAGTGATTCCCATATGGAACAAATAAAGCTGAAACCATGGAGTAAACTACTATGTGCAAAAGCCATATCTTTAGATAGGGGTGCGACGCGATGGCATCTGTACGTACCACTATTTTTTATAACGATATTTATTGCCTCGGAGGGTATTTGATGAAGGACAAAGAAATCTCTATATGCCATTATTTGTAAAATAAGTGTCCAGCGTGAAATGAGGCACACAGTGCACCTTTCCTTCTCTCAAAACCAACTAATCTTTTATTTCAATGCTGAACTGCCTAGCGAAATCAGGCCAAGCAGTGTTTTCACATGTCCTAATCGATTTAATGAGGATCGGATAATTTCTTTTTCATTTTCTTTTTCCAATCTCAGCGTCCAAGTACCCGCCGCCTAGTGCTCAACAATGTGCTTACATTTTACGAGGCTGAATGTCGAAATATTTCTGTCTGCAAAAATGGCAAAAAAAAAAAAACGATAAAACTCGCAAACAGGAGTTTGGGCAAACGAATGAAGCTCATTAGCCTTGCATCGTTCTGTTGGACAGTGTCGATATATAGCAAGCTGGTCCACTTTTCAAGTGCTGTTGACTTTTTCCACTTCCTCGAGGCCGCGAAGCTGCGGCCGCTTTTCCCGTACTACCGGGCTTCATAATGTACGCGATGTGCTCGACTCGTCTTGAAGGCTACGCTCGATGTTAAGATGCTATTTTTAATCATTTACGGTGGGGCGAATAAAATCGCAGGACTCTAATGGCCTAACGTATTGTTTACAGAAGTATAAAGACAAAGAAAAAAATTCATGATGACGGTATCTGCCTCCGTCCCGTTTCAAAGAGACGCTCCATCCTAACGAGGCTATTAAGGGGAATTGAGAATATTTGATTGTGGCTCGCAGGGTCTTGCAGCAGCAGCAACCGGTGCTCAGCAACGGTGGCGGAGCGTCGTCGCGGCTTGGTTGGCCTCCGGCGGCGGCCGGACCTGCCAGCCCCGCGGACTCGGACTCGCTGCGACGACGCAAGGTGCACAAGTGCGACTTCGAGGGCTGCCAGAAGGTCTACACCAAGAGCTCACACCTCAAGGCGCACAAGCGCACGCACACAGGTATGCCGCCGGTCTTGTGTTAAGGCGAAAGCCTTTAATGGTTCATGCTGTCGTGGACAAAATGTGTCCCGCTTTTGCGGCGGCTCTGATTGGCCGAGGCGGGATGACGTCGTAGAGGTCTCGACCAATCACAGAGCACCACCAGTATGCGTGAATGCGTGTCTGATATGGCCTTAGGTCAATCAATGATCAGTTACTACTTAATATCTAATTAATTGCCCGTGAAATAATAATTGATAACTAATTAATGAGTTATTTAAATAATGAGTTAATGATTAATTGCTTGCTTACTTAATGACTAATTATATAATTACTACTTAGTGCCAGTTGCGTAGCAGAATGCGGCACTCAGGCTTTCGCCTTTCACTACTTTAGTCGCTAAAGGTCTCGTAATTATTTTTTACGTGAACTTAGCTCATTCCGGATCACGATCTTACCTCCATCAGTTGGTACATTTTTCAGTTATCTCCGACGAGTGTTGCAGCGTATTTTGATGTTTCATGTATTTCATGTACTGTCTTCCGGTTTGTCTCCGCGTGGCATGACTGGCTCTATAATAAAAGCCGGTCGTAGCCGCTCCACCTTGCATATGCGAGTGCCTCCTTACCGAATTCTTTGCGTATAGCGGGGAGGCCCCCTTGCGGTGGAACTTGCCAGCCCCGTCGTTTCTACTCAGTCGTCATGTTTTCGGGCCATGCAACAACGTCCAGCGGAGAAGGGCGGGGCGGCCGTGCAGCCTACACGGCTCTGCTCGAGCGAGTGCCGCGACCGGCGGCCTACTCGGCCCTGGGGCGTGTGCTCAACAGATGGCACCGGCGTGGGCAGCATTCGTACGCTTGCGATGCCGGGTCTCCGTTTCTTCTGGCCTCCCTGCACCTGCTCGATTCTGCTCTGCTAAGGAGAGCACGTTCGTTGGCACCCTTCCGCGCAGCGAACTCGGGAGCTCTACGCTGCAGATTTCAAGCCTAAGCTACTCAAACATGTCCAGTTCTTAAAAGGGCGACACCCGAGGTCGAGATGCATTTCCGGTGACGAGGAAGACGCGGAGTGAAAATGTTTGTCGCCCTCAGTGTCTTTTATTTATTTATTTATTTATTTATTTATTTATTTATTTATTTATTTATTTATTTATTTATTTAGTCATACTGTAAGCCTTTTTGATAGGCTCGTACAGGAGTGGGTAAAAAATCCCAATTTTACAGACAATTTACAGTGCATCCTAGAACAAAAAAACAACAGAACAACGAGAAACATTGAGCAAGTATACTTACATGTATAAGAAAAAAAGTGATTTGAGGGGTAGAGGAAAGGAAACAAAAAGGGAAATAAGTGAAATATAAAATGAAAAGTGGTAACACTGGTAGATTGACACTGTAATTGTAGAACAAGTGATGACAAATATTTAGCAAGGCAAACGAGTTGATTCCGGTAAAAAAATTTGAATGGCGGTGAAACCAGACCTGTGACTGTGCCCAAGGTTGGTGGCACCAAATGATAACAATATCGGACTACTTAAACTGAGGCCAAACTGTTTCAATGGCCTTTCCATCAACTGTCTTCTCAACGTAGTGAAGCGGCGGCAAAACAATAAAAAGTGATCTAATGATTCCTGTTCACCGCAAAATGCGCAGACTGGAGAAAGTGCCAAACCAGACCTGTAAAGATAGAAATTTAAAGCTGGGTTACGGCATCGCAGCCTTGTTAGAGAAATCTCAAGTTGCCGTGAATGACATAGTTTCCTATTCCAAGAATAATTTAGGTGCAGATAGTCATCAGATCTTAAAAGATGTCCATTTTTCATACTTAATATACTTCAAATATTTTCATTGCTACCCAATTCTTGGCCGATCCCCCTCTGTGGGTATGTGCCATATATGTTATTTGTTCAACAACAACAGCATTGAGCAATGAACGTTAACAACAAGGTACATTAAACATTTCGCTATAGACCTATGATGCATGCACATGAGACTCACACAACACACTCTGTGATTTGTTGCTTTAGAGCCACCCGCATAAAGGCTTCTGCTCACAATGTTGCAGTTTGCTGGGTAAAAAAATATTTCCACTTTGGTATTAAATTCATCTGCAGATGTGGAAGATACAATGTCACGTTCCAGTTTATTCCATAATTCTATGACGGACGAAAAGAATGAATATTTGAAAGTGTTACAGCGGGTGATAAATGGCGTGATTGTCCTGTCATGGTTTGTTCTGGTTGAATGCTGATATGGTGGTCTTAGGTATTCGTGTTTGTTGATATTAATACAGTTTTGATATGTAATGCGTCGCCGGCTCTTCAAAGTTAAGATGTCTGCTCTGTTGCGTAGGTTGGAGACGTGCCGTGAATACTGTGAAAAAAATTTGCATTGCTTTTAATTGATTGTTTAGGTATGCTTGATGTGGATTTCAGATTATACTGCCGTACTCGAGGATTGGTCGTACGAAGGACTTATGACTTGCTTTATCTTCACTTTAGCTGGCGCCCGGGCAACTTTCCTTCGAAGAAAAGAAGTCATAATTTTCTCAACTGAATAACGTTCTGCCTCGTATCAGCGAAATGAAGGTGTCGTATTCCTACCTAACCACTTCGATAAAAATCTGAAATGCACGCCCACTTTTCGATATGTCCGCTCCCGAATTTCCGGCCCTGTCCTCGTATATACTTCTCCCATATGGTTGGCGCTTGCACAAGAGATGTTAAGGTAGTTACTATTCGTTTACATCCACCCTAGCTTAGCCATTCTGCTACAAATGAAATCTATAAACTTCCCCCGGAACTTAAGTAGTAAAAAAAAAAATAGTTCGGTTCTGGGACTCGAACTTGAGACAACCGCGTGTCTGGGGCAGTAGTTCCATCGAGTGCTAACCCTGCTCTATTTTTTTTTTTTTATTTATTGCCTGGCTTTGGCACACGCCTCGTTTCGTGTTGAGTTGCGGTAACCCAGTGAGAGCAATCCTCAACTTTTGATTGTGGATGCGGGTGGATACCAATAAGCGATTACTGCAATTTTGCCCCAGAGGCAGCGGGAAGTGACGGGCGAGAAGAGGCACGCCATGGGTCCAGATTTGGGGAAAAGGGGTTATGGCGTGCCTCAAGAGGATCGATGGACTGTATGGACGAACATATGCTATCTTGAAAGCTTTCACTAAAAAGGGTTATTTTATTGGAGCCGCTGCATGAATATAGAGCTCGGTCAACGTGATCTTCAACCGATCAGTTGCTTTAGCTGACGCCGCCACTATAGGACTTTCGTCTTGCTTAACGCAGATTGTTCGCTTAGTACTCATTTATGAACAGCTCTATATACAGCATCCGTGCAGGCGAAAAACGGGAGCCGTGAAAGTGCATCGTCAAAAGCGCACGTCCAAAGGCAGCTCACAAGACGCCTCGTGCTAACCCTTTCCGTACTCTTGCGAACGCTGCTATCATCGACGTTAGCGTGGTAATCACAGCTGCTGCGCGCGGCGAGGAAATTGTTGCAAGAGTCCGGTACATGTTGATGAGATTTGTTATCTTGGAAACTAAGGCAGAACTTACGGTCAAGAAGAGAAAGGGACCCTTTATTTGGCGACTATATTTACGCGTCTGTAGGCCTGTCACACCAGGGCTAGGCGGTCAAGAACATTGCCATAGAGCCACTTGTCCGCCTGATCCCGGGCTACAGTGCAGTCGTGCCGGCGCCGTGTTGGGACTTGTGGGAAGTACACACGTGGTCAGGAGCGCGCGCCCAACCGATCTGAGACGGAGCACCTCAAGGTCTCGTGACCGGAAGGTGAGTGCTTGGAAAGAGCCAGCCGAATGTGCTGTGTGGTCACTTCTTAGAGCTCTCCATGGGTGCATTAAAAACGATAAGCCTAAGTTAAACATCACAGCGTGGCGGAACACCATACTGCGTTATTGCATGACACTGGTGTTCATTGCGTATTCTACGCTCCGATGTGAATTCTAACGTGTTCTAGTACCTCACGCCAGGCTCGAGTCATTGTCGCAAACATGCTTGATTCTGACGGGTGTTTACATTCATAAGCCGCACTCGCCGAGGTGGGTGGCGCCGCTGATAAACACTTGGCCCTGCTTTGAAACGGGGTGCCTCTGTGCATCGTTCGCTGCATCGCAGGTGACTGTGATTCCATCGAGGGTTGAAGTACAGATGTAGACTTTTTATCACACAGATCCGAGGGGAAATGCGCACACTATTCATCGCTCACCCGACCAGTGCGATCCCCGTGCGCGTACCACGCGGTTGATGGAGATGATTGGAGCGCGCGTTTCAAGGAAGAAATGCTTATTTTGCGCAGTACTGGAGAAGTTCTCAACCGATCTGCAGCGGCCACATGTGTGGTTGCATTTAACCTGCATCCGTTCTCAAGTGTGCATCGCGAGTTCTGCAAAGCGCTTCGTTGCAGCGTCTGCTGTTGACCGCGGCTACCGCTGACTGGAAGCCGAGGAAGGTTTAGCGTTGTTTGAAAGGTGCAGTGAAAGGCACCGACAGCGGAGAAACAAAATCTTGCTATGATTTGTCGTCTCATTGTCAGCTTCACCAAAGAGGGCCCGCAGCTAAGGCATTTTGCCTGCAAAATGTTTGACCAGGATAGCTGTTAGGGGTACGTTACCTGGTTCTAAGGCGTTGGAGTCGTTTCGGCGGGCCGTGCGGATCGGTCAGAATGAAGTGGCGTCATGCGTGACGTCACTGTAGTGCGCCACACGTCAATTGATCAGCGTGTAGTGGCGTCACGCATGACGTCGCTAGAACGCGCCACGCTTATCGGTTCGAAGTCAATGGCATCACGAGCGGCAGCGTGGTGACATCACGTGCAGCCTAGCATAACGTCACCGCCGCAAACGTCATTCGCTCAATCTCGCGCAACGTCCTATCTTTTCCAACTTTTTTTAGAGCGCAGCTCTTTGGCGCCCGTTCCTAGGTTGCGCGTCGGCGTTGTCCCTCGTAACCAGCTCCGCGCGCTCCTGCCGCCACCGTTCGCCGCGGCGTGTACCCCCCTCCCCCCCTTCCTGCGTGGCGGCGACGGTGGATTACGGTGCGTGCATCCCAAGCCGAAACCCAGAGCACCATTGAATTGACTCGCTAGCGGCGTCAGCGGCATCAGTCAGTCGCTGCTATTTGAAGGTGAGGAGAGGAGGACGACGGGAAAATCTATGGGTATCCGGCAGTACTGTGGATCGAAACCCAGACCTCCCGCGTACGAGGCGAATTCTGCAACCCCCGTGGCGGCAACAACAAAAGTTTCCCGCCAGATTGTACAGAAGCAGGTCGGAAACCATAGGGCGCTGTCAGATGGCTCAGTCAGGTCGTCTAGAAAAAAAAAAAAAAAAAAAAGAGGCGGTAGTACGTTAACGAGAAGTTTGTTTTCGCCTTCGCGAAATCTAACACCTGAAAAAACGCAACCTTTGATGGCAGGATATTATCCTTTGTCATGGGATGTCTTTCAGGAGCTACTTGTTTCTCCGAACGGCCGCAGTAATCTCTACCAGCGGCTAGTTTTGTTGCGAGGCATGTCGGGGAGGGATGCTCGGGCGATCAGATTGACGGAGCCTGCGCGTCGGCAGCGGATGTTTCGGGGCGACGCTCGGCAAAACGCGCGGTGGGCGCGGACGCCAAGCTCGGTGCATATCAATAGCTGCCTGACTGACAGGACGGACGCTTCAGGTGGTAGATCAGCCTGCGAGACGATCGCTCCCGGACGCGGTAGACGAAATGTCTTCGGGCAACTGCAGCCAGTTCCTCCTGTAAGCGGATAATTGCGAGCGCGTAATTGATGCGCCGCCCGGGCGGGTGCCGCCGCGGGGCGAGCCCAGGAAGCAGCGACGTTGCGTGGGCGTCAGCCGGAGGCGCGCCCGGCCATTGTCTCGCCGTTTCCGCACGAGATGCCGACTGACTGCGGACGTGCGCCCGAGTCCCCCCAAGGCCTTTCGCGAGGGGCTGAATTCTTTTCCACACGAGGGAGGGGCAGCTCGAATCTCTGCGCCGAGAAAAGAGGGCGTTGTGCTCGGAGGCGCCTTTTACGAAGTCCGCCGGCTCGTCCACGGGTCAGCCTGTGCATTGCAGGGGACGGCTGCGTGTATGTCGCGACAACCGGGAAAGCTCTGCGACAGTGCGCTTCCTCGTGTTCTTGTGTCGCGCTGCATTGTTCTCGCCAAGTGTGGTGTTTGCGGCGTCGAGCCGTTGTCGGAAAGAAATGTTCCGTTTTCTACGCAACAGCTGCTGTCTGTAGCGCTACGCTGTGTCTCCGCCCATTTCATCATCTGAGGTGCGGCTAAACCGTTTCGCGCTGGTTTCAGATCAGCGCGCTCGTGTGACGCGTCATCTCAGCGCTGCATCTCCCTAGCTTAGTCCGAACCTCGATCGTGCACCACGCCACTGTACTCTTCTATTGCCGCTCTCTGTTAATTGTAGGCTGTGGACTGATAGATTGGTTGAACTTTACTGTCGTGGCATTTATTTCTTCGTGAAGCGCAAAAATAAAGAAAACTCGAAGCGACTGCACCGACTTGGATACTGTGTTCAGGCAGCGCCAGTCGCTAACAGGAATCGCCTGACTGACGACTGTATCGATTCAGTGCTGTGGTCCTGCAGGGGAAGGCGTTTCGTGACGTAGCTTTAATCCAGCTCCTGTCTTAAGTCGATTATTAGCAACCTCCTCGCCATATGCGACCTCCCTTGGGTGTGAGATAGCAACGCATGGCTTGCACCGTTACGTGAAATTCGCATGAGTGTACACGCCCTTCGAGAGCGCGTGTCTTGTCAAAAGCGAGGAGGGAACTGGAACCGTCGCTTGGGCGTTCTCGACTCCGGCCGCGCTTGGCGCGCCTAGTGCATGTGCCGCGTCGCCTGCCGTTGGCGCGCAGAGCTTACGCCTTTGGATGCCTTTCTCATCAGAACGCAATCCGAAATTTGGCTAAAGAAGCACAGAATTCTGTCGTTGTTCATGTCGCCTTTCGCGTTTGCAAGAGCCGCTTGGTCACTGAAGTCCTTTTCGGAACTCGTCTACTGTCCGTGCTGTCCCTTACTTCTTTTTTTTTTTTTTTTTACAGGCACTTCATAGCGTCCGATATTTGAGCGAAGATTTGTCGCCCTCACCAGTTTTTCACCAATCGCAGATCAAAATACAAACTCCACATAGATGACTACAGTGTAATCAGCAGTGTTAACAGCTCATCAACACTATCAGCGGAGCCGATAGCGAACGCTCGCACGTGTTAACATCGTGCGGTGCCCAGTAGCAATCCCTAGCAAAGGCAATCACTTCTCGTAGTGTTCCTATAGTGTCGCCCGGTCTTGAACGTATTTCAGCGTGCAGGTAACGCGACTAGACCCACTGACGCACCCCGCGATGTCATCACTCTTACCTCGTTCAAGTATTTCGAAAAACTATCTAGCCGTGCAGCGACGGCTTAACGCTTGGGCGATACTATTTGGTAGTGTACACTACTAGCAGGTTTATCAGTCGCCGCCTATAGTCACAATGCTGTGTTGTTCCATCTTTGTAGGCGGAGAATTTGTCTACGCTCCGGGCCTTATAAATTCCATTTGCTATCCTTTCTCCACACGCACGCACTGTAGTCAGCCGAGTGGGCTCACAGTTAATCCTGTCCTGCGCAGCACGTGCCCTGCACGTGCGAGCTGGTTTCTGCTCTGCGATTTTAGTGCACATTTAAGGTCCCCGAGTGGTCGAAATTAATCCGGGCCAGCCACTTAATATGGCGCCTCGTTCTCCCTTGCCTGTTGCAGTTACTCATTCCTCCCTTCCCCCGCGGCGGCGAGAGATGGGGCAGTTACTGCTGCTGTCATGTCGTCAGATAGCACTATATTTCGAAAACTTGACAGCTTGTTATTTAAACATTAATTAGCGACGTGGCAATTGTGGCAGGTGTTACGAACAGAAATGAGCACGCGTACATCGAAGCGTGCGCGTACGAATGACCGATTAAAGGCGCGTTGCGAGCTTCGGCATAGAAGCCGGCGAAGCAATTGCAACGTTTGCAGATCATTTCGTGTGGCGAGCGGAGTTGCGGCGGTGGCCGTGGGCGACTGATTGGGGGCCGGTCGGTCCCGTTCGCGGAGGGGGGCCATGGGCTGCAAAGCAGATTCCCCCCGTTGCGGGCGGGGGGCACGCACTGGGTCACGGAGGCCCGGGGGGACCGGTTCTCCCGGGGGGCGGGCGTGCAGCGCGTGCCCATGCAAATGTGCGCCGCGGCCGGAAGTGCGGCGGCGAAAGTGGCCCCCGCCCCAGCGGGCGCATCTCCGGAGGCGCAGCCCACGTCCGCTGCTCACTGCCCCGCCGCACGTTCTCGCTCGACTTCGCCGCGATGAACCGCTTGCGCCCGCGGCGGCGCATGCCCACTTAGTAGGTATGAGCTGCGGCCATAGGCGCCCCATTCAGCCATACCTCGCCGGTGCCCAGCAGTGATCCGAACGGAGACACGCACTCAGCAAGGGTCGACCCCGGGGACGTTTTCTCGTTCTTGTCCCAGCTGCACTTGCGTCGGTATTTTATACTACGTCCCAGCTGCTCGCGGCTTAACTGCCGTAGAAGCGCACTCCGAGCGATTGCTTCGTATTTTGTGAAGGCTATATACGTTCGTTCGTTTCATGTTTCTTTAAAGCGTGCGCAAATATTCTACCATTTCGAACAACATCAAATCGAATTTCCTTCTATTCGATTATTGGAACGTATGAAACAAGATATGCTCGGAACTGCTCGAAACGAATCCAGGTTCCAACCTCTCGAGTATTTTTCATATATTTCGCATGAGGTTCGAAGCTGCTCAAATTTGCGTCGTGGTATATGCAGATATGCAAAAACACGGAGAAGCAGTAATAAAGCGAGACAACATTTTAACTGAAAGTGTTGTTTTGTTCGGAAGATTGTTTGGAAAAAAGCTATCGAAATTCTCCTCAGTTTGGCGCAGTTCACGGGCTGCGATGGGCCACGCACGGTGCGCGCTTCGTTTCAGAAGCGTTTGCTTTTCGCTGGTGAGGCTGCCACAGGTCAGTAACCGTGCTTGTCGTGTTCGTAGCTTCTATCCTTGCATCGGTCGCCTATTCTTTAGCTGCCTATAGCCCATAATATAGTCACGGCTATGGCTGTCTTTACCTTTTCCAATGCTAATGCGTCAGTATATGCCTAAAGCGTTTTCTACTCCCAGCCATATTTATACATTGCACACCGCACAGCTTCCAGCAATTTCTGTAGCTCATAGGCATCTTTAAGGTTTACGATATATTTCGCTGCAATTAAGTCTGTATGTTCCTGTAGCCTTTAGCTTTAATCTTTGTTTACTTTTGCACTTCATATGGACTGCTTAAGAATGTTGTGTACTAAATGTGGTTCTTGTTTCCCTTTTAATAGCAGGCTTTAAGCGTGTTCGGTTTCCTTCGTTCTGTAAAGACGGTGCATGGTGTAGCTTGTCAAAGATTTATTTGTGGATCCCACACTTCTCTGTGGGAAGCATGCTGTTTATATAGCTGGCATTTTCGTTTCTCTTTACAATCTGTATAACTGCTAAATCAGTGTGCAAATTGGGCTATTTAATATGCGCACTTTTTGTGGTTAATATTTGTCGATGTTGCATTTTAAAATTGATTACAGAAGGCTGTCGTTGTCAGATGAGACGGGAAATTTAGCACCCGAAAGTGCTTTCCCCCAGAGTTACTCATTGCTCATCGACCATCAGTTTTTCTTTTTGTTTTTTGTTTTTTTCAACCGCGACCGACGGCACCAGTCCAAATCGGAGATCGAGACCAGAGCAATCGAGTCCAACTCAGAGATGCCGTTTCACAAAGGACGAGTAGCAGATACCTATCGCGCACTACTAGGCCGGTTTCTCTCGAAGGCCGCTAGCTGGCGGGGAATAGTCCCGCATTGTATGAAATTTTCGATAGCTACTTATAGGTATTTTTTTATGGTACTTTGTAGCACACCATACAAGATCACGTGCATATACAGCTGGCCATAAGGTTCTTCATTGTGACGCCTAGACCATTTTTATATGGGTTGCATTTTTACGGCGCCCTATAACAGCTGTGGAATGAGGCGCATGCACCGTCGGAGCTGGGTGGCATCGTAGTGCACACGTATCTCTTGAATCGTTCAAAGACTGTGTCGTCTTGTTTCTACGTTGATCTTTTGGAGTCGGATCACTTCGCTGGGTGATTTCAACGCGGGCGGTGAGGGGCACAAACGATGCAATGATGATCTAAGGAAGCAAGAATTACCATCGGAAACAAATCTCTCTAACGTTAGAGAGAATTGCCCCTGGCGACCAACAAGCAGGTTGCCGAAGTCGCCGCTAGGCTTAGTTGTGAGGTACCTCACAACTAAGCCTAGCGGCGACTTCGGCAACCTGTTTGTTGGTCGCCAGGGGCAATTCCAGTAAAATGAGTGAAGTCCCCATTAACTAGGGAGATGCCCACACAGCCACGGAAAACTCCGACCTGTGTTCCCTACCCCACCCCTGGCCGCCTACGGCCCCCCAGAAGCGCCATTCACCACCTTTCTAATTGCACCTTTCAGAAGCGCCACCCACCACCTACCTACCTCCACCCACTAGAAGTCCACGAAGCATCAGAATGAAGTATAGTCCATGAAATCGAATTCAAAAGCGCAGTGGGAGAATCAGCTGCCCTTTTGAAGCACCAGCCATCTTCCCACCCTACGAACGGTCAGCCTCTGGCCTCGCCCCCTCTTCCATGCGGTAAAATAAGTCGCGTAAAAATATCAACGTCATCATCCAGGGTAAATCCAGACGTTATCGCATGCTTTTAGCATCGTTCTGAGTATTTTTCCTTCAATCATCATCTTCGAAGCTCACCCCGGCAACTTACTGTCTAAGCTGTCTACCATGAGCTAAGTGTCGCCTGTACGGAGTTATGTAAACATTGCCCAGGTCGGCTGTAAAATGCATACGGAAATGCATGCAGCGTCCAAGCATTTCTGCTTTGAGACAGGGAGCCGACTGAGTCGGATATAAGAGAACCTCACACTCTCCGCTAGTGTGTCGTATTGAAACAGGCTGTAGTTGAGGCGTGTTCGATGAATAAAAACATTGCCTGTCCTGCGCCACTGACGTATCGCGGCAATCGCATTGAAATAACTCGATCTCGTGCTGATGTTACAGCATTGTATTGCGCCCTCTGCCTCACGCACTGTCGGCAGCCGGATAACAGCCGGCGCCAGCAAATGCCGGACGGCCAACTTGTTAAAGCGTATACGAGAACGCCGCATCAGTTCTGACGCGTCCCGGTTTCGTTGGGAGCGATGGGCTGCAATGTGCATTTCAGCGGGGACAACGACGTCTTGTCCACACGTGAGCGGCTGCTTTTTCGGGGCTCCACCTTCCCTTCACCTTCGCCGCCCGGAATGCCCACGCAGGCCATGGGCTCCGGACTTTCAGGACATCGTTTCGATAGAAGCCTGATGGCGGTATCCTCCCCTCATCGCTTCTGCGTGCTCAGAGAGGTACGTATACAGCCCGGCCGCTCAGCTCCCCTGTATTTCCAGTAATTGCACGGGGCTGCGGCAGGCTTCCCCGCCACTGTTACGGCATACACCGACTGTGGTGGTATTCAACTGACACATCAGCTGTGGCAGGAATTTTGGCCGCGTCTTTGACTACGGGAAGAGAAGCCTCTTTGGCGAATTTTCACTTATTACGGCAAAATTCAATTACCGTTGCCACGCATAGCGTTCCAAACTGAAGCAGATGACCTTTCGTTCGCGGTGCCTGCTTCTAATCGGTAGGCATGTCTCGCTGTTGTCCTGCTTGGCTCGCCCTGAGGCGTCAAAAGTATCGAGGGAGCAAAACTGTAGTCCGAACAACGCGCGAGGTCGCTCGACACCTTTCCGGAGTCCACTCGTGATGGCAGCACGTCTGCCTACGGAGGCGTGGTTCATCCGAGAGCGGCCATTCATGAACCCGGACTGGAATGAGCCGCGTGTTCGACGGAGTCTGCCGGCGGGACCCGGGCTTGCAGCTCCTCCGGCCCGCTTTTCTTCCAGACGCGCTCGCGAAGTGCGGGCATATTTCCGCCGCGGTGCGCCCCGAGCGGGGTCGACCGGCGGGGTCCCTTTCGTGCTGACCTCGCGTGGTCAGCGCCGCCTAAGTGGGACGGCGCGTGTTTCGCAAATCGAATACGCCGCGCACCGAAATAGAATCGGCGCTCACGACTCGGCGGTGCGATGCCGACCCGCCGCTCGATAGCTACGGCCAATCTCTGCTGCTGGCCACGACTGCTTTCGGAAACGAGGAAAGCGCTCATCGCTGCTCGTTTGCGCCGCCACATGTGGGTCGCCGCGGGGACCCTCGCTGTTGCGCAAGCTGCCGCTTCTTCGGCGCCAAGGGGCGCAACACGACGCCACGAACGCTAGACATCGGCTCGGGTTTACTGCCAGTGCGGCGAACCGACGTTACGATGCACCGGACAGCGATGAAACGAAAGAAGAGTAGCCAGTGCGAGACGGAGGCAACGAAGAGGCAAACACGTTTTAGAGACGAAGGCGACGATAACCCGTTCTGAGTTCGTAGTTTCTTTAATCTGTAAGGAACGCAAGGCACTTTCCAATAATATCTTCATTGGTTTGAGCGCCTGCTCACAAAGCCCGCGCGCTAACGTCGACGACGATTTCAGCGGACGGGGCTGCTGACAAATGCTAAAAAACACTGGGGCTCACTCGCAGTAGTAAAACATGAAGGAACGTCCCTCGCGCGGCCGGCCTTTGCAGGCCAACCACTCTTAAAGCCGATATTTTAATTCTTTCTCCGGCGATAAAGGGGACGCCGCGGGATGGCCGAGATCCGGCACTGATCAAAACGCACTCTGCAAGTGTTCACTTGAAGGGTACCAGCCACTCTTTCCCATTTATTCTATGTGGCTAGGCTTCAAAAGTGTCACTTGACGCTCCCTCACGAGCTTATCTTCCTCCGTGTAACAACTGAACTTTCTCTCGGCTTGGCGAAGCGGAGGTACATATAACGCGTTTGTCGGCTTGGGTATATTTTAGCACGCTTGCACTAGGCTTTCACGCTTGCACTGGCGAAGACCGTTGTAGGCGGTACTGAAGCCTCGGTATAGCTGGGAGCGTGGTCAATCGTGCATTATGCGCGGGTTTGTATTGAAGAAGCAGAGGGAGTGCCCACTCCGCTTCTTCAACACAGCTATGGACGATGGTGGCACAGATTCAGGTGGTTGTTGGCAGGTGCCAACTCGTGTATTTGCTCTGACACGGGAGGGTAATATGGGAATCGAATCCGGGACCATTGGGATAACTTAAGACTACGCAGTAACATTCGCACGGTTTGGTGCATGTGGGGCTTTAGCAGCCGGTGGAGAGAGGGACTATGAGAAAGACTATAGCGCTTTGGCTCGCTCTCTCGAAAAACCCGGTTTATATCTGCTGAGGTGCTGTGCAGCAAAAGAATAGCGCAAACAAAGCTAGAAAGCAGGCATAACTTTATAGCTCACCTGATTCGCATTCAGCTTGGCCACGTGAATTGAGAGCCCTTTTCTCCACCGTCTACGTCCACCTGCAAACACCGGGCTCCGAGGAAAGTTCTTCCTTTATGTGGGATATGCCGCTTTTCGATGGAGACGAAAGGCAAGGCGCCTGTATGCTGTGCGTTATCAGTGCACGTTAAAGAACCCCAGGTGGTCAAAATTTCCGGACCCCTCCACTACGGCGTCTCTCATGGCCTGGGTTGCTTTGGGACGTTAAAACCCGTAACCCAAAACTTTTAAGGCGACGGTGCCCCGCCGGAGTGGTACAGTGGTAAGACGACAGGCTACTGTCCGGAATACCCGGGTTCGAACCCGACCTAGGCGGCTGCGTTTCGATGGTTGGTTGGTTGGTTCACAGGGGGGGAAAGGCGCAGTATCTGTCACACTTGTTTCTGTGGACACCTGAACCGCGCCGTAAGGGAAGGGAGGAAGGTGGGAGTGAAAGTGGATAGAGAGAGAGAGGAGCCGTAGTGGAGTTTCGATGGAGGCGAAACGAAGAGGCGTCCGTGTGCTGTGCGATGTTGTTGTTGTTGTGGCTGTAGGAAGAAGGAAAAGAAAATGTACGGGCCTGTTACTGGCTCTGTAGCTGAGCCACCTCCGCTGCCTCGTGCAGACAGAAGAGAAAATAGAGAAGAAAGAAAAGGAAGAGGGAAAGAAAGACGCGCACCGCAACAACAGCCGCCGTCCACCACCGAAGCGGTGGCGGGTGCAATGACGGCCTACAACAGATAAAAATTCGGTGGCAGGCTAACCCCCGCCGCAAGCGGCGGTGACCCACCTGCCCCAGCCCTATAAGGGGAGCACGTTAAAGATCCCCAGGTGGTCGAAATTACTCCGAAGCCCTCCACTACGGCTCCTCTTTCTCTCTTTCCATTTTAACTCCCACCTTCCTCCCTTCCCTTACGGCGCGGTTCAGGTGTCCACAGACACAAGTGTGACAGATACTGCGCCTTTCCGTTCCTGTGAACCAATTATTATTATTATTATTATTATTATTATTATTATTATTATTATTATTATTATTATTATTATTATTAAGGCGACAGCCTTTAATGGTTCACACTGTTGGCGTTCGTTCGTCGGTCACACTGTATCTGTCAATCAAATGGCGTCATCACCAGAAACCGAAATTAACGTCACCAGGAAAATAAAAATCCGGTCTCCACCGGGAATTTAACCTCTATCCCTGGATCCCCAGCAGAGCACTTTAACCAACTACGCCACACCCGGGATCGTGAAATGCACTTCATAGTTTTCCTTGTCTACAGTGAGAATGATAGTAGCGTTGACATTGATGCTGGAATTAGTGATAATGAGAATGACAATGACAGCATTAGCGATGATAATGACAGTGCATTTAGTTGATGATGATAAAAGAAGAAACGTGATGCACTGTGTGCACCAGCAACGCTCGGCCTTTTGTATTTATGGTGTGTAGATTCCACAGTGCTCTTGGAATGTTCTTGCGTTTGCTCTCCATTCGAAAGAAAATATACACCTGTTGTCCTCAACGAAGTAATTATCTCGCGTGGTCAAGCGCTTGCATTTGCTGCGCCGAAGACCCTGTTTCGTGGTCTCTTTCACCCGCAAACAAGGAGGAGACAGGGTTGCTGCTGCTGTTGTCACTGCCGTTGTCGTTGCTCCGTTCCAGAACTTCTGTGTATTGCTGAAATGGCTTTTAGGAACACGAAATGCGCCGTGTGGAATTCGTCTCATTGAGAGGTCTATAATCTTAAATTGTTCGCGAGCAGCGACGCCACGGGTTCCTGAGCACATGTTATTGGTACCCCCAATGGCCATGTGGCTTGGCTCTTGTCCGTAAGTTGCCCCGTGGTAAGTAATCACCCCCCCCCCCCCCCCCCGCTTCTTTTCTACCGAATAACAATTACAGTACTCTGCGGCTAACAAGAGCGACTCACACTGATCATGCAGCCCTTGAATAGCGGTCGGGCAAAAGACAGACACGTGCTTGCAAAATACAGCTGACATTTCTCACGGGTTCGCTTTCATAAAAAATAAATAAATAAATCACTAGCACAGAGGCTGAAAAAAAACCAGCAGAATTGAAATAGGAATAAAAATGCAGAGATAACGACAGTTTTTTTTTTTTTGCCCTAACATTACGCTACGGTTTTATGTTATCTTTAGTGGATGCAGCTAGCACAACCGGGTTAATTGGAGAAATATGGGAGAGGCCTTCGTCCTGCAGTGGGTATAGTCAAGCGGATGGTGATGATGATGATGATGACACCTTATTGTATATACTATGCTCACTATACAGTGCAAAGTTGGCACTATATGAGCCTATGTGCCAAAAGCCGAGGCAACGCTTCCAATATCGGCTTTTTTTTAAACGTCTCATTACCTCATCATCATTTCACCTTCGCCATGCATCGCCTTCCGTAAAGACGAACATGCCGCCCAAGAGACCAGTGAGCGCACTCATAGGTGTGTCAACTGCACTGGTGCGCGCTCGGTGCGTACTCCAGGTCGTGTCCAGTCTGCAAAAGAGAGAAAAGGTAATCGGTTTTCAGGCAAAAGAAAACATATCTTGCTCAAAGGCTTGAAAGCGATTCGGCTGAAGCGGGCTTGGAATCGCCACCGTCTTCAGTTTCATTTGACGCACATATGGAGCTGCGCCAGATCTGCTGTCGACATCGATGTACCCACCTCGTACATATATCGTCCGCCTTGAAAATAACAGTCTGCGAAGTATTTATACGCTGATGAAGCTCCTTTGCAGTATTCCTCGATCTCGAGAAAGGCTATAGTAAAATGTGGATATTTAGGATCTTACGTTGCGATCTAGGAGACTTATAGGCATCCTCGGAAGTATACTAGATGTTTAATTACGCGACTTCCCCTTCAACCGTCCATCTTGAGTATGCCCAGTTCCACTTACATATTTGAGAATATTCACTGGCAGGACTGGTGCGTATTTTAAGTACAGCTTTCTTTATAGTAAAACAATTAACTCTGTAGCAAAAATAATTCCAAAGCCTATTGTTGTGCACTCACGATATGTCGACGACCTCCAAATGGCATTCACATCCTCTGACGTATCAACATGTGAGACAAATACAGCTGGTATTAAAATAAACTAGCGCTATAGGTAGGAAAAAATGGCGCTTAGGTGGACAAAAATGGATTCATGCTTTCAAGGGTGACCGAGCTGCTTTTTTTTTTTTTCTTTCCCCAAGAACATGTACCAGTTGACCCAGATTGAGCTCTGCTCAAACTTCGGGAGTCCAGATAGGCCTAAATTTTTGGGGTGCGTATAGACACTTTCTGGTACACGTGCCGGTCCTTCACGAGGGCTTATAGAGCGGAGAACTCGTCTCGTTAGATCTCAGAAGTTCCTGTTTCGATGCTCGGATGTTCGGTCGGTCTCGGTGTTGGCTCGACGTCACCTCAGTGTCGCCGACAATGGAAGCTAAAAACATATCATGCTTAAAAATAGACTTTTTCCGGTACACCGATACTTACAACCCAACTTTCTTCTGTCTTGGATTAAAACGGAGCGCCAGTCTGCATGCGCAGAATGCTGCTCTGTAAGGACGAAGAAGGATGCGGACTTTATTCGGGACCTATGGAAATCCTTTTCTACAGCAGCTCTTTCTTCTTTAGACGTCTTGGTTGCGGTCCTGCCGCTGTGGAAGTGAAGGTGGTGACATATGACGGCTGTATTCGTGATGGGTTTGCGGGCGCCCTGGCAGCGCCTGCTGCAGCGGCGGCGAACCTCCACTGTGACACCACACACCCGGTCGAGAAAAGTGTGCTTAGTTTCCGGACATATTTGTTTCGAGATTCAGATGGAGGGGACGAATGAAAATTGGAATATATGCCGAACTGAAATTCGCACGTAAATCGATTTATTCGGCAGAATATTTCGTGAGTGAGGATTAATTTTCCGGGGCATTTCTTTTTTCAGCAGAAATAATTGGCTGTTAGCGTTTAATCATTTTGTGCAGAACTCCGTATATTCTCTGTTTTTGCTTACAGGTTCCTTAAGCAATATAAACGTCATGTGTCATGGGGAATCTGTTTGTCAAGCAAGTTATTTTCACACTCGGTGCACTTAATACGCTATCCGCGTTATGTGCTGTACATGCCTCGCCTTATCTGTACTCTGCGAATACATTAGCTTGATGTCAAAGAGGAAATTTCAACCGCGAAGCGACTGTCCCGGAGGAATCGGCTCTCTGCTACTTCTCTTCCCGTCGCAACCTAAACAGGATGTCGTTTACGCGGGTAGTCGTCGTCGCACAGTGGTGCTGGAGAGACGCCCCGGGCAATACCTGTGGGCTTCTCCCTCGCTTGTAAAATTACTTTTTGAACCTATTATCACATTAAACCAAGCCATCGGTAAAAATTCGAGCGTTCATTAAAAGACCGAGACTTCCCCCTGCTCTTATGTGGGGCTATTTTGTGTGCGGTGTGGCTTTTGTGCATATATTAGAGAGATTTAGCACACCGTGATCCGCGATCCGCTACCGTGATCCGCCACCGCGCGTTCCACTGCGCATGCCCAGATCACTTTGATGCCAATAGATGGCGCCACATACTGGATGTTGGCACACAGACCTGCCGCCTCGGAACCAATCAGCTTGTGCGCCCCGCCCACGAGCGGTAGAGAGCCACGGTGGCGGATCGCGGATCACGGTATGCTAAATCTCTCTATTGTGCTGCATTGTGAATGTTCTGGAAGACGCATTTGCTGGTGGCAACCTCTGGTTTAACCTGTTCATTTTCGTTTTTTCTTCTAAAAATATATTCAGAGTGAATGTGCTGAAACCTGGCTTCACCCGGAAATGAAGCCTTCTGACCATGTACAAATAACTGGCCTCTGTCATTGCATAGCTAACACATTTCTCATTATGCCCAGGTCCGCGAAGCTATGAATGTTACGACTATGTGCAACGTTCATGCAAAGGGGCTTCGGCTTAAGAGCAAAGTGTAACGCGTTGGGCGGTGTTTCATAAAGCAGTTACACAGATCGTGGGTGATGGTCTAATATTAGTACTCGAGAGGGTCGTACGGCTGCTGTAGCAAATGTGTTCTGCTTAACAGGCAATGGACTAAGCATTCGAACACTCCGAAAATAAAAAATAACTTACAGAAATTGCGTCACCTGTCTGAAGCGAAGCAAGCTCGCTCGTTAGAGCTGGGGCAGGATCGGAGAGAATAGTGCGTGTTGTCTTTTTTTTTTTTTAATTATAATTGAGCAGCCACACATGCGGTGAGAGCCGATGTGTATTGACATTGGCGCGTGTTTCAGCCTGGGGACTGGGCGACGTCACATTTTGCTTCGTTTCAATCCTCGTTCCCTCGCTGTTGGTTTTTAACGCAGCGGGCTCTGACCGGTTGTGATTCTTCCCTTCTCGCAGGCGAGAAGCCGTACACGTGCACGTGGGAAGGCTGCACATGGAAGTTCGCGCGCTCGGACGAGCTAACACGCCACTTCCGCAAGCACACGGGCCAGAAGCCGTTCAAGTGCCAGCTGTGCCAGCGCTCTTTTTCGCGCTCCGACCACCTGTCGCTGCACATGAAGCGCCACTGACGACGCCAGGTGGGTCCACCTGGCGGCGTGCGCCGCAAACACTGTGCATGACAGAGAGTGTGCGCGTCTCCACAGAACTCGCCGGCTCCAGCGGAGGGCGTCACTTGCTCAACTTCCCTGGCGCCTCGACCAGCTGCGGCCGGCTACGCCCCCTACCTCCGCAGCCAAGAGAAGAGAGCCGTTCCTAATATATATGTTTCACACACCCATATGTATATTACACATGAAAACAGAAGAGGCCTCTGCAGGCGACTTTTGCTATTGCTTTTTTTTTTTTCTGCGGACGATGGTGTGCTCAGTGTGGGACGCTCGCTCCGGTGCCCGGACAGTGCGCGCCGACAGAACTTTCGGGGCGAAGCGTGCCTCTTCGGAACCGCCTTTCTTGCGTGGTCGCCCGCATGCCAGGCCAGGCGAACGCCTGGAAAGTGACGCACATTCTCCAACACCGGACTCGTTCGCGGTGTCGTCAACCTTACTACGTCGGTTCATTCGCCGTCACGTTGCAGCTGTGTATGTGTGAAGCGCCGTTATTCAGTTTCAGGGCTGTGCCGGCCATGATCTGCAGTGCGCGCCGCTAATCTGCATAACCTCTCTGCGAAGCATTGCCGCAGCATCCGTCGAATGCTTTGTCCCTGCCAGAAGTCGCAGGCCTTGCTCAGCTCACTGCCGTACGCACGTTGCCGTGCCGCGGCGGTGTACTTAGCTGTGATGCTTTCTCCCCCCGCTCATCTGCTGGGCTCTGGTTGCCGCTGAAACACGGCTCGGATCGTCTTCATTAGGTTCGCGTACGGCGCCGGTGCCGACAGCGTCATATGTCTGCGTGGAACGTCGCACTTATTAGAGAGATTTAGCTTACCGTGATCCGCAATCCACTACCGTTATCCGCCACCGCGCGTTCCACTGCGCATGCCCAGATCCCCTTGACGCCGATAGATGGCGCCACATACTTGATGTCGGCACATAGACCTGCCGCGTCGGGACCAATCAGCTTGTGCCCACGCGCGGTAGAGGGTCACGGTGGCGGATCGCGGATCACGGTAAGCTAAATCTCTCTATTGTCAGTGGCAGCGCGCTCTAAGCGACAAGCGTCTCCGCGAATGATTAGGTTCATTCAGCATGCTCTGTTCGGCCAGCTAAAGGTTGGGGTTGCGGATGTCTATTTCTGGAGAGCCTGAAGCACTGCGACGGCATCGTTGTATCGACTAGGTCGTATCACCGCTTAGCCGCACATTGACTTCCGCTAAGCTGAAGTTAAAGGGTCCCTGAAGCAGTTTCGGAAGTGGCTATGGAATACGCTGTGTACTGTACAGTGCTGATGACTATCGAGCGTTCACGCATCGTGCAAGTGCTCAGAAGCGAACCGATAAATGCGCATAAGAAATAAAAAAACAATAAAAGTTAAAAAGTACAGAAAATCAACATAAACCAAACTAAATCTAATCCCGCGGCTCAGGGTTACTTCTGTTGCCGGTTTCTCTCATGAATCATGTCGTACCTTGTTGTGCGTCTTGGCTTCAGGTCACTGGTAAGAAACCGTCATTGATTCGCCGTGAATCGTTACACCATGTAATTCGAGACGAAAAGAAAAATAATTGGCTGTGGGGAAAATGGGAGGCTCGGTGGTTAGGGCACTCAACTTCTGGACCCAGGGACGCCTAATTGCGGCTGAGGCGGCCGCTTTGAAGTGGAGGCGAAAAGCAAGGCGCTCGTGTGCTGTGCGATGTCAATCGTTAGAGAACCCTGGATAGTTGAAATTTCCGGAGTCCTCCACTACAGCGTCTCTCATAGCCTGAGTCGCTTTGGGACGTTAAACCCCACAAACCAAACCCATAAACCTAATACTTATTACTTTCTCGCTCGCTCCGAATTTGTGAGTTGAGAGAGGGAAAAGGGGGGAGGGGTAGTTTTTTATCGCCGATATTCCTGATGCTACATGAGCGATATCGAAAAAAATTACCATCTGAGGAAACTTTTTCAGGGGCCCTTTAATATATGTTCACTTCGTCTCGAGGAAAAGCTCTCCCTGCCGCAGGCTTTCCGACCAGAATGACTGGAGTCTACATTTGTACCAACCTAAGGCTACGGCCTAACCGGTTGTTTACATTCAAAGAAGCCAAAAGACTGCGATTTTAAAATAAGTGGACCGATTCTTTTCACGGCGACCGAATGTTGAAAACTAACCTGAACGGACGTCCTTTGTCCGCCGGCGGCGATTTAATTTTGCCCAGTCATTATCCAGTTTTAAAATATTGACCATATCGGTTAAGGGATGGCAGTGCAAATGCGCAGAATGTTATGATGACGATGAAAGGTTGGAGGGTGTGGTTAGGTATGGTCGCCGTCCCCTTCTCCGCTCCGATCCTATTCAAAAACTTCCTGTTGCCTCTAGCGGAATCCGTCCGAGCCCACGTGAGAGAGCCCCACCAGCAGAGGAGGAAGCGGGTAGAGCCTGGGGTCTCGAGGTTCACCCGTAGTCAAACGGCGTAATTTCGTTCTCCTATGGGGTATACACGTAGTACCTCGACTTACGGTTGTGCCTCCCAACTCGGCTTTCTAAACGACAATTGGCTCAGAGCCGTCTCAGTACCAGATCTAAAAGACAAAACACACCTCGGGCAGCAAGAATATTTCAACTTGCCTTACGACGTAAGCGTCCAAAGGTGCGACATCCAGCCCCAATCCATCACTGTATCCATGAAAAAGAGCACTTTTATTTTCCTATCCATCCCCTACAATTTCTCCTTTTTGTCGCTAGTTAAGGCTAAATCGGAAGTTGTATCATCATCAACGTTAGCGTAAATTTGGAGAAGCTGAGCAATTTGTTTTTGTTGCAATGTAATATTATACCATCCACATGCCGATGCAGGTGCATTGCATCCGCGGCGGCGCATCTCCGAACTGTCAACAATACAGTGCAAAGATGAGCTGCGCCACCTCGTGGAAAATCCCGCCGGGGTGGCGGAGTGGTTAGGGCGCTCGACTACTGTACCCAAGGATGCGGGATCGTATCCCGGCCTCGGCGGCCGCTTTTCGATGGAGGCGAAAAGACAAGGCGCCCGTGTGCTATGCGATGTGAGTGCACTTTAAAGAACCCCAGGTGGTCGAAATTTCGTCTTCCTCTACGGCGTCTCTCATAGCTTGAGTTGCTTTGGGGCGTTAACCCTCCCTCCCCTCCCGTTACCCCAAAACCAAACCAAACATTTCTGAGGGTCTGTTTCCTTTTTGATTGCTGTTTGTGAAGTTTTTAATGAGCTGCTATTTCAGTTCGCAGAAAAAAAATAAAAGAAATCATGCCTTTTTTTTCCGAACAGCAATTACAGTGCAAATAATTTAGTTTCCCGGTGATTGCCCACGGAAGTCCTTTAAAGCTAAAATCGCCGTTTAAAACGCTTTCAGACAATCCGGTTCCTTAGTTCATTGGACAGTTTACAGTTTGGAAATACGCTCCGCAGCGCCCTGGTTTTGAGAATAACGGCGTAATGTGAACGCATGCGCAGTAGACTCCAGCTATATCCATGCTGTAGATGGCAGCGGATTCCCAATCGCTTGTCACTTCTGTCCGTTTTCGTATTTACAAAGCGTGCTCACTACAACGCTTTGCTACAGCTCCATGAGAGAAGAGACGGGTACTAGAATGCTCATTGCCGTAAGACGTCTGTTGGAGCCAATTAGTTGTTTCGAGGAATATTTTTTTATTTTCGAGAAACGAGTCTTTTTTTTTTTTTTTTCGACACCAGTGCGTGTCGTCCTCGTTTCTTCGCGCCAGTTCGCTTTTATGCAAAGCATGCCTCATTCCTACCGTGAAAAAAAAACAAAACAAAAAAACTACATTGCCGACCTTGAAAAAGATTCGACTGTAAAGTCTTGACTTAGTCACTAAAATTGGCACTGAGTACTTTATTTTCTTTAGTTTGTGCTATCGCGGCAAACAGTTATAAATGAAACAGGATTCCGCTCTATCTTTTTGACCGCCAGCTATATAGCATGTTCTCTTCACTGATACATGAGTATACATTAAATTCAGTTTTCACTTGTTTTTCAAAAATGTAATGCACTATAAATTCCGTTTATTTCCGTCAACGAAAATGAAATGAACGGAAAGTGATGGAAGAAGCGAGAAGAGACGAGGCTCGTCGAACTGACAGCTTCAATTGGCTACAGGCGCTTACACAGGGCTGTAACACATTACTTGTTCCACGCTTCTTTGGCCGTTCCGTTGCCAGGACTCGAGAAAGACGCGCGTAATCCAGGAGAATGTGCTGTGCAGAGCTCGCTTTGTGAATACGCCGTCCGGGCCGTGTCTGTTCCATTGGGCAGTGCCGACACCGAGCCCCGAAGCGACGAAGAAGAGTTACGTGCTCCGTCGTTTACCCCGGGCTCGCGTCCTTTGCAGCGTTGACGGACTCTCAGCACTGTTTGTTGTTCGCAAATTTTCCATTGCGATTTCTGTCTGCTGAGCGGCTCGTGAGAGCAGCAGTAGGCGCTCGACTGAATGGTTGAGCGCTCGATGTGAGTCAGGCTCCGCGAAAGGTTTCGCGACTTCAACCTTTCATATTCGCTCTAGAGCGTGCAGACGCTGGTTTAAAAAGATAGAAGAAAGTTCTCCGGCCCGTGGTGCCGCGCATGCACGAGAACCAGCAGAAGCGGGTGAGAGTCCGCCCGGCGACCTGTGATCCGAACCAGCGGCGCAGCCGCAGCTGATTTTGAGCGTGTCTTCGGGGCGCCCGACCTCTGCGACGCTTGCGTACGAACAGGCGCACACTTCTGTCTTGGACGTGCGCCCTCTAGGCGTTGGTCCTCTACGCAGCGCGGTGGTGCCATTTTACTCTGAGAACATTGATTGGTACAGGCGCGTCCAGAAAATGTTTTGGCAAGGTACGGTTTTCCAGTTGTAGTTTGCTCACTGAAAATCACGACTGGCTTCACTAGAAGGAGTATTTACCCGCGCCGCGGCGGCTGCGTATCGATGGAGGCGAAAAGTAAGGCGCCCGTGTGCTGTGCGATGTCAGTGCACGTTCAAGAACCCCAGGTGGTCGAAATTTCCGGAGCCCTCCACTACGGCGTCCCTCATAGCCCGAGTCGCTTCGGGACGTTAAACCCCATAAACCAAACATTTACAGGCGGCTCACCGCGAGGTATTAGAGAGATTTAGCACGCCGTGATCCGCAATCCGCTACCGTGATCCGCCACCGCGCGTTCCATTGCGCGTGCCCAGATCACTTTGATGCCGATAGATGTCTCCACATTGACCTGCCGCATCGGAACCAATCAGCCTGTGCGCCCCCCCCCCCCCCCCCCCGCCCCCCGCCCCACGAGCGGTAGAGGGTCGCGGTGGCGGATCGCGGATCACGGTATGCTAAATCTCTCTATTTCTCGTCCAGGATCGATGCATTTTGGAAGTGTGCGCCTTTGTCCGTCCGGAGCCGCCTTCGTTGTTTGGCCGGTGTGGTGGTGTCTCGCTCTTGGTGCAAGCTGGCCGCTGCTGAAAAGTCGACCCGAAGGGTGCACTTCCCATGAAAGCATCAGTAGCAGAGGCCGGCAAGGCCAGGGCTGAGCTCGTCACCTGGGGAGGGCGCCCCGCCAGCGATGCTTTCGGTGTGCATGCGTTCTGTGGCGTCGTGTTATATTTTGTACGCGATTTCGAACAAAGGTTGGTTCGTCTTTTACACTCTTGGGACACGTTGTTTGGCGGCAGTGTTTTCCCCTCCGGGTTGTATTTTCTGCCGCCGCTGGTGTACGTTGAATGATGGGTGCCTTGGCCCTTGTTCCTTATGGTGTGCTGTCCCGTGCCTCGCCCGTCAGAGGCCGCCACCGGAAGGTTCTGCTCACACTGTGATTTCTCGAGCAAAACTCGGATATTATTTTTCCTACAATAAAGATTGTGCTAGGAACGCAGAGTCGTCCGTGTGCCGTGTCCGGAGCACGTATACGCGACGCACGTTTGTCCCGCCGCGTTTGGCGTTGCTCCTGGTGACTCCAAGTGACGATTATATTTTGCTTGCGTGTACACACATCTTGTGTAGCCTGTGGTCGTGCTACATCTTCAATGCAAATGTTCATGCGGACGCCTCTCTTGAAGAGCAGTGCGCATTTGCAAGGTACTGCCTGTTGTGTTGACAGTGTCGTGCCAATGACATGCAACCAGCTAAAACGCGTTATGCCAGTTTCCAGCTAAATTGGATGCGTCTGCCTGCTCGAAAGAGTCTCTCAGCGGTGCCAAGGTCTGACAATTACACCGCGGCGCATCTGTTTGCGACTTAAAAAAAGCGCAGGCTTATCTGAACAGTTCTCAGTGCTCGCCGCGCAGAATCCGGAGTCGTTAGATCGGCACTTTTCCTGAGCTGTCCCGCGCGTATTTGTAACTTCTGGCTGGGCATCGGTTAGTGTTCAGTTATAGTAAAAATATCGTGAAATATTTTGATAATGATGGATATATTTAAAAAAAACTAACTTAAAACCAGCTAATAGCAGTCCTAGTTCTCTCTCTGCATATTTGGAGTCGGGTGTCATGTGCTATTGTTAACTTTAACCCGAGGGATGTGCAATGATATTTGGGGCGTGTGGTCCCGACTGTAAACGATCTAACGGGCCAGAAGTGGTGATCCCCGCCAGGCTGCTTTAGGCCGGGCAGAAAAAGGCGACGCGCGGTGAAGATGTGCAGCAAGGGAGCCCGTTCATCACCGAGTGAGTAAACGCCAGGAAGAGCGCGTCGCTCATCCTCTAGTCAGCGGCCGGCTGCGCAAAAAGGTAAGTCCAATAGACAACGCGCCTATGCATTTCTTCGACTTCATTGAAAAAAAAAAAGTGGTTCAGCATGGTTCTGTTATGCAAAATTTCTCTCTCGAGGTGTGGAAAGCGACTGCGCCGCGCCCACGCAGCCATTAATTCGGCCCAAGGGGGCTGTCACGCTACAGCGGCTCGGGTGTGTCATGGACGGAGAATTTTGAGCGAATGTATCCGGTGGTGCCCAAGTCCAGTCGTTAGGAATAGGAAAAAAATGGAAGGAGGGGGGGGGAGGGCTTAAGTATCCTTGAGAGTTAATGCAATAGCATTGTCCTATGAACTTTATGCGTGTATATAAGTGGTATGTTCTAAATTAGTAGTGCGAATCAGTACTATACGTGATGCGAAGTATTAAAGGAGCAGCACTATACTTAGGTTTTGTTAATCGTCAGTGATATTTTAAGGAGAAAGTCTTAATTTGCTTCATGATCGCCTTGTGTGACACAGAGAAACGGAGAGCACTCGCAGGGAAAGGGTAAAGGAACCACATGGCAGCTTCTTTGGAGCAGTGTCTCGACTACCGGCATCGCCGGAGGCGCAATTCTGGCGCTTGGGGCGAGGCGATGCTAGCTCTGTTTACATGGACCCGGCAGCAGGGGTCGAGTTGAGCTGAGTAGGCTCGATCATGCCGAGTTTACATGAACCCGAACCGACGAACGGGGATTACGATGGCTCCTCGTGTCTATGCGAACTAGCAGACGGCACCCGATTCCGGTTTTCTCCCCGCGAATATCTAGCGTTTTCATACACTGGCTACTCGCGAAAGTCGCGCGACTCGTTTCGTCAAGGTTGGAGAAACTCAAACGATTCCCCAGTAACTAGCGGCATTTACATGGACTCGACAGGAGCGGGTTGAGTTGAGTCGAAAACCGATTACCGGGTTTATGTAAACCCCGTCGGGTCGTGTCCAAAACACTACGAGTCGAGTCAACTCCCGCGCAGGAGGTAAGTTGACTGGACTCGACCCCGCTGCAGGGTGCATGTAAACGCTGTCGGGTTGAGTCGGGGCACAATAAGAGGAGAACAGTATGGGAAACGCTAGAGATGCTCGAAAAAAAAACAGAATCGGGTGCCGTCTGCTAGTTCTTCACCTCGGCGCGATGTACTGCCATAATCGCCACTCGTCCAGAGCCGGTTCTGCGCTTTTCGGGTCGGGCTCATGTAAACCCGGTAGTGTCGAGTCCACTCAACTCCCCAATTCGACCCTCCGCTGTCGTGTTCATGTAAACATGGTTATGGACTCCACAGGAGCGGGTTGAGTTGAGTTATCGAATTGAAAACCGGTTACCGGGTTCGTGTAAACCTCGTCGAGTCGAATCCAGTCAACTCTCACGCAGGTGATGGATTGACTGGACTCGACCCCGCTGCAGGAAGCATGTAAACGCTGTCGGGGCGCACTGAGAGAGAGCAGTACGGAAAACGCTAGAGATTCGCAGGGGGAAAACGGAATCAGGTGCCGTCTGCTAGTTCTTCGCCTAAACGCGATGTGCCACCGTAATCGCCGCTTGTCCAGGGCCTGTTCTGAGTTCGTCGGGTTCATTTAAACCCGGTAGGGTTGAGACCACTCACTCAACGCCCCAACTCGACTCACCGTTGTCGTGTCCATGTAAACAGGGCTTTTGTTCGGATCTCCCCCTCTGTGACAAATCGGTCACGCAACGTCCCACCATGCCCCGACTCAGCTCAACCGCGTTTACATGCTTTCTGCCGCTGGCCAAGCCAACCCACCCGAAGTTGAATGCGCCAGAATTGACTCGGCCCGACCCGACAGTGTCTACATGAACCCTGTAACTGCTTTTCTACCCGATAGCTCAACTCAAACCGTTCCTGTCGGGTCTATAGCAGCGTTTACATGGACCCGACAGGAGCGAGTGAGTTGGCGTTACGCTCCATCCGAGTCTTATTGCGAAAGTAATACTACTCTCGGTTTCGAGCCTTCAGCATAGCGCGGCCGTCAGCCACGTCTTTCCCAAGTGACGCTGTGACGTCGCACCCCACGTGACACTTGGGTGAGAGCTAGGCTACTAATTCAAGCGGTCAGCAGGAGCTGCCAACTTGGGTATCTCGTTTCACATGGGACGGTTATGTCCTAATCAGCCTGCTAGGACCCTGGCATTCAAGTTTCCTCTATAGGCCACTAAAGCACGTTTATACGACTTGGTTAAAACGGGGCTTTATATGTCGGCTGAGAGAGAAGAGAAAGAAAAGAATGCTCGATCATCCGTATCTAATGTTTTCGCCCAATATTTGGTTCAGCAGCGTTGAACCCCTGTATTTTTTCTCTTCCCCCGCGCATCGGACCTCAGTTTTGTCACCTTTACCCGACAGCGGAGGGTCGAGTTGGGGAGTTGAGTGGACTCGACCCTGCCGGGTTTACATGAACCCTACCCAACGAGCGCAGAACCGGCTCTGGACAAGCGTAAAGCCCCTTGATACTTTGAAAGTTCCGCCAACGATTTAACTTTGCCGCCGCCGCGCTACCTCCTCTCCTCCCCCTCGCCCCTTGCGCGCCCCTTCGCTGAAGGCCGGCTCTCCGCCCGATTTCCTGAGCGACGATTGGTCTCCCTGCCGTTGCCCTTGGAAACCGACGCGCGTCCGGCCTTTTTCTTGTGTTTTCTTTTTCCTTCGCGCCATTTTTCTCCTAGTCTCGGCGAGCGAATATTGCGCGCTGTGCTTTTATTGCAGCGTGCAAGCTCTATGCCGTGCTGTTGCGCGTACAACTGCAGCAAGCGGCCCGAAGATGGTTATGCGGTATTCATGATATCTCAAGGCAATCGTGACGGCTTGCGCACGAGTCAATGGATTCACAAGATTAGTCGAAAGACATTTATTCCTAGAAAGAACAGAGTTGTTTGCGACGTCGGGTGCCTTTCTCACTCCCCGTAATAACGCGTCACCTGACGCTACGTTTTTTTATTCCTGCTTGCTCCTCAATATTTTTGCGGCGGCAGCATGTTCATTGTGTAAAAATAAGGTTGTCCTCTGCAGCATGCTGAATATTCTGCGAGGCTCCAAGGCTCCATCATTTAACACGCTTCGACTTCTGTACAGCCAGAAACATGGCGCTATAATCTGCTTTTTGCTGTCAGAGATAACTGGAAAATACAGCCTCTCGATTGCATTTGTCGCGATTATTCTAGGATCCCTGGCCGCCTTCACCAAAAATCAAAATTTGGGCTTGTAGAGGAGCTAGCCTTTCCAGCTGGTACTTGTAGTGTGCGTCGGTTACTCGGGAGCAATGAATGCTGGCCCTGAAAAACTCTTTGGCAAGTAAACCCGAGGTATTGCGGGTAATCTGCACTAGTTAGGTCGTACGGCATTTTTTTTTTCAATTCTTGAATGTGTTGCCATGCTTCGACGCACGCGTGGGTTAAAAAATATGCGTTCGTTTTATCAGGGATACGGCCAATGTGCAGGAGGTGTTCATATGATCACACACGCTTCACTTTGACCATGACTACAAGGCGTTGGCAGGTTACCTTCGCTTTGAAAGCTGGAGCTCTAAAACCGCGATTCCGCGTATTCATTTATTGCGAAAAAAGTTATCCCATCGATGTCAAATCAGCCGGAACCATTGCATCAATTTTCTGTATTTACGAAACTTGAACAATCAATAATAATTATAGTTATGATGTAAAAATAGGGGAACATTTTGCGAGCAACAATTCTTAACACTGTAACATATTACTCATTTCAATTGTATGCAAGAAGATTTTTTTTTTCAACTAGCCTGAGTGATTAACTCATCGCTCTATGTTCTAGCTACATTTTACTGAAGACCAGTTTGAGCCGCCAATATTACACGAACTCGAAAAAAAAAAAACAGGCCAAACGCAGTTCCATCAATTTTCTCTCACCGACCAGTCCTGAAGTAAAGGAAGCCTCCTCGACAGAGACATGAACCTCGCTCTGAAAGTAGTCAGTTATTTCTGTGGCTTGCTCTTTTCCCACCTCCATTTATGAGAAAACAAGAAAGTATAGGAATTAAAAGACAATGTATAGTTGTCTCGTCAGATATTATGAGATAATAGAGATATGACTGACAACGTAAGTCAATGAAAATTGAAGTATATCAATGGGTCATGGGGCGGCATCAGATTAAATAGTGATGGTTATGAATAGTGATAGGTAATGATGGTGACTGTTACGGATAATAATAGTAAATGATAGTAATAGGCCCGGATAGTGAGGTGATAGTGTTCGTTGCGGATAGTGACAGTTAGGATAGGTCTCTGGCATTGGTAGATATAGTGATAGATAGGATAGCGATAGTTAATGAATTGGCAGTTATATGCTTTCTCATTTCCGCACGTTGAAGACCTATGTGCACCTTGTAATTTTTTTATTTGATTGTTGCGTTCAATGAAATCAAGCTCTTTTACATAGCGCATGAGACCACAGCAGGCTTGCCCCAGAGCTTCAGTGTGTCGGCAATAGGGCCCACCACTTCTCCCAGTGTACCCTGCTGTCTTTTAACCACACGCGAAGTCAGTGAGGGGCCGCGTACTCATAAAATTATTTAATTCCTCCATCAGCATCATATCAAGACTGCCGTGGCAAACCTGTTCCTTGCCTCGAAGCAGCAAGGAACAGCTCAAAATTTGGTTTTATACAAAATTGCTAATTAACGCAGATTATCGCGGATCGCCAACTAGCTCAGTGCCATTACACTTGGCCTAAGTTTTCCTACGGTACACGGTTCGATGTTGCAGCTAAAATTTAGATTTTAATTGCAATTTACTAAATATCATATAATTTGGCTCAGTAATTGATCGAAATACATGTACAATTAACCAATAATCCAATCTCATGGTTGATCACGTGACATTACTATTCTTAGAGAGATAGCTTGACAGTATAGCGAAATATTAAGTCCTGCTTTGACCTTCTTTGATCTTGAAGTTCAAAGCACCAGCCTGGATCGTTTTCCGAAGTTTTACCGCGGTGACAGATTTCACGCTCTAAAAAAAACAAACTCAAAGTCAGAGGCAGTACTAGATTAAGTGCACAAAGTAAAACCTTATCATGAGACTTAAAGTGTCTGTAGCACAGAACTCGCCTGAAAGCTTTGTTTATCAGTATTCCCCATTCAAACAGTTCTAAGAAGAAATCAATCAATTCATGAACTTTACTTTCGGCATTCTCAATGCTTTTCTCGCAATTTTTCAAAAATTTTGTGCCCTGCTGAAGCGCAGACCTGGCCCAAAAGCTCGCGCTTCACTCACTGCTGCGGCCGGCCGGCGGGCGTCAAGGAGAAAAAGCGTGTCGTGCGCAGCGCTCGCCGCCGCCGCGCGAGGAGAATCGAGGAGGAAAGCGCGGCGCGGAGGAGAGTGTCGCTACTTTCAAATTATCAAGGGATTACTTAGCGACGATTACGGCGGCACCTTGCGCCGAGGCAAAGCACTAGCAGATGGCATCTTATTTCGCTTGCCCCTCTAGCGGCGTTCGCACGGATCTGATAAAAGCGGGTTGAAAGGAGTTATCGGATCGAAAACCAGTTCCCGGGTTCATGTAAACCCCTTCGGTCGGGTCGAGAAGGCGACGGATCGAGTCCAGTTAATTCCGCGCAGAGGGTGGGTTAACATACTCGTACCCGCTGCAGGAAGCACGTAAACGCTGTCGGATTGAGTCGGGGCAGAGTGCGAGAGGGGAACAGTACCGGATACTAGAAATGCGTAGGAAAGAATACGGAATCGGGTGCTGTCTGCTAGTTATTCGCCTCGACGCGAGGTGCCGCCGTAATCGCCGCTCGTCCAGAGCCATTTCCGCGCTCCTTGGGCGGGTTCATGTAGACCCGGAAGGATCGAGTTTCGCACTTTACCCTTCGCTATCAGGTCAATGTAAACAGGACTGTTTTCTCCTCCCACTAGCCTTGCTTACATGGACTCTACAACATAGGGTCGAGTTGAGAAGTTGAGGGGACTCGACCCTACCGAGTTTACATGAACCCGACCCGACCAGCGCTGAACCGGCTCTGACCTCGCGTCGAGGCGAAGAACTAGTGGACAGCACCCAATTCTGGTTTTCTCCCCATGTACCTCTAGCGTTATCACATACTGTACTGTGCGCCGACTCAACTCAACAGTGTTGACATGCTTCCTGCAGCGGGGTCGAGTCCAGTCAACCCACCCACTGTAAAACCCCTCAATAAACTAAAAGTAGCGCCATCTCCTCTCTCGCATTTCGACCGTGGCTCCACCTACGGGGTGCGCGACTAGCGCGCGCTCTCCGGAGCAGGCGCCCTTCACAGCCGTCTCGATCAGCGCCGCGCGCGCGCCGATCGAAGCGGCCGTGCGCCGGGTCTCACCAGAGCCTTGCATTTTGTCGCAATGTGTTCAGGTTAAAATATTACTCACTGCTGAAACATAATAACCGAATGTTGACAGGGATTTCCCGCCAGAATAGTTTCAGCTGTGAGTGTCTTACACCACATATACGCGATTTCGGCGTTGGTTCAACTCGCCGTCATCTCCGTGTGTCCGTAGTTCGTCACATTTGACCAAGTTCAACGGCATGCTTTATAAAATTTGCAACTAGGCGGCGGACAGGAACAATTTTGGAACAGTCTGTGTATGGTTTCTTCGCAGCGTTGACTGGGATTGCGAGCTGCCGGTAAACTTGAGAAGTGTGGCAGCATCTGTCTTCCATGTATTTTCAACTTCAGCTGCAGATCAAATTAACTATAGGCGGCGGAAGCTGCAGTCTGTGTGGAGTCTTTGCAGCTTTGATTCACTTGTGAGCTACCGGTAAACTTGGGGAGGGAGGTAGCAGTTATTTTTTTATATTTGGCGTTGAGACGGTGCCGTGTTCAGCTGCCATGGTGTGTCACCATACGTACACGATTTTGGCGTCGATTTAACTCGCCTTCACCTCCTTGAGTCCGTCAGCCGTTGACAAAAGTGCGCAACATGCTTGAAAAAAAAATTAACTAGGCTGCGGAAGCTGCAGTCTGTGTGGTTTCTTTGCAGGTTGGACTGAATTGTAAGCTACCATGAAACTTGAGAAGCGTGGTAGCAGTTTTTTTATATTTTGCGCTGAAACGGTTCCGTTTTCAACTGTCAGTGCGTGACGCCATTTGTACGCGATGTCTGCGTTGGTTGAACTCGCCTTCACCACCGTGCTTCTATCAGCCGCCGGCCAAAGAGCGCAACATGCTTGAAAAAAAAAAATTAAATAGCCAGCGGGAACGATTTAATAGTAGTCCGCGTGGCAGCAAAACACACGGCGATATGTGCCGCGCGCGCGCCGCCCGCCCCGCTGGAAAGGAGGAAGCTGCACGCCCAGCAAAAAAAAAGCGCGCGCGCACGTGACGGCGCTCGGCCAATGAGAGGGTCAGCTGGCAATAAGTGGATTATCGTGGCTACAGATTATCTGACACGTTACGCGGAAACTATGGCGGTGCCACGTGCAACATCCTCCGAAGTGGCACAATTTTTCATGACGCAGATTGTCCTCCGCCATGGCGCCCCTTCATACGTCATTACTGATCGTGGCAAGGCATTTACAGCGCGTCTTCTTGAAGAAGTTTTCCAACTAAGCCAGACACATCACCGAAAGACTACTGCTTACCATCCTCAGTCTAATGGCCTTACTGAGCGACTAAACAAAACAATAGCGGACATGCTCGCCATGTATGTCGATGTCCGGCATAAAACATCGGACGAGATATTGCCTTATGTCACATTTGCATATAACACGGCCGACCAAGAAACAACTCGATTCACTCCGTTTCGCCTAGTATACGGGCGCGATGTACAGACCATGCTCGACGCTATGCTGCCATGTGCGGCTGACGACCAGCTGCTTACCGCTGACGCAGAAGAATTCACCACCTACGCTGAGGAAGCTCGCCAACTCGCCCGTAATCACGTTACAAAACAGCAAGCAACAGATGCACGCCGATATAACGACCGCCATCGCTATGTCGTGTTTCAGCCTGGTGACAAAGTCTGGGTGTGGACACCTGTCCGGCGCCCAGGCCTGTCAGAAAAACTTCTCAATCGTTACTTCGGACCCTACAGAGTGTTGCGTCGCCTCTCAGAAGTTACGTACGAGGTTATTCCAGACGGAACTGTACCGAGTTCTAGTCGTCAGTGCTCGTCTGACCTGGTGCATGTGCTTCGCATGAAGCCGTATTTTACCCGCTGAAAGTCATATTTGCCATCCGGAGCAGTTTTTTTTTCTGTGAACTTGCGGTTTTTTTTTTTTTTTTCGAGGGGGGGGAATAATGCCACCTGACGGTTCGAGGTAGCGCTTAAACGACAAAGAAGTTGGAGACTCTCGCGGCTTCGGCTAGTTAACCCTTGTGGACTCTTGAGCTTGTGTCTTCGTGCTACCGTTTCTCGGGAACCTCTCTCTTGACTGTGTGTATCTGCCCCTGTTGCCGATACCCCTAAATCACTGTCTTCGTGACAATATTGAGAGCCTCTTTTCCTCCTTGACTATACATTTTAAAGGTGTCCGCGTAGAAGGGCCGGGCCGAGTTTTGGTAATGCGGACCCGGTTCGTACCTGCTCCATGTCGGTGTCGGCCTGGGCTTGGAGCCATGGGCCCGGGCTGGGCTAGGGCTTCAAACGATGGGCAAAATGGGTACAAGCGTCCCCCGGCCTGGCGCTCGGCTTTTCTGGGGGTGTGCGCTTGGGAGAAGCTCCGTAAACGCTTGCGAGCACATCGGAAGTTTCTTGGCACGCTGGATCCAGCATTGTGTGTGTGTGTGTGTGTGTGTGTGTGTGTGTGTGTGTGTGTGTGTGTGTGTGTGTGTGTGTGTGTGTGTGTGTGTGTGTGTGTGTGTGTGTGTGTGTGTGTGTGTGTGTGTGTGTGTGTGTGTGTGTGTGTGTGTGTGTGTGTGTGTGTGTGTTTCGTCTCTATAATGAGTCATTTTGTCGCGGGGCATTTCTAAAAACCACTTTTGCCGCCCGAGATTTGTGCCATAGTTTTCTTTTTCTTCTGATTGACTTTCTTTAAATTATCTCTTGGGAGTTTTCCATTTTCTTTTATTTTCAATTGGTTTTTGCCTGCGATAACCTCTGGTTCGGTGCGGGCTTTCCCACATTTATTTAGTTTTTTTTTTTGTCATTTTGAGAGTTTACAATAAAGGCCTGGGCCGGAAAATTAGGCCCGTGCAGTGCTCTACCATCCATCCATCCGTCCGTCCATATATCCATCCTTCCGTCAGTCCGCCCGTCCCCATCCATCCATCCATCGGACGGACGGACGGACGGACGGACGGACGGACGGACGCACGCATGCATGCATGCATACGGCCGGCCCGCGTAGACCCGCGCTCCACAAAATATTCGCGTACTGTTTGGGTCCCAAGGTCGCAATTCCAGAAAGCAATTACACTGCGCCACACTGCGTGCAAACTTAGCAGGAAAATTGTGTCGTATTGTATTTCTGCGTCCATCACGAGCAAATACCTAATCCTGTGTGGTGTCAGCGGGAGATCTTTCTTCGGTGTGCGTGCAGCAGATCCCAGGAGAATACGGCATTATTGCAGTGAATAAAGACGTGTTCAACGTTCTCCTATTTTTTGCAGACGAAGCGCTGCGTGCCCTAAGGTACATAAATGCCCTTTCCGTTCAGCCAAGTTCTTGCAGGGTAGCTGTGTGGAGGTGAAAGAAAAAGGTTTTCGTTGCAGGCGTTACCCACATCTTTTTCACTCGCTTTAACACGTTTCTCCCGGAAGCGGTCGTGAAAGGTGAGCGATACAAAGGGACGAAGAAAACTGTGTCAACTAAAGCCTTCATCAAGTATTTTCTCTTGATTGATGACAGATACTCTCTCGAGAAACGCGTGACAATCACCTCGCGGAGGTAACGCGATGTTCCGTAACGTCCACTTCCGACTGATGAATGTCCGGCAATACATTACACAACATAAACAGGACACTGGAGGAAAGGGTGTCTTTGGTCGCAGAGAAACATGAACCTTAAAACCACTTGACGCAGAAACAAGTGAGACAAGATATCCTTCACCGACTTGTCGAAAGGGATTTGTCCATGACGTCCTCTCCCAACTGGAGCCCATGCATATGAATATCGCAAAATAGGCGGTCAAATTTATGCATATTCGCTCGTGTACAGTACAGGGCCTAAGGCAGGTCGCGTCCACCGGGTGGTAATTGACCCGTGAGAAGCGTATCGTAGTCCTTGTCTAGCGTCATGCCAACGCGTTTGGCATAGAAATCGGGCTGCTGACGTCATGGCGCATCCTGGCAACAACTTGAATGAGCACTACAACGAACGCGCGCCACGGAACGCCAAAACGCTTCCATTTTCCCCCCATCCCCCCATTCTAGCCCGTCGACAGCACCTCGGGAAAGCAAAAGAAGTTGGGCTGCGGAAAAAAAAAAAAAAGAAAAAACTGCTTGAAGGAGACATACGAATTCAGACTCGGACTAGCACGCTTCACTCCCCGCTATAGTATCTAGCTATAGTATAGTATAGCTAGCTATAATATCTGCGTTGTCTCGGTCCTGCACCACCCTCCGATGATCGAGCGCCGACACAACACGCACGTCACCGCGCAGAGCACCTGTCCGCACGTTAATTGTAATCCATATGCCAGTTCTTTACATGCATACGGAGGGAATATGATGTTTCTCATTCAATCCTTCATTTAAATTCTACCTCACAGCCATGGCAAAAGGCATGTCTAATCTGCTAGAGGGCGGTTGCCTATATATAGCTGGTACAGGGGAGATGACCAGCAAGTTGACTAGCCTGCCGAGGCAAAGACGCGCTGCATAATACATGGGTGTACAGTGGTCTGCAACTTTATCGGAACCGTTTTGAAAAATGCTCCCGCCTCAACTGGGGGATCATTTGCACTGCAACAGTGCACGAAGATTGCGCGTTGTGGATCATTTTGTTGCGTAGTAAATATGACCATGGTGCTTGCCTGGTTTGGCCGCGCATGATGAAAAACCTGAACTGTCTGCGACGAGATTGAGGGGCAAAAGATGCCAGCAATGCCAATACCGAGTTGCCGGAAAAAGTAGGGAGCCTCGATGAAAACGCGGTTGCATCGAGACTCCCTAGGGAAAAGTTAGGGAAAAAAGGCAGTTGTGGCGCCATCTGGCGTCGCTGTAGGAAAGCGCCGCGGTTCTGAAGCGCTCAGGCAAACGTGGCATGCTTTTGTAATGATGCTAGATGGTGCCACCGCTGTCCTTTGCTGGAAAATAATATAATAATATTTGGTTTACAGGAAGGGAAAGGCGCAGTATCTGTCACACTTGCTCTGTGGACACTTCAACCACGCCGTAAGGGAAGGGATGAAGGCAGGAGTGAAAGCGGAAAGAGAGAAAGGGGAGCCGTAGTGGAGGGCTACGGAGTAATTTAGACCACCTGGGAATCTTTAACGTGCGCTGACATCGCACAGCACACGGACACCACTTCGTTTCGCCTCCAAGAGCTACGGAGTAATTTCGACCACCTGGGGATCTTTAACGTGCGCTGACATCGAACAGCATGGCGTCCGTATGTTGCACCATTTGCATAGCGTATGAATATAACTTCAAACTTCACCCGCGGTACGCATCCTCCCTGCAGCCGCTATGCGTCGAGCTGCGAACATGGCACCCTTGTTGCACGTCGCGCCCTCTCTTGCAAGTCAGTGGCGGTCTTCGCAAAAGCGGTCCCCTCTCCGGATCTCCGGAGCCGGTCGTCACAGTTCTAGCATGGCGGCTAGTTCTTCACTCAGTGCTCCTCCATAGACTTTGTGAAGTCATGTTGAAATATAGCAGTAGCGCTAGTGTCGCTTGCATGCAATACTTCGAGTCACCGTGGAAAAATCTTGGTTCGGTTTACCTTCGCCTTCGGTGTGTTTGCTGTCCCCTGCATGCAGGATCCACCATGGATCCACCATGACAGGTTCAACTTTCCGTGTTTATATCTTGGCGATAACTACATTAGTTATACTACTCTCTCAGGTTTAGTTGTCTGTAAGCGCTGCGTGGCACTGGTAACAAAGAAAAAAAGACTTGTGACGTTTATTTTACTGAGTAAAATTCCCGCGCTCTGTAGTAAGGGCATTAATACTACTGTACACATTTTTGTCGTTAACTGCTCTACTCTATCGATTAACATGTGCTTAAAAGTGAGCGCTACATATGCGCGCATGCGCGAATACTAGGGAGCCAACATGTTGCAGCGCATACGATGCCAGCGCGACCTCTGGGCCTCAATTTGGATGAACCGGCTTTCTACAGTCGACTGCCAAAACTAGGTGGACTAAGCTATTTGATAGCCGCCAACAACTTTCTGCTCTCCGTGGATTGTTACTCCAAGTTGCAGTTACATATGCTCAACGTTAATCATGTCTGCTGTTGAAAAAGAAGCTTTGACTGACCTTATTAAGCAGCAAGGTGACATTGTCCGAACGTTGAAAGCAGAAAAGGCACCCAAAGAGAAGGTAAGCGTGCAGTTTTGATGTTACCGCACACGTGCGGCGTACAGCTTGAGTGAGTGCTTTGAGTGAGTATATGTAAGTAAATTTATCATTTACTTACGTGCTTCCTTAGTAAATGTTGACTGGTCAACACAGTACCTAAATGTTGTGCAAAATTGAAGGTGTAATTTTTTACAAACGCCAGTATTGAATGAACGAACGAATGAATGAATGGAGATGTCATTGAAAGATGTATCCTATTGCGTCACCTTTCTAATGGTCCACTTCATTCTTTAAGGACGGAAGATGCGAAATCGTAGCTATAGCTAGGATGCATTGCTAGTGTGAGTCTCAGCAACATTGGACTTGTGTATTGATTAATTGATGAAGACTTTATTGATATCGATTGAAGTAGAGAGGATGGTTAATAAGACGGCTGATAGCCCTTGAGGCCCGGCTGTCTCCGCGGCCCAGGTCACTGATAAATGTAAGAAAGTGATTTATTGAAAGGAAAGGCGGATAGCTTGGCAGGCGGTAGAGACCCCGGCCTGCTACTCCACACTCGAGAAGGGGAAAAAGGTAAGTAAAAGAGTGGGGTGAATGGAGGATAATGACGTCATAGTACAGTGAAATGATTTGTGCTGGTCCGTGTTATTGAGGAGACTTTGCACACACACTCGTCTCACACAACATGCTGCACATTTCATTTATACACACTACTTGTCACTGTATACACACCGGCATGGTCGCAGAGAAGAGCTTTGCACTTTCGTTGCAGGCACAAACGCATAAACACGTACACCATGCACTGCACAAGAAAAAACTCAATGCACATGCAGCACATGTCCGCACACACCAGTCATCACTGCCCACATATATCGGCACAGTTGCAGGGAGGAGCTCTGCATTTCACATGCAAACAAAAACATGTAAACATGCACACTATTGCACCAGAACAAATTCAAGATACTCATTTACATGTTCCAGCAGGAAGACATATGCGCATAGAGTACCCACTGTAACCTGTGTCTTCAGACTGCCAGATTTGCTAGGGAGTCCCACAAAGCAGCTTGAAAGCTGACCCTTTGGGCTACATACTTATGATTGAGGCTGTAGGTGGCTGTTTGCATGATGTGAAAGTCTGTACTTTTTGGGACCACTTTATTGTAGGTGTGCACATTTCTCTGAAGTTTTTCGTTATATCTTGCTCTTGCACTTTCGGCCACTTCTGGGTAACATGCCAGTTCTCTACTGTAGTACATTATTGTGCCTCTCAAGCCGTAACGATAGTGTATGACTTGTGGCCCCAGTTTTCATAAAAGCCTACATACAGAGTTGCTGCGCGCAATGAAGAGCTTCTTCTGAAGTTACCTCTGTTTAAAACCCAGTCAGTTATTACTTTGTAATACATGTCAAGTCAAGTGTGCCCAGCTAGTTGCAAGCAAACATATTGCCCTTGTTTCGTTCTCTCTGCCTTCCCAGCCTAGCTGGATGTTCTGAGGGCATCTCCTCCTCTCTTTCCTCCTTCCCCCTACCCCACTACCTTTCTGTGCATAACCACTGGTGGCCATGCTACTGAAATGCTTGCGATGTCCCTCATGGTACTCCATGCGCCTCCTTTCACGTCGAATGCTGGCGACACCACCATGCTCAATTGCACAGGTAAGAGTTGCTCTTGCAGTTCAATGTATTTGCTACACGAAACATATCGTGTATGTTTCTCTCTGCGTGACATTGACGATGGGGCAACTTTTGGCATATGAGCTGCATTTCTGTGGTGTCACATTGCATCAGAAGTGAACCAGTAATGGAGCAGCACACAGAGACTGAGCTCAACTTCGTACTTCTTTCTTCATGCCCTCCAAAAGTGTGTGGTGCGCCTTTGCAGACAGCTTCAGTGCAAGTGACTCATAGTTAGTCAATGACCACCACAGGAAAGGCTCATCAGGCTGATTTTGGGCTAGCGCAGCACGTTGCGTTTCGCTTTTATTTAAAAATGAACGATGAAGCTAGCATTGTGATCAAGAGCAATGCGGGAAGAGGCAGAAGTACAAAGTTGACCCATGGTCTAGAAGGAAAATTTGCCTTATTCAAAATGGCAATGCTGGGTGTATGACAAAGCTCAAGAAAAGTAATCACTCACTTTGGTTCAGAAATATTACGGTGGTAACCTGCGTGCATATATGGCAAGATGATAATGAGTGAGTGATTGCAGTTAAAACATTAGTGCTACAAGCTCATGAAAGCCTTCGCTAAAATTTTTGATGTTGTTTATACATGTTGACATATTGGTGCAAGCGGTGTATTTTATTAAACAATGTTACTGAAAGTATGTTAGAGACTGATATTTATTACACTACACTCAATTTATTAATAAAAATAGCTGCAATTGTATAATATTTCCACTAAGTTAGGTGAAGTATTCTGGGCATGCGTGGGATCAGCTGTATGCAACTGCTCAGCACGAGGGAATTTTACCATAGCCACAAGTATTTTGCTGCTCTTGGCTACTTGTAGAAATTTACTTGGTTAGGGTTAATTATTCAGAATAAGGCACCTAGTGATCTATTAAACTTATTGGCACTCGATGTCTCTTCGTAGCTGTCCTTTGATGAACAAAAAGATTCAAGGAGAAATATCTCAAAAAGGTGCAGTTTATCAGTAAGCACCCAAAGGATAGGGGCAACAATTTCTGTTTCAATAATTCACACCATGCTTGAAATTGCAAAAAAAAAAAAAAAAATTATTACTTGCGGCAAAATATGCCTGCATAAAAATGGCGGCCCAATGTGTGACCCTGCTCACTGTCTTGTACATTTTTATTTACTGCATTTGCTAACATGGCTTTAAAAAACCCCCTTTTTATGAAATGAAAAATGTGACATTAATTTGAAACAGAGAAATCACTGCTAGATGCAGCAAATCGTGGAAAGTTTATTATGTGCACAGTTGCGTACGTAGCACGTCATAGGGTTAACAGATGTCGTGTATTAGAAGATTATTGGCTGAGTGCCTGACCTCAACAAACTCCTGCAGTTAAGTTTCGTGAGTTCAAACTCCTCCATCAGAAATATGCTTTCTCTGTGGCACTTCCGCATGAAATATTTCGAGCAAGCGCTCCCTTTGAGTTGGGGATCAGTTAAGGCGCTGGACAGGTGCCAGATCTTTCACAAAGTGCCTTGTCTTTAGGAAATGTGTTGTAAGACACTCCTATCATATTCTCTGAGTGAAACTCCACGTCTCATAATGCAACACCACTCACTGCAGTTACTTGAGGGATTGCAACAAACAAACAATAAATTGAGGACTGACATGAAACCTGTTTATGCCCAGCCATCATCAGTTTGCTCATGCTGGGTTGTGCCAAGCTTGATGTCACCATGCAGATTTTGTCTGTAAAAATTGCCTTTATAGATGGCATGAATTGGGAAGGTGGAAGGTTATCCATAAAAATTTTTTTCCAGGAAGATCGAATTGCTCTTAGGTGTGTCAGGTATGTCGTAAAGTATATACTTGCAGTACATATTTCATTGACAGCTGTGACACTGAAAAATCGTTAGAGTTGCCCCTCAAAGATTGGTGTGGGCAGTAGTAGTTCAGGACAGCAGGCCACCTGAAGGTTTTGCAATAGAACATTTAAATAGTACAAGGTTATTAATGATGCCTCAGGATAATCAGATTTTCATTTTATCTCTGTTATTAAAGAGAGCTAGTTTTATTCTGCTATACTATAATGGCTTGCACCCTTATAGAGTGCATACAACAGTGCATTTGCCCAAGGTCTATGTCATACCAGGAGACCTTTTAATTGGATTCAGATGAACGACATGTGATTTCTTTCGCAGCTTATTATCCTCAGTAAACACTGTCACCTTCATGGGTCATTGCATTTTTGAAATCAGTAACATCAAGCTTGAAGCTTGATGTTACTCTTTTGGCATACTTTCATTTGCAAAAGTTGCAGTGTGCTAGGATGTTACTGATTTCAGAAAAACTGCATACAAGCTTTCAAAGCAACATTACAAAAAACAATTTCGCAATGTGAAAGGATGTACAGGACAGATTCACTAAATGACTCCATATCGAGCAAGGCTTGTATGATAGGGAGCTCTCTTCATGCTTGTAAGGAACTGCTGGCTTACATTTTGTTTAATTTGCTTGTCCGTGCAATGAAAACATGCCTGATTGTGTTTGTTACTCCTTATCAGTTGATGTTGCCTCATATAGGAGAGAAAACGAGCAGTACACCTATTATGGTGTATGAGTACTGACCATGAAATTAAAAGACAGTGCAAAAGAGATGAGGATGATGAGTAACACAGAAATGACAAGACTGGCACTGTCATTGATGTCACTGGAAGTGTCGCTGCATGTGTACTTTGCATAAAACTCAGAATCACGGGGATGTAGCTGAGTGAGGTAGCGCAAACAGACAAAAACAAGCAAAGAAAGAACCAACAACACGAGGGGTGCTGAAAACTATGGACTTTATTTTAAACATAGAGCAAGCACCTTTATATGAAGCAAGAGGACACATTCAAGGTCAGTAAATGAATCAGAAAATACAAAGGCGGCACACTCGCAGGGAGGTCCATGAAATGGGATCAGAACAATATTTTACGTGCATACTTGACAACGAGACTTAGCGCTGGCAAAGAAACCGAGGTCAGTCAGTGACATTAAGGAAACTATCTGGGATAAAGGAACAGCTAAACTCTTCAACAGAAGAGTGAAAGCAATAGAAGAGATGTAGAACAAAAAAAAAAAAAAAACAATTGGGAGGCTCTTAGCTCTGCCTTTAAGGGTATGGCAAGACAACATTGATGGCTTCCGTCAGAGGCTCTCCATGTCATCTGGTCTCATGACGCCACACAGCCCGCCAACCTGTTTATGCCCGGCCATGTTACCTAGCAATTACCACCAGCCAGAGACACCTTTGTCACCTTCGGGATATTCTTCTGGCTCGTCACCTTAATTATTCGCCTCTCATCACCTTCGATCGAAGGCTTCTGGGATAGTTTTGTGCATTCCTTGTAGCCAGTTGTCCAATGTGCGTATTATAATAAGGAGCATCTACTTGCACTGCATACGACATGCTTATTGCATGATGTGTGTGTACGTGAACGCGCGCTCGGAGCTAACACCGGCAGTAACTGTCGAAGGAGAACTCAAACTGCTTGTTCATTTCAGGCGGTCATGCAGGCTTGCCAGCCAAAATAATTTCTGATTCTGAACTAAGTCTAAATCAAAGGCAAATCTTTGACATGTAGTTTACATTTTTGATTGGTGAGATGCGGCCAGAAACAAGCTACCACACAGAAAAAATACACTACGAGAACTGTTGCAAAATGCGATCATGAGCTTGTGGAAACAAGCACTTGTGAAACACGAGAGGGTGAACTAGACAGGGCACAAAATTGTCACACTCACCAATGTTTTCTGCCAGCTGCTGGAGTACTGCTAGGCTAAAATTTTGACGAGTCTGGTAGCCCGCAAGCAACCTGAATCCGGCCTACCCGGAAAAACAGTTGCATTTTGGTAGCCTTGGCTAGTGCACGGCTTCATAGGTGACTTCAGACTTTGGCACTTCACATACAGCCAAAACTTGATAATCGGATAATCTGTTGTAACATATTAGCAGAAGCCGTTGCACTGTTTCTTTGTTGTGTTATAAGTGGAGAGTGAGTGCATTTCTTTCGTCTACATTCAGATTGATGAGGAAGTTGCCAAGCTGCTGCAGCTGAAAGCCCAACTGACTGACGATGAACCTCACAAATTTGTCCTCAAAACTGCCAAGGTATGTACATCACTGTGTCTTGGGTTTTTCTAGGTGTGGACGTGGGAGGAGCACTGGTTAATTTCCTTTATTCTTTCTAATCGGCTCTCAGTGTACTTAATACATGTGACCATAATTGACTGTAATGGAAGTCTTGCAAACTCTAATTGAGTGCTATGTTTGATAACAGAGAAAATTATGTAGTTGTATTAAATGGTGAGTAACCAAAAAACTGGAGAAGCGGTGCCCTCTCAGTCTCACTGTGACAAGTACACTGGTCTTTAATGAAGTACCCCGTCCAACATACATCCTGGAGGCAGCACACAAACATGGTTGAAAAAATGCACTGCGCTAAAAAAGATGACGACTAAACACGTGCTTGTCCTGTTCTTTAAGTGTTTAGTCGTCTTTTTTAACACAGTGCATTTTTTCAACCATGTAAAACTTGCAAATGCATAGGCCTCCGTGGTGCTGTGACAAGGACTCATATGCTATGCTACAGTTTCAGCTTGCTTTGTAATTACTGTCATTCAACTTGCAAAGCATATTCATAACATGTGACAGTCATCTGCATATGAAGCAAGGGTTTATGTGTCATTAAGTGCTTGTTCAGTATGTATACTCAGTGACATTCTACCAGCGCAGTTGAGCAGGAGCCTGTTGGAACATCATGCCGTGAGAGGAACGTTGAAAAGGTGACCGTGTAAAAGGGCGACATATATTAACAGGATTTTTGACATTCATGTTCTGTACTAATAAATCTAGAATTTATATTTTAATTTTTTATTGCAAAACTATGAAATCGTTGAAAAGGTGAGTGACATAACCTTGGATTAGTCTCTACGTAGGGACAGCTGTCCCTGTAAAAAAAATGAATGTGCTTAAGGTGGGCGTGCAAGAATGCGTACGAGTGAGCGTGAAATGCTTAGATGAGCACATCTGCTCTTTAAGCATTGCTGGAGGACCCTCTTCCTTGCAAATTTCTGGTGTTAAACGAGAGGCTTGGCCATCTGATTGACTGAGCTGAGAAGAAGAGCTTAGCTTGGTTAGAAAATTGCTACACTCTTACTTGCAGTGCCAGCCTAGTAGAAATGTCATACTTTTGGCATGAAAGAAGAAACTGTATTTCTGCTTTTATACCCGTGTCACATGGGCACTGTAAAGGCATTTGAATAAAAAGACACCTTCCCAAAAAGAGTTCATCCGCAGACACACAACAGAGTTCAATCGCCTTTCCAGAAGAGGTCTTTTCTGTAAGTGAAGATTGCTGATCTCTTTTACGGCTGGAAAGGAGTAGCCTCCAGCCCAGTGGACACCAATCATTATCATTTAATAAATAAATGAAGCAAAAGTGAATATTTGTGTTATGTTTATACATTATAAAAATGAGTTTTACGCTATGCATAAGGTTAACTAGGCACAATAATGTAGTTTTTCTGCAGCACTCTCGTAACCACTTCAAGATGTCATGTGGTGACGCAAACCGCCGATGCGTATATGCGCCATCTTCTTTAACATTTGTGAACATACTGTAGCTAAATTTATTATGCACAGCGTGTAATAACACACATATTTGATTTATATGTTTCAATACGTCGGGTTATTCTGAGTGGTTTTGTTTCAAGATCTAGCACCACGCTTTCGATAGCGTCCTCGGTAGGAAACACTAAAAAGAGATCTCCAGCGCCGTGTGTCTGCTATGCAACTGCTTTTGAATAAAGTCTTTCAACTCGCTAAAAGACCGCTTAGGTGAAGGAGCTTTTGCTTGCTCGTGTGACACGGGTATTACTCATGGTCACCTGTGCATGCCCCTTGATGTGCATTCTTTATCTGTGCAGGGCACCAGGGACCACATGCCCGCTCAGATGGCCCTGCGTGAAAAAGTGTTCTCCACCATTGTGGCATGCTTCAAGAGACATGGAGGAGAGGCCATTGACACACCTGTCTTTGAGCTCAAGGTAGCAGGGCTGGGTTGAAACTTCTATGCGAGTAGTACTAAACTTGGTGGTGATGTCATCTTCCAACTCATTATATGTCACCTGTGTACCTCTCACCTTTACTGGTCTCTTGACTGCACAGTATCTGGCACGGTTTCCTTGCCCTCGTAAGAGTTTGCACAGTAGACGCAGGATGCAACTGGTGAGGCCTTCCAGTATAGGAGCGTGGGAGATTGTACTTCATATTGCTGCTGTCGAAAGCAGCCTTGATGGCTGCCTTATTATGCTACATTACATGCATTTGAGACTATATTATTTGATAAGCAGTAGAGTGAAAGGATTATGCAGTCTGGAGAGGAAACTTGGCACATGAATCATGTGTTTTCCCGTCATGAGTGCTGCTACGTTAAGCAAGGCTTATAACAGTGATTGAGGCAGAAAGTTCTTTTTTTTCTTATCTAATCTGCTGTGCTCGGCTTATTTGAGCCTTTCACAATGGTTGCAAAAGTTCCCCATAATCATTTGTGCTGCCTTACATGGTTACAACATTGCTAGACTGCTGGTAGTACCCAATTTCAAAGCATTCTTTTACAAAGGGTGATGACTAGCTAAAATGGAGAAAGGAACTTTCCAAAAAGGAGTGATTATTCTTTGGCTCCTAATTATTATGACAGCTTCTCGTGCATTGTTGAGCCAACTTGCATGCACATTAATATGAAGGTGTGAAAAGGCACCTGGACTGATGACACAGTGTGTCAACTTTTGCAGTCAGCTGTGCTTTTTTTATTTCCTGTTATCTGTTTTCTTATTGCTTGTTGTCAGTTAGAAGGCACGGCGTGCAAGTTTTGCTAGATTAAGTCAGCATGGCTGGAGCACATACTTTCTGAAAAAGTTTTGCAATGGGTGCAGCATCTTATGGTGGATGATAATGAGTACAATACTGAAATGTTAAAGAGTGTTATACACACTTAGCATTTAGATGGAGATTAGAGGCGCTCACCTTTCCTTGGGTCTTCTACAAAAATTAACCCTCAGTTCGGTTGGGAAAAAAAAACCATGACTTTCAAAAATCGTGGGAATGTGCCCTGTGACTCGAGTAAAGCAGCCGGCTGATTGCTGCCTTGTTGGGCTTCTTACGACCAATGCACCCCTAAAGTAGCGGATGCATCAAGCACGATGGGAAAAAAAAAAAATTAGAAGGGGACACTTGAGCTTCGCCTTGACGCCATGACATAACATGCTCAAGTTCGCTGGCTCCTCTTGCAGATCCTTGTTCACGCACATGCACTTTGTTGCCTATCACTAATCATCTAATTTGTGTCTCAATATTATTCCACACGTATGCTAATTAGTTGTTCGGTAGCTACCGGAAAAATGAAAGGCCACCCGATGTAGGTGGCTTTGGGATCTTTCAAAAAAGAAAGAAAACTATGCTGCTCTTATATGACAACAGGAAATTTCTTATCACCCTGTTTGTATTGAAATGATCTAAGCGATGATGTTGTTTATCTTACTGTAGTTTTGTATTTGTTATTGCATTTGCAAGTTATAATAAAAATGTTAATGAAAGTTGGAACAAAAAGTTTCGTAGGAAATGCTTGTCCAATTTGCTACATCTAAATTGCTTTCAGACGAATAAAAGCAAGATCACCATACAGAGCATATCTTAAGCATTGAGGCCACAAACTTACTTTTTGTATTTGGAAACATATAACTGCCGAAAATTCCCCTATAAGATGTCCTTATGAAATGTCTTTTAATTTATGTTAAAACCCTAACGTTTCTTGAATTAGCCCACTATCAGAAAACTAATTTCAGATTTAGCATCTGTGTGACAAACTAATCAAGGCTGATAAATTTGGCTCACCTTTGGCAAAAATTAAAGAAAGAGAAAAAAAAAAAACATTTGAAGACCTGCATCCTCTTTTTTTGGGACGTTAAACCCCACAAATCAACCATCTGTACTGCAATTGATAGGTGAAAGACATGCACTCTGAGGACTGTTTTAAGGTTGAGTGAGCCATTGGGATGGTACAACATGTACGGCTTGGCTCGTGAGTTTATTTGCAGACGTCCTGTAGATGCTCAAGTGAAATGAGCTGTTCTGTGTGCAGGATACACTGACAGGCAAGTACGGAGAGGACAGCAAGCTCATCTATGACTTGGCCGACCAGGGAGGGGAGATCCTGTCCTTGCGCTATGACCTGACGGTGCCATTTGCCCGCTTCCTTGCCATGAACAAAATCAGCAACATCAAGCGCTACCAGATTGGCAAAGTGTATCGTCGTGACAACCCTGCCATGACACGGGGGCGCTACCGCGAGTTCTACCAGTGTGTGAGTGTCCGCTGTGTGTTCTTTCTGTTCATTCCGGCTGCAGTTCTATTCGTCCAGAATTGAGATTGGTTCATTTTTTTGCTTCTGACTTAAGTTTCTGAAAATTGCAAGAGGAGCAGCATATCCTTTGGTGGTGTCTGGGAGACTCCGTTTTCCCACGCTTTGAATGGTATTAGGGCATGCAGGAAAAAAATAATGCTACTTATTGCTACTGACCACGTCATAAATTCATGCCAATTAGGTTGACCAACTAAGAGGAGCCCTGAGGGTGTGTCTACATGAATTGATATTAATCATGTTTCTTGTCCTTACAACAAAAATGAATTGAAAATTTACTCATTATGACAGATTAAAAGTACAGTTGCTTTGTAATGCTCTATTTTAATTAGCACTGCTCTTAAAATATGTAGATCTAAATACGAATCGAATACAACTACTGTGAAGAAAAGAGATGGCTTTGAAACTCGCATATGTATTTGTTTAGTATGACAAAATGTTCAGAAAAAAAAAAAAGATGGGCGATGGTTGTTGGCCTAATTTTTTAATTATGTGTGGTCTATGTGGCTAAAATATGCAAAGCAAAACTAACTCAGCACCATAAAAAAATATGGATAAGCACAAATATGTATACTGCTCGATAGGCAGTGTAACAGTGGACGACCTGTAAGGTGTATGTTTACGTGAATTGAGTAAGTAAACAATATCTATGATTTCATACATGTCTGCCTACTAAATATGTAATGCGGGGGTATAGCTTCATTCGTTTGGACCTCAAGGGAGTGGAAGAAATGCCAGAAATATTCGAAGGAGGCTTCATTACACAAGCACTGAAAGGCCTATGGCGTAAAACTCAGTTTTGTCTCTAGGAACCATGTGTATGTAATAGAACGGAGTGCTCATTGGTGTTGGAACATTGGAAGATGACCGAGAGCAGTTTAGTCGAGTGTCCAAAAGCTGGTTTCAAATAGATGGCGAATGCGTGGGGGATAGCCACCGTGATACAGACAGGTTATTTTGTGGCCTAGCGATAGGTCGAGTTAGCTCCTCCAAGCATCATTACACCCGCTGTTACGCATACGGCAGTGCTGTGTGGGTTACTATGCACCATGGAATAGGCAAGATTTTTACGCAATCAGTTGCCCAGCCTTGACTTTGCCCCACCCCCATTGGAACCCCATGCAAAATTCCACAATTGGGTTTTCCCACATAATATGGTTGAATATTAAAACGAGGTGGTGTAGCCCACGGTATAAGAATGGTAAAAGTGACTGGACAAGTACCATGGTGTGGCTGTCAAGCATGTGGGTCAAACAAAAAAACCGAGTGTGTCCTGTGTGTTCAAAGTGGGTGATTGGCTGTCGTGCTCTCATTACATGGCATGTCGGAAAGCCAACTGCAGAATTTTGCGCAAGTTCCAAACATGGCTGCCGCATACAATAAACGACCTTGAAAAAAGCAGAGAGGATGCCTTTGGAGTGCTTTTATTACACTTTATACTCATTATTTGTCAAATATTGGGGGTTAGCCACTGTTAGAGTGAATTTCACTGGAGAGTCCATCTGCTGTTCTGTTTGCTGTGGTAGAGCCTTCAGTCTCGCATCATTTTCTTAGTTAAGTTTCCATATGTGACTATTGTGTCAAGTGCTTGACCCTTTTGCAGGACTGCTTCCAGTTAACACTGCATTTGTTTTGTTTTTGCAGGACTTTGACATTGCTGGACAGTATGACTCAATGCTGCCGGATGTAGAGTGTGTGAGAATTCTGGCTGAGATACTCCGGGACCTTGGGTTCAATAACTTTTCAATAAAGGCAAGTGCACTGCTCACATTGAATTGTGCCTTATGTAACAATGCTATGCAGGAGTGGGACAGCTGGGCCAATTGCCGAATTGTGATCTCGATTTTTGTGCAGCGCCGCACCAAAGCCCAGGCCAATCTGACATGCATTTTGCCCAGTGTATTCCAGCTGTTTGGTGCTCACAAGGCTTGGCAAATATTGGAAATTTTGAAAATATTTTTATATCTTTCTGCAGTGCGATCTCTTCCTGATCGCATTAATTATTCAAAGTATTCAACCTTTCTGAAACATAACGGAATTTTAAAATTACAGCCTCTTGCATTTGCTACATCCTTTAATTTGCTCCATCCTTTATTTGCTCCATCCTTGTATAGTCTACTTGCAGCACATCTGATAGTGCCAGGCTTTGCATAAAGCCAATGTTTCAATGCGTTGACAGCTATGGAGATGTGGTGTGGTGTGGCTGTTGTGGTCATTGCATGCTCGTGGAAGGGAGCACGAGCTTCAGCCCCGCGAGTGACACGCCATCGAGCTGGGACTCAATGCAGTTGACATATGGCGATAATCACGCCAGCTTAGAAGTGAACAAACTCCGATGTTATCACTCCTGAACAGATGCAGCACTCACGGAAGTGGGCCACCGAAGGGTGTCGGAACGAGCAAAGCTGTGGCATGCATGCTCTACACTGCAGTCGATTTGTGGAGACTGCTTGCATCTTGCGAAATTACAAGAAAAAAAGCAGATTACACGAAGAAAAACCACAGAGCCGCCCAGCGCATTCATATCTCATGTATTGCTGTTCATATGTTGCAGCTCGTGGCGTAGTTTTATTTCTGCGTCTTCAATTTGAGACAGCACTTGGGCCCAGTCTGTGATTGCAGTGTATGTGATGAAGCTGACATGCGGTGGGTAGGCAGTTTACCTCTATGCCTATGTTTACCTCTAGTAGTTGAAAAATGTGCACATTTGGGGTGGCATTCTAGAGCCCGCGCTCTTACCTACTGAGTCCATTTATCATTCAAGCAGTGTGTGGAAAGGATGATTCTGGTTACGTTGTAGCCCAAGTAATTGCTCCACAGGTAGGAAACTCTGGCTAATTTCGGTTTCAACTACTTCAGCATACCTGGTGGCTGGAAGAAAACTGATGTTTAAAAAGGAATGACTCCATGCGCACTCATGTGGTGCGATAAGCTGCGGTGGTGGCCGAGTTGTCTCAGGCGCCAGCATCCGGAATTATACTTCTTTTCGCTGGCGGTAGTTTAAATCGCGCTCAAGGATGTTTTTTTCTGCTTGATTTCGTAGCCAGGACAATGATAGAAGCTTCAATACGCTTTCCTTTGGTTGCTATGAGAGGAAATGGTGCTGGCGTCTAAAATGAGAGGGGGACAATGGCTTCTTTGGAACTTTCCTACCTCTGGCCACTGCTTGTTTCTCGAGCTGTGCTGCTGCATTTTGCTGGAGTGGAAGATGTCACTCCGATACCAAACACTTGATGTCACACAGCTAGCGAGAAAATATCTGGCAACTTTACAGGGCTTTTGGCAACATTGATTACGAGGATTATGACTAACATAAAACTTCTGTGCATTACCTTTTCGATGGCTCCAATTTGTTGAAATGGCTTGGTTGATTCGAGGCTTTATATCTATGTTAGGTTGTCTTGCAAATCATCTAGTAGCTTACTATAGTAAGCTAATTAGCATGTGTGGGATAAAGAGGTAAAAATTTAAAAAATATTCACACAAAAATGCGTGCACGTGAACGGCAATCTGCAAAAGAAGCTGTTAATGCTGTCGCAGCTCTGGTAAAAGTGCTGTCACAAAGTGATTGCGGATGTTTCTATGGCTATAGGTCAATCACCGTGACATCCTGAATGGAATGTTCGAGTACTGTGGCGTTCCTGCAGACAGTTTCAAGACAATCTGTTCTGCCGTTGACAAGCTCGACAAGGTGGGTGAAAAGCTCTTGCTTAGCCTTCTATTGATGGTACTGGTGGTTTTGGTGAACAGAGACAGTAATTGAGCAGATTTGCTGCTGTGGGAGTAAATTTTGAATTGCCTGTTTGATTCCATAAAATGATCAGTGCTTAATGATGAGGAGCACGCTGTTTGCTTCCGCCCAAGGTTTTACTGTTGTGAAATAATTGTGAAATGGTCTTGCTGTTCATAAATGGAGAAATGGCACTGTTCAGTGTACAGCAAGATTCTGAATTTTGAGCAGTAGCTGATTTGAGAAACATCTGTAGTAGAGGCCTTTTATCTTTCGCAAAAAGCATCTCAAATATAGTCGATTCCAGATATATTGAATTATTGCTTATATCGAACTATCGGAATATCCCCAAAATCCCATGCAAAAGTATAGGAGTGGTGTTTGCGTTTATCTAACCCCCGTTCAGCGGCTTATTCTATATATCGAACTGCGCGCCCTGCCCCTGCAAGGTGCGCACTTCCTAATGGCTCCCTGTGATCACTTTAGCGCGTGGAGCTGGGTCGGTTGCGCAGTTTTGGGCACCTGCTGGCACGCTAGAGCTGTAAAACAGCTCAACGAGATGGCTCCCTGTGATCACTTTAGCGCGTGGAGCTGGGTCGGTTGCGCAGTTTTGGGCACCTGCTGGCACGCTAGAGCTGTAAAACAGCTCAACGAGATCAACGCCGAGTCCGACTGAAAGTGGCTTTCAGTTTGGTGGGCTTGTTTTTAACACGACACTGCTGCCATGAAAAAAGCCATGGTATGGCACATTGGTTGTCGTGCGGTGAAGCCAGTTTCACTGACCGAAGGCTCGCGGCGGCTTTCGTGTGGCTTGCTTCGCTGCTGAAGGAGATTAAGAAATCTTCTGTGCCCCATTTTATTTGAGTTATTGTTGTGTTTATAGTGTCCCAGCAACAAAATTATACATCTTATGATCAGCGGTGGCTTTTCCCACTGTCTGCAGCAGCCTTGTTGTAAGCCCTGATCTGAGTAGCACTTGTGCCATGCGTCACAAGACGTGAGGTGCGAGCAGCGCGAGGTCAGACGCTCCGCTGTCCTTGCCATCCCTACCAATTATTTGGTGCACACGCTCCATCTACTGCGAGGCACGTGGAGATGCATCTGGCTGGCAGGTATCACATCTCTGCAGGAAGCGTGCCGCTAGCTTGGGCACACCGTGTTTGCACATCTGAGTTACAGAGGAACTTATCTGTTGGCATGTTTTATATGTCAAATTATCAATATATCGAGCTATTTCACGATTTCCTCCAAGTTCGATCTATCTTGGATCAATTGTACCCTTCCTTTTTCTCATGTTTCGCTGTAGGGCTGCACTTCAAACGTTGCCTTTTTTTCTTGCTGAAAGGAAATAATGCAAACACCCATCATATCTTTTGTGTGCAGTTCTTCGGTGCCCTTTTGTGGGTTGCACGTCACCTTTGGCAGAGGCATATACTAACTCTATCTCACCACTTCCTTGAAGCACCGTCAAAGTTAGGAACCCTGTTCAGTCAATCACGAGCATACTGCTCTATGCCGCGTCGTCTGCTCGCGGTGTATGCAGATGTGGTTGTAAAAGAGTATAAATAGTAGCTTGAAAAAACATTCGTATGATTTTGAACAGCCTTTTGAGTAATGTTACACTATTTTTCACATTCGTGCCTTTAATTCATCGCACACAAATGAAGTCACGGTGCCAACTTCAGCCTAGTGATGCCATCTGGTTTTCATAACTTCAAACATTTTTAGCACCGAACCGACTTTCTTCTTTATGCCTGGAAGAGGTGAAATCATCTCCCGAAATAACAGAGGCAATTTAACGCTCATGAACGTTGTTGAAGGTGAGATAAGGCCATATGAATGCAGGGCGCACCATTTGTGAGCAACGAACAAACCAAAAAACCCAGTAACAATGACGAGTTGACTGCGAAGCAAGACAGCCTGCTTCAAAGCTCATTGCCATGTTGAAAAACATGATTTCACCATACACGAGAGTCACGAACACTAAACTCAGGAAATAGCTTGTACTATAAATTGAGTTTGCATTGAAGCTCGATTTGAAATTGTGTTTCGTGAATATGTGTGTTAAAGCATGTCATCCCATATACTTTATGGCCACTTTATACTGGCACTACATTCTGCAGTGCGAGACCACCGCCTTTGCACTCATCGTAGCTTTGGTAGTGCTACAAGGAACTACCGAGGTGGAGCATAGCAGTTGGCTTAACCGGCCACCTGCCAGTCGTGGCAGATACTAACAAAGTGGAGTGCCATCTGTTATGGCTAGCATATGTATAGTGGAGAGGTGGAAATCCCCTGCCTACATTTAAGAGAGAAGGGAGAGGCATTGGGTGGCTCTGTGCCTCGGGTGGGCATGGCAAGAGCAAAGGAATGCGTAACCACAGTATCGTTCTGAGAGAAGAAGCTGAAGGGTGACTACTTTGATAGCAGATGCTTATGGCGAGAACAAAGGAATAACACATGAGGATGGCGAGTTTAAGATGGAAGCCACAGTGCAAAATGACGAAACGTATGAAAAAGGCGCATGCAGCAAGCGCTTGTACCCTGTCAGCATAAAATCGCTTGAAGGAGAAAGGCACTAACACGTGCATTTTCACATGTCTCCTCTTTATTTTTGTGCTATTCCTTCCGTCATGAACCACTATGAACATGCCCAACTTTTCTCTCTGCTTCAAAATGCAAGATCGAACGATGGAAGCATAAGATGACACATAAGCATAAGGTGTTTTGAAGTGGTGTTATCCACTTCGGCTAAATAAAAAGGACACACATTCTTAAGCCACAAGACACACGGAACAGTGTTGGAAGGTGGTCACATCACGAACCAATTATATTATGCAGAAGATATGCACACTGCCAGCACTTTTAAATTCACTTCAAGAATCTGGACTTGATTCTTATATTTGTCATATATATATACGAGTCTTATGTGAACTCTTTGTTACTCATTCTTTCTTAAATAATTGAAAATCATTGTTCAAGTAATTTGTATGTTTTTTTGTTTTTAAGTTTTGTGCATATTTCATATGAAATCAGTTGTTATGCAAAGGTGCGGACATAAGTAAACGGAGCACGCTATCGTAATCTAATTGCAATCCAATTTTTCCTATTGGCGATAATGAAAGTCTATTCGTCCTTGAGAAAGCGCATTAGTGCCGCCTACCAGTCTGCATACAGCGCAGCTGATTTATTCAATTAGAAAAGGCGTGAAAAGTTTTTAAAGGCAGTGACGTGCTTCGTTTACTTTTGTACGCACCGGTATGTCTATTTTCAGTTGTATCGTTGCTTGCCTTGTAAAGGAGTCTGTAGGCTGTAGTCCAGTCACTTGCTTCTAAAGCAACTTTTACCCGCAGTCTCCTCCATCATGGGTGAAAATTAAAAGAATTGCTATTATTGCTATAAAACTGTGTGAGGAGCCTCATGGAATGGCTCTGGAGCTAGTTTTAGCATGAGTTTTATTGTGAGAGGAAAGCTTAGCTCTTCAGCTGTGGAATATTCGCATCAGCTTATTGGCTGTGGACGCATCTCACTGCACCTTGCCAGATATTTTGCAGACACTCCTGGCTGGACATTTTTACTCATGTATGCTGGGAATAGTGTGTCTTGCTTGCTCTGTACTACAGGAAGCCGAAATGGTGTTTGTTCTCTGTGGGATTTGTGCGACATGCACGAGCCACAGGCTTATTGAAAAAGTCTCGCATTTCTCTTTTTGTACCACAAATCTGATTTAGACATAGTACGCCTGTAGTTTGCTTTTAAGTCTGGAAAACAAAATACAGTTGCAATGTGTGAACAAACTTGTTTTTTTCTTCTTCTTGGCCGAAATTGATCAGTTTGGTAAAGTACAGTAAGAATACTGGGTTCACCTTGCACTTCATGTTCAAAATTTTCACACACATCACATGTAGAGCACAGAGGCCTGCTCGCTATGCCTATTTTATGTAGGAAGTAGTTTGTGTATGACACATTTAAGCGGATTCTGTGTAGACAGTTTCGATTTTGAACATTTGGTAACCTCCTGTCAACGGTTTACTGCACATCGCAGGACACTGCGCGATAATTTAAGCTTACCTAAAGAAACAACCTTGCGCCTTGAACATGTCCTGGGTCCTTGGTGCGACGGATCGTCTGCTGCGAGGGCTACCAAGGCCTTACTAACTTTTCTGAAGGACACAGGGTTGATTAATACCCTTTAAAACTCATCTGTGTGTGATTATGTGCGTGTGAAAGTTAACTTTTCTTAAGGACACAGGGTTGATCAATACCCTTTAAAACTCATCTGTGTGTGCTTATGTGCGTGTGAAAGTGTGCGACACCGATTCTCTTTTTTTTCTCATTTATTTCCCCTTCCCCTCCCACAATCTGTCACCCTCATCCCTCAACCCTCATCAGGAGTAGCATGCTAGGCTTACCACCAGGCAGACATCTCCTGTTGCCATTAAAATATATATCTATCTCTTGCACTTCATGGTGCAAGGTGTGGTGTTCACGAGATATTGGGTCTGAGACAGTCTGATGTGTTACTCATTATCAGACTGTATGTTTCCTATTTCTTTTTACAAAAATGTGTTGCCCATCTCTGTGCCAGGAATTGACACGAACTTGATTTGTCAGAATTACTGAGGTATTTTGAGGAGGGGTTCTCATATCTTTTTTCTTTTATTCAGTTGCCCTGGGAGGACGTCCGAAAGGAAATGGTTCTTGAAAAAGGGCTGGCTGAAGAAGTGGCTGACAGGATCAGCCAATTTGTCAACAAAAAAGGTGCACCCTTTTCTTTATCCAGAGTTGCCTTCTAGGTCATGTAGTGGCTGACGGCAGCAATTTTTGGGGGGCAGCCTGGTTCATTTTAGGTATCATGCGAAGGACGGCAAAGCAGCGAACTTTCATTTGAAGGATTTTTGACGAGCCAAGAAATTTATGATTGCACTGCAACTACGGTTACTGCAATGGCTGGCCCCCTGTTGGCAAGGAGGTAGAGCACTTGCCCTGTGTACAATTAAAACTCGATTTAACAAAGTTGAAGGTAGGCACAAAATATTTCGTTAAATTGAGAACTTCGTAAAATTGAGTGAAACATTTCTCCATATCATAATTTGATACGCTCGGTTGTATGGTGTAGCGGCATCCAGAAAGCTTCCACGGCTTCAAATTGGCAAAGCGTAATAGCACCAGAAATTAAATTACAGCCCTCCAACACAACTGACACAACTAGTGCATATGAAAAGAAACAGCAAAAATTGTTATCTGAACAACAAGAGCTCCAGAGAATCACAAATTCATATCCCAGCACAGAGGTCGGTGATCTTTGCTTGCATGTGCTTTGCAAACAACTGCACGAATTCCTCTTTAGTTTGATGTTCGTCCTGCACATCTTTCATCCCGTCATGTGTACCGGCAAACCGCCACAGCATCTAAAGGGCATCCACCACTTCAACCGCCATCTGGTAAATTCAGTTAAAAATTCAAAATTATAAATCTCATTTTGCAAGCCACAGTTTGCTAAAAGCAGGACAAAGGCGCTCCATGATGTTGCTGTTGGCTCAATATGAATAAGTTTTGGGACGTTCTCTACATAACAAACCAAAAATGAACTTTCTCACCTTCATTTTTCGAAGAAAGGTTAGTTAAATTTGGACAGATCATGAAATTGGTTTCGCTATATCGAAATAGTCAAAGCATTGTACCCTACAGGTGTCTGGGGAGAATCGGGATATCTTTGTTAAATCCGGAGTTTTGTTAAATTGAGTTTTGACTGCACTGCTATCAATGTTGCTGCAAAGCTTAGTAATAATTTTTTTCTTTGTGCAGTTTTTTCTTCTTCAAAACTGCTAGCTTGACCCTTACCACTGTACTGTTCATCTCTGGCATGGCTACCTGATTTCTCCAAAACCATTTTAGCCATATAGAAACATTTCTATGTTGTTCAAGACTGACTGTTGCAGGTGCTATGAGTAACTTATGTCGAAATTTTGTCAACGCCTTGAAGTTGAGTGCGGCCGAGAGCAGCATTCATTCTAATTGTCGACAACCATCGAATGAGCCTTATGCAACTGCCGCTGCTGGGTTTCTTTCTGTTTAAAGTCACAAGTTAGCCTATTGAGCAATTGTCTAGTCAAGTGCAAACCGTTTGTCTTTCGGGCATGCTGGCGCCACTAGGTGACAGTATCCATTGGTTAAAACGGGAGTTTTCGTGGAGCTCAGACCCAGCTGAGTAAGTGCCAGGGCCAGTAGAGCTGCTGTGCTGATCAAGACGTAACTATTTCAGAAAGAAACAGCAAGAAATGTGCTCTCTACTTAGTACAAAAGTTGGTCGCCATCTCTCACGTGATGACCCTCGGGAAATGGCAACTATGCAATGCCAGTATGTATGCTAGAGCTGCATCCCATCATTACTTGCTTCTGGGGCTGGAACTTGGAGGCTATCGGAAAAGTTTGGAGCTTAAAACGGAGGACAGCAGAGGAAAATGGGAAGGGCAACCTTGAAGAGTAACGAAGTGGATTACAGAACAAGCAAGAGTTCATGGTACCTGAGGTGAAATTAAGACCAAAGCGAGACATTTAGCTGTGTGGTGAAAGGATGTTAGATAGGGAAGCAAAATGTAATGCAGAACCCTGCGCGCCTATATGTGAGTGCACGTTTATCTGCACATTTACGGCAAACTTAGCATGTTAGCAAATTGTTAAATCCACTGTGGCTAGGTTTAGTGATTGAGCATTCACTTAGGGTGTGTGTGATTGTGACACAACTGATGTATGCGCAACCATTTACAGAAAGACTGTGTTGTGTCTTTTAGTTTGGTCTAGGCACAACACTGTCTCCTTGCTTTGCAACCTTTTTTATAATAAGAAGTCATCAGCGATACTGAGGTCGTTTGACACCTTTTTCTGCCTTCTTCAGAAAATAGTTATCGTTTTACAATACATTGGAATGCTGCAAATGACACTAACAAAGGAAAGGGTGCCTTGTTCGGGCTGTGATAATGCTCTGGCATTTGGAACATCATGATTCTGTATTTGTTTTCTTGTTGCAATGTTCTGACTGATATGCACCGGCGTAATAAAAGGTGGTATTTTCCGCAATGAACTCGGTAGTAGGCACTTTTTCTCTCCCTCTTTTCTGTGTTCAGCCCCACTGCAGTGGTGCAGTGGTTAGGGCGCTCGACTGCTGTGCACAAGGATGCGGGATCCGAAAAGCAAGGTGCCCATCTGCTGTGCGATGTCAGTGCATGTTAAAGAACCCCAGGCGGTGAAAATTTCGAGAGCCCTTCACTACAGTGTCTCTCAAAGCCTGTGTTGCTTTGGGATGTTAAACTGTATTAAACCAAACCAAATCAAACCAAACGAAACCAAACCAAATCAAATCATTTCTGTGTTCACGTCCTTTGCGCCATTCCAATGTACAGTAAAACCTCGCTAATTCGAAGTTATCGGAACCACAAGAAATCTTTGAATTAAGTGGGTTTTCGAATTAACTGAACACGTCAAGAAATATGACTTGGGCAAAAAATTAATTGCAGAAACGTGTTACCTTTATTCGGCATATTTCAGATTACTTAAAGTAATCAAAGATGCTAGTTTGCCGCGTCCGGTAGTTTGCGGCGCCGAAGGTCATATTCTCAAGTTGGTCAACCAGGTGAAGCATTTCAGAACTTCCACCGTGGCACTCAACAAAACTGCGGATAATGTTCAGCGGATAACCAGGCTGGCGCAGGCCGCCGGTTCGAATTGTCGAGGTTTTACTATTAGCATGAACCAACTAGCCGTACAGCAAGTACTTCTGAAAGCTATTTTTTGTGTGCTCCTTTCTGTAACGAAGAAACCTTGCAGGGCAGTGCTGTTCTACCAAGTATGCCTTCACTGATGTCCAGTCTTTCTAAGACACAGTGCAGTGGTGATCTGTTTCGAGTGAGCTCAGCTGTAATTGAAAGCTGAAGCACAGCTGCACCAAGTAATAGGCACTTGGTGTCAGGCTTGACAAACTGTGATACAGTAAAAGCTCGTTAATTCAAATTCCACGGGGCCGCCAGGCCAGTTCGAATTAATCAAAATTCGAACTAATGAAAGTGAGCAAAAATGAAGGCGTTTGATGCCCGGAGGGCACGAAAAACATTTATTTAGCAAAAAAGTCTGTTATCATCTTCTGCTTCTTCTCTCTGAGGGCTACCGTACTCACTCGGTCTTCTAGCATGCGAATGCGACGCAGGGAGTCTTCTTCCCCCTCTGATTATGTCTGTCTCTAAAGCGGTGAAACCATCCTTCGGAGGCGACAAAATCTTCCACATTCAAGCGCAGGGCGAAATCGGCCGCCTTCGCCATGATAATTGGGCCGCTCAGTGGAATGTCAGCGCTTCTCATTTCTTTCACCCACGTGATCACAGCGGTCTCAATTTCCGAATACTTGGCTAACCGAAGCCTTTTTCTTTTGCTGGTGAAATCTTCGGCTTCATAGGCATCCTCGATGGCCTTCCTATTTCGGACGTACGTCGACAACGTGCTTGGTGGAATCCCGTACTTTTTCGCGATTTCCACTTTGCTGGCCTTCCGTTCATCCACCTCGCGTAAAATAGCCACTTTCTCCTTCACCGTCTTGGCACAGTATTTCCCACGCGAACACATCTCGCGGACACAAGCTCACAACAAGCGGCGTGCAAAACGAGGGCTCACGAAATGCAACACGAAACCGTTGTCGATAACACTAATACGTCGTTCCTCGAAGGAGTCGCGGCAACAAAGACTGTTTAGTACTTGTTCCAAGGTATATATACCTTGCTTGTTCCAGCACCCTAGCGGCGCCCTGATGGTTGTGCCATCTATCGTTCTGCCGTGAAAGCTTCCAACGATGGTTTTTAACAGCGCCGCTTGGCGGCGCGCAGTTCGAATTATGGGTGGCGGCGCCAATTTTTGAGTGAATTAACGAGCTGTTACGCGCGTAGACTTCTATGCACTGCGGACCGGACCACGATGACTATTTCGAATTAACGAGTTGTGAATTAACGAGCTTTCACTGTATTAGCCAGTGTGGGTGCACTGCTCTAGGCCTGCATAATAAATAACTGTGCATGGCGCACACGGTTTGGTTCAGGTGGCCGAGAGCTGGTCGCTGCTCTGCTGTCGGATGACTTGGCTACGAACGCTTCTGTCAAGAGAGGCCTGGATGAGATGCAGCTTTTTTTCGACTACTGTAACCTGTACGGAATCGCCAGCAAGGTCAGGACATGGCTCTTTTCCTCTGTCTTCTTGGCAGGTCAACTCCAAGGAGTTTTTGAGGTTCTTGTCTTCTCTGAAGTAACTTTTATTGCAGGTTTCCCTTTTACTTTCTGTCAAATTCTCGACCTGTGAAATTTTACTCATCTGGGCAAACCAGTATCAAAAACATGGTATGTTTAAGACTTCAGTTCAGGCAATTTTCGTGGCCAACTCTGCGTTTGTAACGCTTGACATGTTACCCAGACAAAGATAGCTGCTCCCGGCATTCCAGACAATTTTCAAGCTTAGGTTTGACAATTGTCGAAAGCTCATGAATAGAATCATCACTCGCACCTCGCTGTTTTAGCCACTTAGTGCACTTTGAAGGGGACATGGCAAATAAAATGACCAATGGCTTTCTAAAGATGTTGACATAAAACACTTGTGCACTTTCTCCTTAAAGGGACAGAACACTATGGCATCGAATTTGTTTTGCCGCGATGGAGACATTTTTGTATAGAATGTTCGATTCCATAGCGGTTATGGTAGAAATGCTGTAGAAGATTTTTACCGAGAATTTTTCAGTCAGTGCTGCGCCTGTTTTTATGCACTCTAATGCTGGAAACCACGAGCAGTGGCCATGATGACGACTGGTGGTCGGCAAAAAAGATGTACTGAAAACAAATATAAATTTCACTCGCCAGACAGTAATTACACATTTTTAGCATAGAGTAGCGTCCTTTCCAGTTTCCACTCAAGGCTGCTACAGCACAATAATGTATGCCTCGTTGATGAAAGTTTTAGTGGGCACTATTGCCTCTTCCATCCACGGAATTCAAAGCACTGGCGCCATCTAGTGACAAAAACTGAAAGCATGCCTCTTGTGATGTGAAAGGAGAGGTGGTTTTTATTTAAGGACACACTGGAGAGAGACTGCAAAATAAATTAAGACGAGCACTCCTAGAGGAAAAAAGAATGTGTGCACTTACGAAAATAGTGATATTTTGCTGAGATGTGGTCACATGGGGTACTACAGTGAAAGTAAGAGTTTCTCGGCAATATAGCGCCTCAGTTGTTTTTATGCGATTTTTGATGGCAAATGAAAATTGTAAAGACCGTTTTCTTTGATATTGCAGTGCTCGATCTGCACTATATGAGGCAAGAGCTTTTTATTTCCACCATAATCTCATGACATATTTTGGCCACTGTTCTGCCCCTTTAATTATTTAATGCCAGAGGGATTATTCTGTGAAGGCGTTAATTGTAATTACCCAGTAACTAAAAACCGGGCTTAATGCAACGTGTACTCTTGAAATCATGTGTCAAATTTTATTGCCTTTAATGCTTAAATGATTAATTTCCATATCCTTTCTTAACATATAGTTTTGCCGGTAAAGCTTTTGATGTCATCGCAGTGAAATGCAAAGCCATTGTTTACATCAACACAGCCACAAACACACACATGCGAGAAATTCATATTTATTTTAAGGCCCTTCATGAGCACTTGACGGCTCTGCAAGTGGTCCATAAGAGGCAGAAGAAAAATTATTCCACACTCTTGTGCAGTGGTGATTTCCAATATCATAGCACATGATTAAAAAATATTGGTCTATTATCAAATGCATGCTATTAGAGACTGCCTTTCCCTTGAGACATTTTACCTGACTGAACTGCACTGGGGTGCTTATCCTAGCAGGCGGCAGCTTTCTTGCTGCTTTTGCCAAACTTTACAGGCATCTCTGTTACCCACAGTGGCTACTTGAAAAGTGCAAAAAGCTCTTTGTTAGATGGTTTTTCATAGGCGGACGTTGACACTGAAAGTCAGAGAAGCTCTTCTTGTGGTTGCTTTTGTTTTCTTCCTCCCAGTGTTGCATTTCATTTCGGTACTGCACGGAGGAAAAAGAAGTGGCAGTATATACCTCTTCTGCCAGAGGTTCGCGTCTCTCCGCAAAATTTACTTAGCGACTTAGGCCTTCCACTAACCATTCCAGTTCTCCTCTCCTTCGGGGCAAGCGTCCAGGTATTTGCCTTAAAACCAGTGTGCGATTCTATTCATGATTACATAATTTTAACAGGTAGATTCCTATGCTAGGTATGAATTCATTACTTTTTCTTTTTTCCAAATTCTAGTTAAACATCCATATTTATCTGAATACTCCAGTCCTTGAACATATATATTTACAATCTACAATGCACCCTGGTCAATCCCCCGCCATGGGTATGTGCTATTTTGTCTGAGGTCATCATCATCATGTAAGTAACTAGCGGTGGCATATAGTGACTTGTGTGCAGCTGTGCCACCATTGCATGGTTTTTGGCTTTTATCTGGTGCTGTTTGGTAGTTTTTGTTTTGCTGGCTCAATGTGTATCAGAAAAATGTGAGCTATTGTTTTTTCGTCTAGGTGTCCTTTGATCTGAGCCTTGCTCGTGGGCTGGACTACTACACAGGCATCATTTTTGAAGCTGTTCTTACAGGTGAGACTGAGTCGTTCTGACAAGCACTTTCAGCAAGTAAACAGGGAACTCTCTGAATGTATGATCATAGTGATGTTTAGTGCAAGTTTTTAAAAATGATGACTTTCTGGGTACCTTAGCCATACTGAGGAGATAAGTCTGTGCATTCGAGTGACCTAGTCAGAGTAATGCTTCTCTATTGGAAGTTGCTATGTAGTAGAAGTATGGCCGTTGGTATTTTTAGAACGAGTTTCTGATTCAATGAAATTTCTTGACAGGATCAGAGTTGATGCGAATATTTAAAATGCAGAAGTGCACTGCACACATTGTGGCAGAATATCAGACGTTCTGAACACACTTCTCCTCCACTGTGAATGACACAAACGTGCGAGCTGTGACTGCAGCTTTAAGCACCAAGCTCTGCCCACACGTCACCAATGTTGTGATTACCATTCATGTGGTACACGCTGGGACCAGCTGAATGCATCCAGGCAGCATAAATACATTTGACCCAATATTGGCAATGTATTGGTAATACCTGGCCCAACATAAAGCCAATGTATTGCCAACACTGTACCAATATTGTGCCGATGGTTTTTGCCGCCTTGGTGGCAGCGTGCGGCCATATGCCGACACATTGCATGGCATGTACTACGAGTAGGATGTGCATGACGGAAGCAGGCACTGTAGCAGCAGTACTCTGAAGACCATGGTTGAGCCTGATTAGTGTTTGTTGGCTGATGGTTTGCTCCTGTTGTGCCTGCAGATGAGAACCAGCCTGGAGAGTCGGTGGGCAGTGTGGCAGCGGGCGGCCGCTATGACAACCTCGTTGGCATGTTCGATGCTAAGGGCCGGGCTGTCCCCTGTGTCGGTATCAGTGTCGGTGTCGAGCGCATCTTCACCCTGCTGGAAGCAAGAGCTCTGGTGGGTGCACTTAAGTTATCAGCAGCTCCATTTTTAGGGCCCTCTGAAGACATGGCCAGCTGCAGCTGGTGTGTGTATAGGAGATTTTATTAGAGTCACTCCAGATGTGAGAATGAGTTCCAGAGTGGGCAGAGCCAACTTTTCGACAAGTGGACTTGTCTTCGTCCAGACGAAGACAAGTCCACTTGTCGAAACCAATGTGCACGGTGATGTTGAATTGTATTTCACCGGGCACTGGGCAATGCTGCGTGTTGTCGAATGGGTAGCCCAAGCTTCACATGCATTCTGTTATGTGATAAAACAGTCACATTAATGTTGATAGATGAAATCTTGCAGAGTGTTACAGTATGTGGCACAGTAAATGGGCTTTGGTGAAGATATCAAAGCGAGTTAGCCTTACTGTTGCTAGTACTATGTTCATTTGAAAGTGCGAGAGCAGCGTTTCTCAAATGGGGGTCCAAGGGGTCTGCAAAGCGATTTTTGGGGTCTGCGAAACCCATGCCCACAAAAAGAAAAAAAGAAAAGAAATCGCGATAGCTCTGGCCTGGCTAGATACAGTTTTGCACGGTTAAAAGCACGGAGGTGCAAAGCCGAATCGCTCTTCCTCCCCTGTCCCTGCCCCGGTCTCTAGGGGTCCCCCGCCACATTTACTAGCCCATAAGTGGTCCCCGACACATCCAAGGCTAAGAATTACTATGCTAGACCAAGGAATCCTGGTATTGTATTTACTCTCAAACTTACTTTATTTCCGAAGACTTCAAAAATTTGGGGAGTGCATTCACTGCACGAGGTAAAATATAAATATTTGCGGCTCAAGAGCATAGTCAGCAAGTTTTTGCATAAACACGCATATACCGTTCATCACCTGCAGTGGCTCATACTGTATGTGTCTGGTATCATCAACAAACTGCATGCCAAGAGAATGCAGCGGGTCTATTCACTATGTTAGTGTGTCCATTGTGCAAGTAAAATACAGTACCACCACGAAATTTTTACAAAAAAGGAGAGCAAATCCTGTCCCTGTAGGGTGAAATAAAGGCTCCCTTGATATTTGAGTGAGCTGTGTAACAAATTATTATTTAGGCTTTATGCACAGTAACAGTAATTCAGCATTTTGTTCTACCACTCCTCGCAACTGCCGCAGCCACTCTCCTCTGCATCAAATTAACTAATCAAGAGCCACGGTGTTAGCAGGCGAGGGAGCTGGCATGGGTCACATGGAGATGGGTGCGCACTTCTCATGCTTGATGCGAAGTGGCGCTGGGCACGCAGGGGCGTGGTGCGTAGGTCTGGCAAATGTTCACAGAGTCACCGCTTACAAGAAATGACCATGCAACATACATTCTTTGGTGCCTGCTTCGCTATGCGTGTCACCCAACCTTTTTAGATTGCGGTACAATTCTTTCTTGAGCTTGTTTCGAGTCTGCAGCAGTGAAAGTGCGGTAAAATTTACACCGACATTAAAAATACAATGCTATTCTATGGACACAAAGTTGTGCAAACCAAAATACTTTGTTACATAGAGGAATTAGTTACATTGAAGTTTCTTACATTGTGGGACTTACTATATGATCCAGTTAGATGGTCAGAGCAAAACTTGCTTAGAAGGTCAGGCGGAGTATGGCTTCAACTGGTATCAGGAAAGGCAGCACCTACACCCAACATATTTTCATAGAGAACATTTTTGTTGTTGGTGGCGGTGAATTTGGACCACATGGTGTGAAAGCTCTAAATATTGTTACGAAGCGGCAAGCCGATGAAGACAGGAGACAGAACATGACCGATGACGATGGTAGATGACATTTAATGAATGTTCGCGGGCCTAGCGCGAGCGCTCCTGCCCGCGCCACTGCCTGCTTCTTCCTTGTCGTCCGTAACACGACCCGGGGCCACCGAGCGATCGTCCCGATCGTGGATGAGGAAGTTTAGCGATGTTAATGATTTGATGGCATGATGATGGGCGTGTCTGGATGCTTGAAGAGGAAGAAGGAAGAATAGAACGGCTTGCCGGTACGATGTCTGATGCGTGGGTGATCCGCTTTCCTTGGAGCTGTCAACAATATGACTAGTGCTGCATCTATGGAAGGCATCTTGCACGAGCACCTGCCACTGACAGCTTTGGCTGGTGTTCGGTTGTTGACGTCAGGGGTGCGGGTTCGATCCCGTCTGGGGCGGCCATGTTTCGATGGAAACGATGTACGTGTCGCTTTGGAATGTTGAACCCCATGATTTGCAGTTGCAATTTACACTGTGCATCTTACACAAGCAGTGCACGCAGCGAATTGCTTGAAGTTGAGAAGTGACAACGGGCTTGAAATTGTTGGTCACTGGGAATTGATTTAAGTTCGCATGATGAAGAGAGAGTTAAGGATTATTGAACACTGAGTGGGGTGACCTGGGATAAATGAGGAACGGTTATCATGTTTCTGTACAGGCAGAGCAGACGAAGCTGCGGACAAATGAGACTGAGGTGTTTGTTGCCTCGGCGCAAAAACAGCTGGTTCGTGAAAGGATGAAGATCTGCTCTGACCTCTGGGACCATGGGCTGAAGGTAAGTGCTGGTCATGCTTCTAGGGTAGGCAAATGGAGAAGAGGGATGCACATAATCATGGCTTGTATTTTCTATTTGTTGTGACAAGCTGCTTTCTAGTTGCGAAAGCTCTTAGGATGAAAAGAAGCTTGCGAGCCTGATCCATGGCTCTTGAACACTTAATTCTGAACAGACACCTCAAAAAGCCTTCTAATGCCAGTACCCCCCCCCCCAATCTGCTCCTCTGTTTTTCCCACCAGGGTAGCAGAAGCCCCGGATTAACGAAGCCCCTTTGTGGTATGGGGGGGGGGGGCTGTATTCTTCTTTTGCTGCTACTATGGTTTTTGCCAGCTAATTCGGTTAGCATGAATGCAATCGAGCACAGATATGTTACACCTGGCTATTTAGAACTAGTATTGTCTATATTGAACAGTTGAATAGGGTAGATGAATGCCACATGCCAGCTGGGCCAACTGGGGGTAAAATCTGAGGTTTTCCCCATAGGAACACTTGTGAACAAAACTTTTTCAAAGCTGATCACTGATTTCGCTGTGAATCTTGTGGGATACCAGAGGAAGGGTGATACCAGGTGTGCCGTGCCCATTTACCGCTGGCTCGAGCCAGGCTAAACTCAAGGCATAGCTAATATTCACCACACACCTGCGCTTTCGTTCCGAATGAAGGAAGGCGCAGTTAAAAAACCAGCATTAAAAATTCAGGCATGAGCGGGCAGCTTTTTTTTTCTTCACATCCTTATTTAGAGACTTCTGCTGGAGAAGCTGCTGCTTTGAGCTTTTTGTTGGGAACAATATGATGGAACTTTTTTTGGTACTCTGTTCTTTCTTTTTTGTCTTGTAGAAACTAATAAAAAATACATTTCCAGTTTGAAAAGTTTGAGCGCATCGTCTTCTCAAAGAATAGAACTTTGCACAGCACAAGCCAGTGTAGCATCTGCTGACCTATCTACATGCCTGTGTGTGTGTCCTTTTAATGCCGAATTCCTCAAGGATGTTGACCAATGGACCTTTTTCCAGTAGTGAAACACTCTTGCGGCTGATGGGGAGGACTACCGAAGCTTTCTCGCATATCTGCAAAAATTCTTTCACAGTAGAGGGGGTGGGCTTTTTTTCAAGCAGTAGTTAGGTGCAGGGCTGGTCTCTCCTAGCCCATGCAGAAATGTGTCAGCGTATGTGGACACGCCATTAAACAACTTTCCTGTGCACTTGCTCTACGTAATGCATGACAAAAGGACTCTGATGAACTGACTGCATACATCGCTTGATTGAGGGCAGGCGGGGACAATGCATGTATTTCCGAGAGCCTAGAATATGCTAGCACTGCGCTCAATTATGCAGTTCGTCGCGCTGTTTATTGAGGGGGTGTCGTTCATGGAAAAGTATGTGCCGCGTGACCGGTGAAAATGGCAGCCAAGGAGGCTTCGCACATGCGCAGGACCTTACTGGAAAAAGGTCCATTGGCCTAGAAGTGAGCAAATAAGTCTGTAAAACACATACGCTTGCCAAGCTGGTTGGCAATTGTTCAGAATCAAGGTGGCAAAGGTAATTTCTCTTCTTTTTTAAAAATGGGAGCACAGGTCTGTCAGACTCCTTGTTGACGGTGGCCGCGAATGGCCGCTCGCTTTGATGACGCAGGTGGAGCACTCGTACAAGCTGAATCCAAAGCTGCTGGCACAGCTGCAGTACTGTGAAGAGCGCTCCATCCCCTTGGCGGTCATCATTGGAGAATCAGAGCTGCAGAAGAATGTGGTAAAGCTGCGAAAGGTAGCCACGAGGGAGGAGGTAAATTCCACTTTCATTCTTCTGTTGATATTGGGCAGGCAGAAAATCTATCCATGGCAAGAAGAGCTTGTCAGGTGTCTAATGGTCTCCTCTTGTTTCACTAGAACGGCACAAACATGCACGGTAGTTTGACGGAAGGCAGTTGAGCTACTCTGGGATGGTAGATGTCGAGGAAGTTGTCCAGTAAAGAAAACATTTCTATCATGTCAGTTATACTTGTTGTGAAAGTGTTAAATAAGCTTACCTCTTAGATGTGTACACGATAAAGTCTGTATTTCCTGATGTCCCTTACGCTCGGTTGCCAATGGTCGCGCACATTAGATTGGATTTCTCTGCCCAGCATTGCTATGCGCATAAAACAACTTCGCCTCTTTGAATTCCTCAATAGTGTAATACAGTTGAATCCCGCTATAACGAAATTCACGGTGCACGAAAAAAAATTCGTTCTCGCGGAACTTCGTTATCGCAAAAATTTGACGTGAAACGCAGAAAGAATTGCCCAAGCAGCAGCAAAGGCGTTTAATGCCAAAAATCTGTAAGCTTGGTTTGCTTACGCTTCACGGCGAGCAACGCCGTCACGCGATTTTCGCACTCGGTCAGCAAACCCATTGCAACATCGTCGTCTCGGACAGCAACGAAATTCCTGATGACATCAAAAGCGTCCATCACCTGCACGGCGGTTGCCGCAGCCGGCGCTTCCTGTACGTCGTCGTCTTCTTCATCGGAAGAGTCCTTATCATTCCGGGCAGCTTTTATGATCTGCTCATCACTCACATCTTCGTGAACAACAACACAAGCGTCAGCGCCGATGTATTCGTCGAGCTCGAGATTAGGCGGCACGGTTCCTATTTCTCGGTTCCTAGAATCGTTGACAGCGAACTTGCAGAAATTCCGAAGTCTTCAGCAATTGCCGCTTTCTTCCTTCCGCTTTCTGCTTGGGCGATTATTTGAGCTTTTTGCTCAAGGGAAAGAGTTTTGCGTTTTTTCACTTGCGTTGCCATCGTGTCCTGCGGATGAAAACTCGTCGTTGTCGAAGAGAAAGGCAGCGAGTGAACAACGCGACCACGACACAAAGCCAAAATGGCGGAACTGCAATCACGTGATTTCATGCTTAATGTGGCTTTGGATTTCACTTGGACTTCTCGCCAATAAAACTAGTTTCGGTTTCGATTTTGAACGCGAAAATTTCATTGAAGCGGAAACGCTCTGCAAAAATGGTTCGTTGTGCAGAGAAATTTAGGCCATTAATTCTTATAGGATACTCGCGGGGAATAAAAAATTATTCGTTGTCGCGGAAATTTCGTTGTGGCGGTATTCGTTGTGGCGGGATTCAACTGTATGCCATAAAAAACCCGCATACAATAAGAAGTTCTTTTCTTCCATTTCTACCTTATCTGATTTCCACCTCGTACTATATGCAGGTCCGGACTGTTTTCATTAAAATTTGCTGTTCCAGTTGTTATTCAGCATTATCATCATCAGGCTTCCAATAAGGGGACGTGCTACCTAACAGTGGTGTCGCTTGACTGTTTCGACAGTTTCGATTTCACCACGCTGACCTCATGACTACGGTGCTCACGATGCACATGTGATCAGAAGCAGGATGAGCGCACCTCGCATGATATCGGGAATGCGAAAACAGCCCTCGGCATTTTACACGGATCTCTCATATGGGCCTCTCTAGCCATGCCGGCCTGTAACGAGATTGTGGATGATTGACCACCATTGCCAAACAGCTTATCCATCACATTTTCAGGAAATGCAGGATACTGAATACATTTTGGGTACCGAAGAACTTCTACAATAGGCTGCCTCGAGCAAGAGCTCTGCAAAAATGGTTCGTTGTGCAGAGAAATTTAGGCCATTAATTCTTATAGGATACTCGCGGGGAATAAAAAATTATTCGTTGTCGCGGAAATTTCGTTGTGGCGGTATTCGTTGTGGCGGGATTCAACTGTATGCCATAAAAAACCCGCATACAATAAGAAGTTCTTTTCTTCCATTTCTACCTTATCTGATTTCCACCTCGTACTATATGCAGGTCCGGACTGTTTTCATTAAAATTTGCTGTTCCAGTTGTTATTCAGCATTATCATCATCAGGCTTCCAATAAGGGGACGTGCTACCTAACAGTGGTGTCGCTTGACTGTTTCGACAGTTTCGATTTCACCACGCTGACCTCATGACTACGGTGCTCACGATGCACATGTGATCAGAAGCAGGATGAGCGCACCTCGCATGATATCGGGAATGCGAAAACAGCCCTCGGCATTTTACACGGATCTCTCATATGGGCCTCTCTAGCCATGCCGGCCTGTAACGAGATTGTGGATGATTGACCACCATTGCCAAACAGCTTATCCATCACATTTTCAGGAAATGCAGGATACTGAATACATTTTGGGTACCGAAGAACTTCTACAATAGGCTGCCTCGAGCAAGAAACTTTCAGTAGGTGATATGCCATAGGATGATGATCATCGTGTAGCAACATTTTGTGCTCTCCAGACGGGCTGGATATGGCACACTGAGCCAAGACATTCTTGTTTATTAAGAAAGCATCTCAGGTGCTCATTGTTTTGCTATCAAAGTTAGCGGTACCTCATGTGTTCTAGAGAGATGGCAGGATGATGGGAATTGTGACGAGAAAAAAAACTGGGCTGTGGGCGGGAGGAAAGCCTCAGTCTGATGGCATGTTTATTTTGCGTTCTACTGCATCACATATGTTTTCATGCATATGCTTGCATATATGCGTGCTTTTTTTTTGCCTCGTGCACCAAATTTGAATGTTTGGATCCATAAGTTTCTTACTGAGGTACATATAAGAAGAGAAGGCAAACAAAAACTAGGCGGTATCAAAGAAGAGAATGTAAATTTCTGAGGCTTTTTTTTTTTGCCTGTTACAACTTGCATTTGTAACGAAAACTGAAAGGTGGGTGTTTTGCTTTTTTTTTTTTTTTTCAGTTTGAAGTTCCTCGTGACAAGCTGGCTAATGAGATCAGGAACTACCTAAAGAACATGAGCAGCCAGCAGGACAGAGCATGACAGACATTCCTTCGTTTCTGTCTGCGTGCACTGTAACTCCAGCAAGTAATTTATTTTTCCAACTTTGGCTGTTGGAGCCAGAAAAACGGGTGGCAGCAGGCTTGAAAATAAATGCTCTTTTTTTGTTAGCATGCCTTTGGCTCTACGTGGCTCTTCAAACTTCTTGGCCTTCTGGAGTTTTCATCACAATGTTTTTTTCGACAAAAACAATTACAGTATGTGCCTGGCTTTTGGGCATGTCCCTAACACTGAACATTGTTGACGACATGCTTCTTTATTATTACAATGTCTGCCGAGTATGACCAGTCAGACTGTCCACGGCCCTCTCCTATTCTTTCCTATAAACTCTTTGCAAAACTCTGGAAGTCAGCTTCTCTGCACAGCAAAAACCCCTTCACCATGGTGGCCAAACCTGTTTTGGGGCAGAAATTGGGTGCAGTGCAGGAGACGTCTATTGTGAGGATAATGCCATGTCCATTTCTTGCACCCCTCTGCCGTCCCCTACCTCCTCTTGGTTTTCAATAGGGAAGGAATTCTGCTCCCCAGGTTTGTGCATGACAGAGAAGTACGATTCTGTGCTGCACCCAACCTCTGCCCAAACCCAAGCACAAAACAGGTTTGGCTACCATGGTGAAGGGGTTTTTTCTGTGCAGAGAAGCTGACTTCCAGAGTTTTGCAAAGTGTCCCTTTAACCCCGTTGGCTAGCTTTCGCATCTGCTATACTTTTGTGGGGACAGATACCAGCTGAGTGGTGCCACACTGCGAAAAGTGAAAAAAAAAAATCAGATATTAATAGCTTTCAAGTCGCAGTTCTACTTTTGTCAGGATAAGTTGTCATCATTATGACGACAAAGAGCTTTCTCTGTCCGCTGTAGCCTACAGCTACGATTGTTTTAGGAAGCGGAAAGTGAACTCCATTTTCAAATGCATGGCGCTGCAGCTGATGCCAAACCATTTTCTGCCTGCCAATTAGATATCGGCTTGGCATCTCTTTAGTAAGATTCATTTGTGGTCAGATCGAGCTAGCTGGCTCATAATAGGCGCAAAGAAATAATGGTGCGAGTGGGACGCAGAAGAAGAGGTAAAGATGCAGACAAAAGTAGAACCAGCGAGACTCAAAGAAACAACTGCGCGAGCGAGATGGTTTTGTTGGCGAAGTGAACAAACAACACCTTACCACATTTTATTCGTCTCGCAAAGAACAGCGGTAAGCAACGAAAACACCTCGAACAATGCCCCTAGTATTGCCAGCTGCAATGCTTAAGTGATAAGCAGAGTGAACGCTGAAGCCACCTCTGCAAATGGCAAGCAAAGCTGCCGCTCCTGCTGATTGGCACTTGAAAACCGTCACGGATGAAGCGGGAGCTGCAGCAGAAGCAGTAGGAAGCAAGAATCTGCCAGAAACACGGTGTATGAGGGGAGTGAGCGATCAACTGAACGCCAGCACCGCGCACCCAGACGCAAGCAGCTCGTACCCTAAGGGTAACTCCCCATTGCAGGAACTAACTGAAGTTAGGTGTACCAATGACTTCCATTGTGAAGTGGGTGATTTGGCTGGCTTTGAAAACAGAGGAAGCATTGTTGAAACTGACGAGTCTGTGAAGTCTTGCAACACTAGCAACGTTATGTCCAGTGACTGGCTCTCTGGCTTAAGGGGAACAGATCATGCACTATTGAGATTTCTGTGGGACTTTGAAAGTGACAGCCACAATCGAGTGCTGGTTAACAAGTTGACGACACATACAAAAAAAGTAAACAGCCCTGTGCAGATCTAAGCAAACTGTACTTCACTATAGAATGGAACATAAGTTGCAATTTCAGAGACGTGTAGAAAGCTAACATGCACCTCTGGCTTCTGCAGGAAGCCTTTACAAGAACTGCAGGCTGAATACAATAGATTCTATATAGGGTGCCTTTATATGGTTACTGCATTGGATGCCAGATGAAAAGAGGAAGATGCCTAGAACGGGGTAGTATATCCTTACATCCATGGGCGTTTCAGACAGAAAAGGTTGCCCAAAGTTTCAATAATTCCATGTGTTGAGAGTCCGGAATTTGTGTATGAATTATGATTCTCTTCGTCCTCTTTGGTGACCTGTTTGAAAGCATGTTGTGGTAGGCCCAGGTGTTGAGAAAAGGCAGAGGTTTGGCAGAATGAATGTGGGCCTTGTGGTTGTTGAAACGAACCTGAATGGTGCTTCGGTCACTCTGATGTATTCAATGCTGCACACACCACACTGCAGCACGTGCACAATGTTGGCACTGTCGCGATTCACGGTTTAATCTCCAATTTGACAGTCGGAGAAGGTATGTACCTTTAGCAATGTTTGTCGTCTGCACGACTGCAAACCTTACGGCATGGTTTTCCATATGGCTGACATCCAGGGCTTGAATTAATATTGGACGTTGTTTTAGAATGAACTAAAATGTCCTTTAGGTTCCTACTGCATTGATACACTACTCTCAGTGGCTGTTTGAAAACAAGAGACAAATGACTGCTTTGCTGGATAATGCTGAAATGCTTTGATAGGATATTGTTAGCATGCAGCATGTTTGCTTGCGGCAGCTGCCACAAGGAAAAAGCAGAAGCAGTAAGGGGCACTTCAGGCCCATTACCCATAGTTACCTATGTGTTTCTTGTGCGAGATACCACTGTGCTGACACATCTAGCCACATAGTCATGGAATTCCTGTGCACAGCTTTGTCTATAAACCAGTTTGAAGAGTCGGGGCTGAATTTGACGTGACCACAATTGCATAAAAACAGTGCAGCACCTAGTGACTGTTGTAAAATAACCTGTCCAGTGCAGTAAAACCTTTTGGCAAGACGCTTGAAGAAAACAAATTTTTCCTTCTGTCATGCACGTTGTGTGCACAAGACTGTGCGGGCAGGGCAATTTATTTTACTTAGCCCAAACTAATGTCATGCATGCATTCCTGTGCACTGCAATTGGTTTTTATGGTTGTCACCCGGCTTGGTTAGATTCAAAATGAGACTGAAAACTTGGCTGTCACACCTCACCGTGAATGCGAAAAGGCGATATGAAAGTCACTACTTTCACAGTTGTATTTAAGTTTTTGCATTCAATGCGCACTGAAAACACATTCTGATCTCTAATTTCAGCTGTGCCGTGATCAAGCTTGGATTATCCTCTGTCGGATTCTTCAAAGGTTACTAATTCATGTGCAGTTTCAAAGATTTGTTTTAATTCATTCGTCTATTGTTTCGTAAAAGCTTGCAATTTTCATAATTTCGATTCTCTTGTTGAAATGTTAGCTCAGAGGCAGCAGTCTCCCACCACTCCTAGGAACCTAGAAAGCTCCAAATACGATTTCCGTTTCCATTTTTCTTTTTTGCCAGACAGTTCAAATCATTCGGGCTCAATAGGTATACAATTTGAGTCCAATTGGCAAGCCATTTGGTCTTGACAAGTAACCAATTATTTTGAACTCGAAGCACCAAACTGTCAAGTACATTTGCAAAAACAAAACTGGTTTTTGACGAAATGGTTTCAGTTGAAAAATTATCTCCCGTCCCCTACCTCCTCTTGGTTTTCAATAGGGAAGGAATTCTGCTCTCCAGGTTTGTGCATGACAGAGAAGTACGATTCTGTGCTGCACTCAACCTCTGCCCAAACCCAAGCACAAAACAGGTTTGGCTACCATGGTGAAGGGGTTTTTTCTGTGCAGAGAAGCTGACTTCCAGAGTTTTGCAAAGTGTCCGTTTAACCCCGTTGGCTAGCTTTCGCATCTGCTATACTTTTGTGGGGAGAGATACCAGCCGAGTGGTGCCACACTACAAAAAGTGAAAAAAGAAATCAGACATTAATAGCTTTCAAGTCGCAGTTCTACTTTTGTCAGGATAAGTTGTCATCATTATGACGACAAAGAGTTTTCTCTGTCCGCTGTAGCCTACAGCTACGATTGTTTTAGGAAGCGGAAAGTGAACTCCATTTTCGAATGCATGGCGCTGCAGCTGATGCCAAACTATTTTCTGGCTGCCAATTAGATATCGGCTTGGCATCTCTTTAGTAAGATTCATTTGTGGTCAGATCGAGCTAGCTGGCTCATAATAGGCGCAAAGAAATAATGGTGCGAGTGGGACGCAGAGGAAGAGGTAAAGATGCAGACAAAAGCAGAACCAGCGAGACTCAAAGAAACAACTGCGCGAGCGAGATGATTTTGTTGGTGAAACGAACAAACAACACCTTACAACATTTTATTCGTCTCGCAAGGAACAGCGGTAAGCAACGAAAACACCTCGAACAATGCCCCTAGTATTGCCAGCTGCAATGCTTAAGTGATAAGCAGAGTGAACGCTGAAGCCACCTCTGCAAATGGCAAGCAAAGCTGCCGCTCCTGCTGATTGGCACTTGAAAACCGTCACGGATGAAGCGGGAGCTGCAGCAGAAGCAGTAGGAAGCAAGAATCTGCCAGAAACACGGTGTATGAGGGGAGTGAGCGATCAACTGAACGCCAGCACCGCGCACCCAGACGCAAGCAGCTCGTACCCTAAGGGTAACTCCCCATTGCAGGAACTAACTGAAGTTAGGTGTACCAATGACTTCCATTGTGAAGTGGGTGATTTGGCTGGCTTTGAAAACAGAGGAAGCATTGTTGAAACTGACGAGTCTGTGAAGTCTTGCAACACTAGCAACGTTATGTCCAGTGACTGGCTCTCTGGCTTAAGGGGAACAGATCATGCACTATTGAGATTTCTGTGGGACTTTGAAAGTGACAGCCACAATCGAGTGCTGGTTAACAAGTTGACGACACATACAAAAAAAGTAAACAGCCCTGTGCAGATCTAAGCAAACTGTACTTCACTATAGAATGGAACATAAGTTGCAATTTCAGAGACGTGTAGAAAGCTAACATGCACCTCTGGCTTCTGCAGGAAGCCTTTACAAGAACTGCAGGCTGAATACAATAGATTCTATATAGGGTGCCTTTATATGGTTACTGCATTGGATGCCAGATGAAAAGAGGAAGATGCCTAGAACGGGGTAGTATATCCTTACATCCATGGGCGTTTCAGACAGAAAAGGTTGCCCAAAGTTTCAATAATTCCATGTGTTGAGAGTCCGGAATTTGTGTATGAATTATGATTCTCTTCGTCCTCTTTGGTGACCTGTTTGAAAGCATGTTGTGGTAGGCCCAGGTGTTGAGAAAAGGCAGAGGTTTGGCAGAATGAATGTGGGCCTTGTGGTTGTTGAAACGAACCTGAATGGTGCTTCGGTCACTCTGATGTATTCAATGCTGCACACACCACACTGCAGCACGTGCACAATGTTGGCACTGTCGCGATTCACGGTTTAATCTCCAATTTGACAGTCGGAGAAGGTATGTACCTTTAGCAATGTTTGTCGTCTGCACGACTGCAAACCTTACGGCATGGTTTTCCATATGGCTGACATCCAGGGCTTGAATTAATATTGGACGTTGTTTTAGAATGAACTAAAATGTCCTTTAGGTTCCTACTGCATTGATACACTACTCTCAGTGGCTGTTTGAAAACAAGAGACAAATGACTGCTTTGCTGGATAATGCTGAAATGCTTTGATAGGATATTGTTAGCATGCAGCATGTTTGCTTGCGGCAGCTGCCACAAGGAAAAAGCAGAAGCAGTAAGGGGCACTTCAGGCCCATTACCCATAGTTACCTATGTGTTTCTTGTGCGAGATACCACTGTGCTGACACATCTAGCCACATAGTCATGGAATTCCTGTGCACAGCTTTGTCTATAAACCAGTTTGAAGAGTCGGGGCTGAATTTGACGTGACCACAATTGCATAAAAACAGTGCAGCACCTAGTGACTGTTGTAAAATAACCTGTCCAGTGCAGTAAAACCTTTTGGCAAGACGCTTGAAGAAAACAAATTTTTCCTTCTGTCATGCACGTTGTGTGCACAAGACTGTGCGGGCAGGGCAATTTATTTTACTTAGCCCAAACTAATGTCATGCATGCATTCCTGTGCACTGCAATTGGTTTTTATGGTTGTCACCCGGCTTGGTTAGATTCAAAATGAGACTGAAAACTTGGCTGTCACACCTCACCGTGAATGCGAAAAGGCGATATGAAAGTCACTACTTTCACAGTTGTATTTAAGTTTTTGCATTCAATGCGCACTGAAAACACATTCTGATCTCTAATTTCAGCTGTGCCGTGATCAAGCTTGGATTATCCTCTGTCGGATTCTTCAAAGGTTACTAATTCATGTGCAGTTTCAAAGATTTGTTTTAATTCATTCGTCTATTGTTTCGTAAAAGCTTGCAATTTTCATAATTTCGATTCTCTTGTTGAAATGTTAGCTCAGAGGCAGCAGTCTCCCACCACTCCTAGGAACCTAGAAAGCTCCAAATACGATTTCCGTTTCCATTTTTCTTTTTTGCCAGACAGTTCAAATCATTCGGGCTCAATAGGTATACAATTTGAGTCCAATTGGCAAGCCATTTGGTCTTGACAAGTAACCAATTATTTTGAACTCGAAGCACCAAACTGTCAAGTACATTTGCAAAAACAAAACTGGTTTTTGACGAAATGGTTTCAGTTGAAAAATTATCTCCCGTCCCCTACCTCCTCTTGGTTTTCAATAGGGAAGGAATTCTGCTCTCCAGGTTTGTGCATGACAGAGAAGTACGATTCTGTGCTGCACTCAACCTCTGCCCAAACCCAAGCACAAAACAGGTTTGGCTACCATGGTGAAGGGGTTTTTTCTGTGCAGAGAAGCTGACTTCCAGAGTTTTGCAAAGTGTCCGTTTAACCCCGTTGGCTAGCTTTCGCATCTGCTATACTTTTGTGGGGAGAGATACCAGCCGAGTGGTGCCACACTACAAAAAGTGAAAAAAGAAATCAGACATTAATAGCTTTCAAGTCGCAGTTCTACTTTTGTCAGGATAAGTTGTCATCATTATGACGACAAAGAGTTTTCTCTGTCCGCTGTAGCCTACAGCTACGATTGTTTTAGGAAGCGGAAAGTGAACTCCATTTTCGAATGCATGGCGCTGCAGCTGATGCCAAACTATTTTCTGGCTGCCAATTAGATATCGGCTTGGCATCTCTTTAGTAAGATTCATTTGTGGTCAGATCGAGCTAGCTGGCTCATAATAGGCGCAAAGAAATAATGGTGCGAGTGGGACGCAGAGGAAGAGGTAAAGATGCAGACAAAAGCAGAACCAGCGAGACTCAAAGAAACAACTGCGCGAGCGAGATGATTTTGTTGGTGAAACGAACAAACAACACCTTACAACATTTTATTCGTCTCGCAAGGAACAGCGGTAAGCAACGAAAACACCTCGAACAATGCCCCTAGTATTGCCAGCTGCAATGCTTAAGTGATAAGCAGAGTGAACGCTGAAGCCACCTCTGCAAATGGCAAGCAAAGCTGCCGCTCCTGCTGATTGGCACTTGAAAACCGTCACGGATGAAGCGGGAGCTGCAGCAGAAGCAGTAGGAAGCAAGAATCTGCCAGAAACACGGTGTATGAGGGGAGTGAGCGATCAACTGAACGCCAGCACCGCGCACCCAGACGCAAGCAGCTCGTACCCTAAGGGTAACTCCCCATTGCAGGAACTAACTGAAGTTAGGTGTACCAATGACTTCCATTGTGAAGTGGGTGATTTGGCTGGCTTTGAAAACAGAGGAAGCATTGTTGAAACTGACGAGTCTGTGAAGTCTTGCAACACTAGCAACGTTATGTCCAGTGACTGGCTCTCTGGCTTAAGGGGAACAGATCATGCACTATTGAGATTTCTGTGGGACTTTGAAAGTGACAGCCACAATCGAGTGCTGGTTAACAAGTTGACGACACATACAAAAAAAGTAAACAGCCCTGTGCAGATCTAAGCAAACTGTACTTCACTATAGAATGGAACATAAGTTGCAATTTCAGAGACGTGTAGAAAGCTAACATGCACCTCTGGCTTCTGCAGGAAGCCTTTACAAGAACTGCAGGCTGAATACAATAGATTCTATATAGGGTGCCTTTATATGGTTACTGCATTGGATGCCAGATGAAAAGAGGAAGATGCCTAGAACGGGGTAGTATATCCTTACATCCATGGGCGTTTCAGACAGAAAAGGTTGCCCAAAGTTTCAATAATTCCATGTGTTGAGAGTCCGGAATTTGTGTATGAATTATGATTCTCTTCGTCCTCTTTGGTGACCTGTTTGAAAGCATGTTGTGGTAGGCCCAGGTGTTGAGAAAAGGCAGAGGTTTGGCAGAATGAATGTGGGCCTTGTGGTTGTTGAAACGAACCTGAATGGTGCTTCGGTCACTCTGATGTATTCAATGCTGCACACACCACACTGCAGCACGTGCACAATGTTGGCACTGTCGCGATTCACGGTTTAATCTCCAATTTGACAGTCGGAGAAGGTATGTACCTTTAGCAATGTTTGTCGTCTGCACGACTGCAAACCTTACGGCATGGTTTTCCATATGGCTGACATCCAGGGCTTGAATTAATATTGGACGTTGTTTTAGAATGAACTAAAATGTCCTTTAGGTTCCTACTGCATTGATACACTACTCTCAGTGGCTGTTTGAAAACAAGAGACAAATGACTGCTTTGCTGGATAATGCTGAAATGCTTTGATAGGATATTGTTAGCATGCAGCATGTTTGCTTGCGGCAGCTGCCACAAGGAAAAAGCAGAAGCAGTAAGGGGCACTTCAGGCCCATTACCCATAGTTACCTATGTGTTTCTTGTGCGAGATACCACTGTGCTGACACATCTAGCCACATAGTCATGGAATTCCTGTGCACAGCTTTGTCTATAAACCAGTTTGAAGAGTCGGGGCTGAATTTGACGTGACCACAATTGCATAAAAACAGTGCAGCACCTAGTGACTGTTGTAAAATAACCTGTCCAGTGCAGTAAAACCTTTTGGCAAGACGCTTGAAGAAAACAAATTTTTCCTTCTGTCATGCACGTTGTGTGCACAAGACTGTGCGGGCAGGGCAATTTATTTTACTTAGCCCAAACTAATGTCATGCATGCATTCCTGTGCACTGCAATTGGTTTTTATGGTTGTCACCCGGCTTGGTTAGATTCAAAATGAGACTGAAAACTTGGCTGTCACACCTCACCGTGAATGCGAAAAGGCGATATGAAAGTCACTACTTTCACAGTTGTATTTAAGTTTTTGCATTCAATGCGCACTGAAAACACATTCTGATCTCTAATTTCAGCTGTGCCGTGATCAAGCTTGGATTATCCTCTGTCGGATTCTTCAAAGGTTACTAATTCATGTGCAGTTTCAAAGATTTGTTTTAATTCATTCGTCTATTGTTTCGTAAAAGCTTGCAATTTTCATAATTTCGATTCTCTTGTTGAAATGTTAGCTCAGAGGCAGCAGTCTCCCACCACTCCTAGGAACCTAGAAAGCTCCAAATACGATTTCCGTTTCCATTTTTCTTTTTTGCCAGACAGTTCAAATCATTCGGGCTCAATAGGTATACAATTTGAGTCCAATTGGCAAGCCATTTGGTCTTGACAAGTAACCAATTATTTTGAACTCGAAGCACCAAACTGTCAAGTACATTTGCAAAAACAAAACTGGTTTTTGACGAAATGGTTTCAGTTGAAAAATTATCTCCCGTCCCCTACCTCCTCTTGGTTTTCAATAGGGAAGGAATTCTGCTCTCCAGGTTTGTGCATGACAGAGAAGTACGATTCTGTGCTGCACTCAACCTCTGCCCAAACCCAAGCACAAAACAGGTTTGGCTACCATGGTGAAGGGGTTTTTTCTGTGCAGAGAAGCTGACTTCCAGAGTTTTGCAAAGTGTCCGTTTAACCCCGTTGGCTAGCTTTCGCATCTGCTATACTTTTGTGGGGAGAGATACCAGCCGAGTGGTGCCACACTACAAAAAGTGAAAAAAGAAATCAGACATTAATAGCTTTCAAGTCGCAGTTCTACTTTTGTCAGGATAAGTTGTCATCATTATGACGACAAAGAGTTTTCTCTGTCCGCTGTAGCCTACAGCTACGATTGTTTTAGGAAGCGGAAAGTGAACTCCATTTTCGAATGCATGGCGCTGCAGCTGATGCCAAACTATTTTCTGGCTGCCAATTAGATATCGGCTTGGCATCTCTTTAGTAAGATTCATTTGTGGTCAGATCGAGCTAGCTGGCTCATAATAGGCGCAAAGAAATAATGGTGCGAGTGGGACGCAGAGGAAGAGGTAAAGATGCAGACAAAAGCAGAACCAGCGAGACTCAAAGAAACAACTGCGCGAGCGAGATGATTTTGTTGGTGAAACGAACAAACAACACCTTACAACATTTTATTCGTCTCGCAAGGAACAGCGGTAAGCAACGAAAACACCTCGAACAATGCCCCTAGTATTGTCAGCTGCAATGCTTAAGTGATAAGCAGAGTGAACGCTGAAGCCACCTCTGCAAATGGCAAGCAAAGCTGCCGCTCCTGCTGATTGGCACTTGAAAACCGTCACGGATGAAGCGGGAGCTGCAGCAGAAGCAGTAGGAAGCAAGAATCTGCCAGAAACACGGTGTATGAGGGGAGTGAGCGATCAACTGAACGCCAGCACCGCGCACCCAGACGCAAGCAGCTCGTACCCTAAGGGTAACTCCCCATTGCAGGAACTAACTGAAGTTAGGTGTACCAATGACTTCCATTGTGAAGTGGGTGATTTGGCTGGCTTTGAAAACAGAGGAAGCATTGTTGAAACTGACGAGTCTGTGAAGTCTTGCAACACTAGCAACGTTATGTCCAGTGACTGGCTCTCTGGCTTAAGGGGAACAGATCATGCACTATTGAGATTTCTGTGGGACTTTGAAAGTGACAGCCACAATCGAGTGCTGGTTAACAAGTTGACGACACATACAAAAAAAGTAAACAGCCCTGTGCAGATCTAAGCAAACTGTACTTCACTATAGAATGGAACATAAGTTGCAATTTCAGAGACGTGTAGAAAGCTAACATGCACCTCTGGCTTCTGCAGGAAGCCTTTACAAGAACTGCAGGCTGAATACAATAGATTCTATATAGGGTGCCTTTATATGGTTACTGCATTGGATGCCAGATGAAAAGAGGAAGATGCCTAGAACGGGGTAGTATATCCTTACATCCATGGGCGTTTCAGACAGAAAAGGTTGCCCAAAGTTTCAATAATTCCATGTGTTGAGAGTCCGGAATTTGTGTATGAATTATGATTCTCTTCGTCCTCTTTGGTGACCTGTTTGAAAGCATGTTGTGGTAGGCCCAGGTGTTGAGAAAAGGCAGAGGTTTGGCAGAATGAATGTGGGCCTTGTGGTTGTTGAAACGAACCTGAATGGTGCTTCGGTCACTCTGATGTATTCAATGCTGCACACACCACACTGCAGCACGTGCACAATGTTGGCACTGTCGCGATTCACGGTTTAATCTCCAATTTGACAGTCGGAGAAGGTATGTACCTTTAGCAATGTTTGTCGTCTGCACGACTGCAAACCTTACGGCATGGTTTTCCATATGGCTGACATCCAGGGCTTGAATTAATATTGGACGTTGTTTTAGAATGAACTAAAATGTCCTTTAGGTTCCTACTGCATTGATACACTACTCTCAGTGGCTGTTTGAAAACAAGAGACAAATGACTGCTTTGCTGGATAATGCTGAAATGCTTTGATAGGATATTGTTAGCATGCAGCATGTTTGCTTGCGGCAGCTGCCACAAGGAAAAAGCAGAAGCAGTAAGGGGCACTTCAGGCCCATTACCCATAGTTACCTATGTGTTTCTTGTGCGAGATACCACTGTGCTGACACATCTAGCCACATAGTCATGGAATTCCTGTGCACAGCTTTGTCTATAAACCAGTTTGAAGAGTCGGGGCTGAATTTGACGTGACCACAATTGCATAAAAACAGTGCAGCACCTAGTGACTGTTGTAAAATAACCTGTCCAGTGCAGTAAAACCTTTTGGCAAGACGCTTGAAGAAAACAAATTTTTCCTTCTGTCATGCACGTTGTGTGCACAAGACTGTGCGGGCAGGGCAATTTATTTTACTTAGCCCAAACTAATGTCATGCATGCATTCCTGTGCACTGCAATTGGTTTTTATGGTTGTCACCCGGCTTGGTTAGATTCAAAATGAGACTGAAAACTTGGCTGTCACACCTCACCGTGAATGCGAAAAGGCGATATGAAAGTCACTACTTTCACAGTTGTATTTAAGTTTTTGCATTCAATGCGCACTGAAAACACATTCTGATCTCTAATTTCAGCTGTGCCGTGATCAAGCTTGGATTATCCTCTGTCGGATTCTTCAAAGGTTACTAATTCATGTGCAGTTTCAAAGATTTGTTTTAATTCATTCGTCTATTGTTTCGTAAAAGCTTGCAATTTTCATAATTTCGATTCTCTTGTTGAAATGTTAGCTCAGAGGCAGCAGTCTCCCACCACTCCTAGGAACCTAGAAAGCTCCAAATACGATTTCCGTTTCCATTTTTCTTTTTTGCCAGACAGTTCAAATCATTCGGGCTCAATAGGTATACAATTTGAGTCCAATTGGCAAGCCATTTGGTCTTGACAAGTAACCAATTATTTTGAACTCGAAGCACCAAACTGTCAAGTACATTTGCAAAAACAAAACTGGTTTTTGACGAAATGGTTTCAGTTGAAAAATTATCTCCCGTCCCCTACCTCCTCTTGGTTTTCAATAGGGAAGGAATTCTGCTCTCCAGGTTTGTGCATGACAGAGAAGTACGATTCTGTGCTGCACTCAACCTCTGCCCAAACCCAAGCACAAAACAGGTTTGGCTACCATGGTGAAGGGGTTTTTTCTGTGCAGAGAAGCTGACTTCCAGAGTTTTGCAAAGTGTCCGTTTAACCCCGTTGGCTAGCTTTCGCATCTGCTATACTTTTGTGGGGAGAGATACCAGCCGAGTGGTGCCACACTACAAAAAGTGAAAAAAGAAATCAGACATTAATAGCTTTCAAGTCGCAGTTCTACTTTTGTCAGGATAAGTTGTCATCATTATGACGACAAAGAGTTTTCTCTGTCCGCTGTAGCCTACAGCTACGATTGTTTTATGAAGCGGAAAGTGAACTCCATTTTCGAATGCATGGCGCTGCAGCTGATGCCAAACTATTTTCTGGCTGCCAATTAGATATCGGCTTGGCATCTCTTTAGTAAGATTCATTTGTGGTCAGATCGAGCTAGCTGGCTCATAATAGGCGCAAAGAAATAATGGTGCGAGTGGGACGCAGAGGAAGAGGTAAAGATGCAGACAAAAGCAGAACCAGCGAGACTCAAAGAAACAACTGCGCGAGCGAGATGATTTTGTTGGTGAAACGAACAAACAACACCTTACAACATTTTATTCGTCTCGCAAGGAACAGCGGTAAGCAACGAAAACACCTCGAACAATGCCCCTAGTATTGCCAGCTGCAATGCTTAAGTGATAAGCAGAGTGAACGCTGAAGCCACCTCTGCAAATGGCAAGCAAAGCTGCCGCTCCTGCTGATTGGCACTTGAAAACCGTCACGGATGAAGCGGGAGCTGCAGCAGAAGCAGTAGGAAGCAAGAATCTGCCAGAAACACGGTGTATGAGGGGAGTGAGCGATCAACTGAACGCCAGCACCGCGCACCCAGACGCAAGCAGCTCGTACCCTAAGGGTAACTCCCCATTGCAGGAACTAACTGAAGTTAGGTGTACCAATGACTTCCATTGTGAAGTGGGTGATTTGGCTGGCTTTGAAAACAGAGGAAGCATTGTTGAAACTGACGAGTCTGTGAAGTCTTGCAACACTAGCAACGTTATGTCCAGTGACTGGCTCTCTGGCTTAAGGGGAACAGATCATGCACTATTGAGATTTCTGTGGGACTTTGAAAGTGACAGCCACAATCGAGTGCTGGTTAACAAGTTGACGACACATACAAAAAAAGTAAACAGCCCTGTGCAGATCTAAGCAAACTGTACTTCACTATAGAATGGAACATAAGTTGCAATTTCATAGACGTGTAGAAAGCTAACATGCACCTCTGGCTTCTGCAGGAAGCCTTTACAAGAACTGCAGGCTGAATACAATAGATTCTATAATATAGGGTGCCTTGATATGGTTACTGCATTGGGTGCCAGATGAAAAGAGGAAGATGCCTAGAACGGGGTAGTGTATCCTTACATCCATGGGCGTTTCAGACAGAAAAGGTTGCCCAAAGTGTGTTGAGAGTCTGGAATTTGTGTATGAATTATGATTCTCTTCGTCCTCTTTGGCGACCTGTTTGAAAGCATGTTGTGGTAGGCCCAGGTCTTGAGAGAGAAGGCAGAGGTTTGGTAGAATGAATGTGGGCCTTGTGGTTGTTAACCTGCATGGTGCTTCGGTCACGCTGATGTATTCAATGCTACACACACCACACTGCAGCACGTGCACAATGTTGGCACTGTCGCGGTTCAAGGTTTAATCTCCAATGTGATAGTCGGAGAAGGTATGTACCTTTAGCAATGTTTATCGTCTGCACGACTGCAAACCTTACGGCATGGTTTTCCATATGGCTGACATCCGGGGCTTGAATTAATATTGGACGTTGTTTTAGAATGAACTAAAATGTCCTTTAGGTTCCTACTGCATTGACACACTACTCTCGGTGGCTGTTTGAAAACAAGAGACAAATGTCTGCTTTGCTGGATAATGCTGAAATGCTTTGATAGGATATTGTTCACATGCAGCATGTTTGCTTGCGGCAGCTGCCACAAGCAGAAGCAGTAAGGGGCACTTCAGGCCCATTACCCATAGTTACCCCTGTGTTTCTTGTGCGACATACCACTGTGCTGACACATCTAGCCACATAGTCATGGAATTCCTGTGCACAGCTTTTTCTATAAACCAGTTTGAAGAGTCGGGGCTGAATTTGACGTGACCACAATTGCATAAAAACAGTGCAGCACCTAGTGACTGTGTTGTAATATAACCTATCCAGTGCAGTGAAACCTTTTGGCAAGATGCTTGAAGAAAACTGATTTTTCCTTCCGTCATGCACGTTGTGTGCGCAAGACTGTGTTGGGCAGGACAATTTATTTTACATAGCTCCAAACTAATGTCATGCATGCATTCCTGTGCACTGCGATTGGTTTTTATGGTTGTCACCCGGCTTGGTTAGATTCAAAATGAGACTGAAAACTTGGCTGTCACACCTCACAGTGAATGCGAAATGGCGATATGAAAGTCACTACTTTCACAGTTGTATTTAAGTTTTTGCATTCAATGCGCACTGAAAACACATACTGATCTTTAATTTCAGCTGTGCCGTGATCAAGCTTGGATTATCCTCTGTCGGATTTTTCAAAGGTTACTAATTCATGTGCAGTTTCAAAGATATTCTTTTAATTCATTCTTCTATTAGTATTTCGTAAAAGCTTGCAATTTTCATAATTTCGATTCTCTTGTTGAAATGTTAGCTCAAAAGCAGCAGTCTCCCACCACTCCTAGGAACCTAGAAAGCTCCAAGTACAATTTCCGTTTCTATTTTTCTTTTTTGCCCAGACAGTTCAAATCATTCGGGCTCAATAGGTATACAATTTGAGTCCAATCGGCAAGCCATTTGGTCTTGACAAGTGGCCAATTATTTTGAACTGGAAGCACCAAACTGTCAAATACATTTGCGAAAACATAACTGGTTTTTGACGAAATGGTTTTAGTTGAAAAATTATCAGATGGGCTGGCCCATTAGTTTGTTTTACTAAGAATGCTCAAACACCCCACTCATCTTACTAATAATGCAATTTTCTTTTTGAAGGTGCACTTTATAATGCTAGAAATTGTGGAGAAAAAAATAATACTGACATTAGTACTCGTGGCAAAATCTGCCTGCAAAAAACATGGCAGAAGTTGTGTACTAAGCTGTTTCCAGAAATATTTGCGGTGTTCACCAGAAGGCATAAAAAAAAGCATCACTCGCTTTACGAAGGCTGTTGAATTCCACTTAAATAAAGGATGTTTTGAGGTGTTCTGGAGAAAAGCTGCAAGTTGGCAGTGCACACAATTGTGCAAAAAGTGTCTTAAAGGAACTGTTAAAAGATAGTCATTACTGTGCAGTTCCAACTCCAGGGGGAGGCAACCATTGTGCACCCTTTTGCAAATTAAATTTACTGTGATATAAATGGCTTTTGGCATATTTTTGAATGATCACGAACATTTTCTTCTGCTCTCCTGAACACTAAACTAGCTTTCATTGCAGAATATGATGCCATGCATAGCTCATTACTATAAACACATAATACAGCACTTCGATCAATGGCTATTTGCTGTAAAATATTTTTAAAATTCAGTTGCAGAAATTTTGTACCTGCAGCTTTGTGTGTGTATGTGTGTGTGAGTGCACGCGTGTGCATGCATGCATGCGGCAAATTGAAAAATCCTCAATGAAGCTATTGTTCGTGTCCCTTCCATGTGTTGTTAGCGCTTCGCCATTTTTGAAATGCTGCACCAACTAGCCCAGCAAAAAGTTTTTGAAAAGCTAGACAATGCTGATTAAAATGAAACTGTGTATTAACCCCTAGTGGACTTGGACGAGAGCCAACTGTCATTCATGTTTTGTGGCAGTGTGTGTCCAGTTTGTGGACAGTACGGCTCATATAATGAAACGTTTTACTCAGCAGACAGATGATGTTCTGGGCACTAAACGACCATGCTAGCTGAAAATTCACAAATAAAAATGTTCGTTGAGGAGTTAAAAGCATTTTCGCTGAATTCACTAAATAATTGTTACAAGGAAACCAACCCTAAAATGTTTGCACTTCTGTTTTATTATTCTCCTGTTGTGGGTCCTATTTTGAAATTGCATGAGAACAGCAAATGAGACAAGTGACACAAGCAATTGAGTGCTGTATATTTTTACAAGGTTCATTGACACAGTCAACACTATGAGACACAATTACATGTTCAAAATGTCTCATCACACTATGTACACAGAAATGGGCCAGGTGGATGCAGAGAACCGGTGAAAAAATATATGTACACACTGCGCACCTAGCATCTAGGAAGCTGTTCAAGGTTGTGACAACAGAAGCATCCCGAAATGAATGCACAGTAAGCAGGACAAAGGAGAAGTTAAAACTAGAAAAAAAAAAACATTCGTCAGTTTTCATGCTCCACCTGTCGAAAGCACCGCCACGCTGCTCATTCAAAGCATAAAACTTGCACACCACACAGAACTGTACAGTCAAGCTTCCATTTATACTCACCGTAAAAATTTACTTTTGTCCAGCGTAGCAGCTCATTAAATACCCTCAACCATGTAGACATATTTCATTCAGACAGCCTTTGTGGTTATGCTGCAACGACTCGAACTTGGGATATGGTACCGGTGACCAGACCAATACCTAGACTGGCACAACACTCCGACCAGGCAGGCCAGACATATATCCAAAGTATACTGTGTTTGGAAACAAGTGTCACAGGAGTGCTCAAAATAAAGCTTTAACACCTTCGCAACTTACATCTGTAAATCTTCATTATATAGTTGCACTACAAAAAAACACGGGCATGATGTGAACATATGTAATTGGACAAACGAGCACATGGTATCAACTGCTATGTTCATCCGAGTAACTAATTTCCATTCACAATCATTTTACTTGTAGTATGGAGCACACACTGAGGTTGCAGAATGAAGTCAACCACTGCACAATGACAGCACATTTACGAGCACGCTATATCAAATATTTCTTGAAACAACCTCGGATTTGGCCCAATTAGGTGGCCTGAGGTTTACTGCATGACTCCACCTCCATCCGACATCAATAAGAAGCAGGCAAAAAAAGGACAGTCGAGCGGGGGAACATGTTGAATGTCTTGGTGATCTTGAAAGTAGTGCCATTTGTATGAGTGCCCAGCAAAGGTCAATCATCTTGCAGGAAAACTCTGCTGCTTTTGCTGTTCATTGCCAGGCAGAGGGGGGAAATGCTACTGCTAAACTGAACAGCAACGAGGTGCAGTAGTTTCCACTGACATCAAAGGAAGGCAGAGCTATACATGAACCTGAGGCCTTGGCTGTTTTCTGTGAGGACCACCTTGAACAATGCGATGCTTTTCAGAAATTGAAGGTATGTGGCACCGATATGAAACCGCTGCCTTTAGTTCCGAAGTGACTTGATCAGACAACACATACTGAAATGCCCTACAAGGCAAGGGCTAGACACGACCACCCTGTTGGTTCATTTCGTACATCCGTTCAATGATAACACTATAAATAATCCCTGTATTTAATTTGTAGCCTCGTATACAACATTATTACCGCTACCAACAAATCTTTAACCCTTTCATAGGCTGCAGGATGCCAACTTTTTGTCACTGTTTCAACTATGGGAAACTCAATCTCTTCTCTGACCTGGTTTGGAGCCTGGAGAGATTTGTGATTCTGAAACTATTTGATAAGCTCAAGACCACTGAGTAACTTTTCTTTAGACTATGCAACAAAGCAAAGTGGCTTTGGTTAAGGTCTCACTTGACATTGTAAGAAGAGCAATTCAATGCAAATGTTTTACTGTCCTGCGATCTGGCTGACTGGTGCTGTACTTCCCAAATATACCTCACGATTTCAAACAATGGCTCTATAAAAAAGACATTTTTTTGCTGCCCTATCCATGCCAAATGGACAATGGAAAATATGCTTCCCAACACATTTCTGTTAAAAAAAAAAATACTTTTTTACACACAGCATTTAGTAAAAATTCCAGATAAAACGTAGACGTACCTTTACCACCACTAAAAAAAAATCTCCCCATAAAAGGGCTCAGCTTATTTGCAAACACACAGTCCAAAGCTGATCATAAGTGAATAGTCGCGCGACAAACGGTCTACTGTTTGAAATTGGCGCAGAATTTCCAGTCTCCATGTTGCCAGCTGTAGATACAAAATGGGCTCTTTGGTGACCACGGGAGGGCCAACAGGACGAAAGACGGTACTGACACCACGGGTTCTACAGAGAAACACAGTATTGCTATCCGACTTTTTACCGCGACTTTTTTCTTTTCAGAAGTGTATGGGCAGGGCAGGCTGCACCCCTGTACCATGCACCCATCCATGCTTGAGCAGCAGCTGCAGCCAGTTACAGTGTGCTTGCAGTCAACAACTGCACTGTGCGGCACGTAGTAAAACACGGCCGTAATCGACACGCTTCACATGGCTGCTTCGCGCACGCGTGCCCCGTCCCCTTTCCTCACTACCAGGATCGACGTGGTTGAAAACAAAGCCCCAAGTTCTAGTGCGCATGTATAATTCACGCTCATGACAAGTGCAAATTACAGGTGGCAGCAGCAGCTACCAGGCACACATCTGCCACTTTGCATGCACAGTTGTTGTACACGCGTTTGTTCTCAACAACTTTTCTGGGTAGCATAGCAGAAGAGTTTTTGCACACTGTCCAGAGTGAGTCACATCATGGAAAAAAAAGTTGCATTCACCCTGGTTAAACAATTATGCATGCAAAAGTGAAAAAAAAAAAATCGTATATTTAGATTGAAGTAGCCCTGCTGCAATCGCTGAACCATAATTTTAAGACTGCACAGAGATGGCCATTGCTGTTTAGGTACACTACCTCAACTGAACGTCAGCCACATACCCAAATTTAGCAGGTCTTAACTTGGGGAGCAAAGAAAAAAAAAGAAAGCAGAGAAACATAATAGAGACTGGCATGTGTAAAAAAAAATTACCTTGCGGAACCAACAGGCGCCCCATTCCAGATGCTTTGCTGAGAGGTTTCTTTTCGGGCTTCAAGTGAACCCTGTGGCGGCCCAATTTACAGCCTTCACATACGAAGTGGCTGTCATCAAAGCCATTCTGGTGCACCCCCGCACACACTTGCGCTTTGAGCTGCCCGTCGTGACTCAGCTGCCCACTGGTGCCAACCAGCAAGCGATACGTTACATGCGCAGCACTAGTGTGGAGTGGTAGTGCCGATCAGCCGTCCAGGCCTTGGAGGTGGGCCACGTGCGTGAAGAACATCACACCAGAGGAATTCAGTTGAAAAGTTTTGCATAGGCTTTGCGCTCCTTAGCCTTGTAGGCTTGCATTTCACCTTTGACAGCTGCGATCTCTGAAAGTATTGCTGTGAAGAGGAGAAGCAGCAGTTCGGTCATACAGAGCACTTCACCGATAAGGTTCAAGTTATACCCCCGTTAAGCGCACAAGTTATGTGCACTTAAGGAGAGTGTCACTCGCTATAAGTACACTTTGCCCAATCTAAACGCTGCAAGTGGAGTGCACTCACAGAAAAGTACACTCTGATTGAAGTATGTTGTGGGGAACGCACTTTCTGGCCAAGTGCGTTGCCTTGTCACCAGCGATTTCACTGGTACAAAATGTAATTCATTTAAAAAGGAAACAAAGGTTCATTTTAGTTATTTAACAGCATTTAATAAAATTATTCAGTTTTAGTGGCGTCACACCATCGTCAGATGCTGCCAACATTACTAAGTTCGTTCCAGTAACGTTGGATGCTTCCCCATGTTCGTCTGTGTAGGCTAGGAAGCTGTCTCGGCTGGTCTTGACTTGAAATGTTTTTGAAATACGTACACTTAATACGTTTTTATAATCTTCGCTTGCGTTGACAAAAAATAGGCTATGTTTGTTTTTATTTAAATTCAATGCACAACAATCAATATTTAGAATATTATATCCTTAAAAACGAGCTGTTTGTCCGTCGCCATTTTGTTTACTGAGAGTGCGCTCTGTTTTGCCGTTTAGCACCACGTATGCCAAAGTGTGACTCGAAGCCCTCGAAGACCCGGAGGTGCACTTCCCGTAAGTGCTAGAGTTGTTGTTGTACCTGTCGGGGTTTTCAGGACTGCCTTGTATTTAAGATATCAAGATTCAGTTCTAGTAAGTTCTTTACAAAAAGTTCCAAATCGAATCACTGGCTGCATTTCCATGGTGGTCTCGAGTGGTCCAAGGTGGCTGGGACTGGTCAAATGCCACCGCGGCAGAGACACAGTCGCCCGCTAAACGCAATCGACCGCGCCGACAGATGCGTTTTTGTGTGCCTTTGTTCAGAGTTTCCTGGCTTGGTTTGGACTGGATTGGCAAAAATATTACTGAATCCAAAAACCAAACCTTCAAAAAATCTTTCTCCCTGTCACATGTGGCTATTCATTTGAGCCGACTACTTCGAAATTTCTGAATAACAAAATTCTAATCGAAGCGAATATTGGATTTCGTTCAACTATATTCGAAAATACCGAATAATTGCATAAGCCTATAAATAAACACCATATACAATATCAAAACACTTGTTACGCCTCCCCCCATAGCTAGCACCCTTTCGCTAATCTTATCTTCAGCATGTGCAATAATGTGTTCAGGATTTTAAAAGCTGCATATGCATCTGCAGATGTGCTGGTTTCATAAGCGCTACAGATTTACTAAGCACAAAAGAAAGGATTATAATGAAGCCGTGTTTTTAAATGAAACGACCCCAAACTTGTCTTGTGTTAGCATTGCAACTGAGCTGAGATCACAACTATTTATTTATTGATGCGACGGCGCACCACCACATAGGCAATAATGCAGGCCAATCCTGATACGTACATGATAGGAAGGGGTGATGAGTGAGCTAGAACTGAAACTGCATACGAGCCATACAACTACAGCACTACAGCTTGTGATTGTCCAAAAAGAGCCTTTCCTGCTGCAGGGTGCCAAGACAGTACTGTTAGCACAATGTGCTGAATGCCAGCACCACTAGAAGAAACTTCAAACTATTTCAGAAGTCTAATGTATGCCTAGGATAACGCAAAAAACTTGCTGGAATGCAACCGTGCCATGGAAATATGTTCAATCTTTTAAGCGTCTGAAGGGAAGTAAATCGCAGCTTACACAGGCACGGCTGCAGAGCGATAGGATCCCCACAGTCCTCCAAAAAAAGCTTATGCTGTGGCTCTCCAGTTCGCACAACATGGCGGCACAGGGGAATGGCTCTGGATCCTGATCTACACTTTGCAGCACAGGCTGAGGCCTTTTTATTCTTATTCTTTTTGATGCCTCACCACAACTGCTCCTACCCTTGCCATAACACAGGTTCTGTCATTGTGCACAGCGCCCCTATGTGCTGCTATAATGTAGTAAACCGTGAGGGCCAGCGTCAGAGGCCAGTCAGGTGTCGCAGGGAGGCACTGTTCACGGCGGGCCAGACCGAGCATGGACAATGAGCGCAGTGCGTGGGAGCGGTGGTGTACGGGTGTGCGGCAGGGACTCCCGGTGGTGTTACCGTGGGTTGTCGAGATGGAGACTGCACAAGTGTGGCAGGTGTGCAGTAGGTGCTTGAACTGCACACATGGAGAATGCTGGCTCAGGGCATCGGGTGAACAGAGCGACTTTGGTGAGAATAAACCTTCTAGGCCTAATGAGAGGCCTGACAACCATCAATTGTCGAGTGGGGTTTTGCAGCTGAAGGATTGTCTCTAATCAAGAAACCATTCTTACACCGTCTGTGAAAATTCAACTCAACAGCATAGCTTCTGTACTTTGTTCGCTTTCAATGCGAATCCCACATGTTTGCAGCTTTTTGAGCTGCTATTCCCAAACCATGGATTTTGCAAATACAGCCAACCTTGAATATGTCGAACCCGGATATACTGAATTAAATCACAATATCCCCTTGCAGATCCCATGTAAAAGTATAAAAGTGGTGTTCGGCTTTATGTGTAAACTTCATGAGGAACTGCGTCCGCAGAAAGCAGTGAGCTGCTGGTATGCCGATGGGACATGCATAGTAGCATGAAGCGCGCCGCTACACCAGGTATACTGTATGCATGCTTCTGGATTACAGAGAAGCTCACATGACTTCGACACAACCTTAAAAGCATAGAAATAGCGCTGCCAGAACAATTTACCCAAGTTCTGGATGAACTCAATGACAGAATGAGCTGAAATAGCTTGATATTATCAAAGGTATTTCTGAAGAACCATCAGAAATGAGGACAAATTTGAAAGAATGTACACCTATGTTTCTGTCTAGAAACCTGGGAATTTCAGCTTGTGAACTCAAGGGGACTCAACAAGAGTGCAAAGGTTGGACCCGCGTTCATCCAATAATTGTAGAGATCAAGCCAGCATTCTAAAGAATTATTTTAAAATAAAAACTCAAATTGCCCTATGAACAGGCATCTATTAGTAATTTATCAGGAAGCAACTGAGAAACTTGCCTTCAAGTGAATAGAATTTTGGATGCTCGACCGATCCTGTGCTGGGCACATAGCCCCGCTTGTTTTCCAACACTGCTGATTGTAAACTTCCTCTTTCAATCTGAATTTAATTTTTTAGATTAAAAGAATGCATTGCTTTAACGAATGCTGGCGTTATTAGCCATAAAAAAGAAACCCTGCCATTTGTATTGCTTAAAGAGTAACTTAGGCTCAGAAACTTTGTGGATGGCATCAAATTGATCACCGTCTCTAATTTCTGCTGCGGGAGGTTCTACCAGCCACTTGATACGGTTCCCTGAATACCTGAATGAATGTTCAAACAGTGCACAGCAATGCCAAGTTGAACATAACCAGCCAGCTCATGCAATGTATAAAAACCCCACACTTGACTATTTGATAAACACTAGAGCATGTTTATGGCCAAGTGAATGTGATACAATACTAAATAGTAATTGTGAAATGTTTCCCGTCTTGTGTTAAGCTTGTCGGTAGTCACTGGTGAGTGGTTCTGTTTAATTATCTTGGCTTCTTATCAACATGGAAAACATACCAGGGGTTCCCACTCAGGCATGTTGAAAATACGGCTTACCTTTATTATTTGGTGAGAGCAAGAGTGCTTGTTGCAGATTCGCCTGAAAAGCAGCAAAGAAAGAACCATTTAGCATGCCATGCCATAAATAACTTCCCTGTCTAATGTGCAACGCATGATGTATTAAGGATGAATGAGTGATGAGTAGCCAGAACAACACGCTATTAGCTAGATGATATTGGTCACTTGTGCATTCAATGACTAATTACAGGATATTTCATCTACAATCCAAATGTTGGCAGCTATACATTTTAAACAATGCCAACAATTCCCAGTACTCCCTCAGCTGTCAGCAAGTAACCCCAAAAAGATGTGACAAGTACTAAGTGAGGTGAAGGGGCAGAGAGGAAACTCCGACTAGAAGATTTTCGAGAACGGAGCCATTCTTGCCCACTGGCAAAGCAAAATGAATGAATAAATAAATTAAAGCCTTTGTCAGCATGGCCTCAATTGGGGTGTAAGGTGATGCTGGCACAGCAGATGGAGTGAAGTTGAAAATCCCTCCAATCCACACTGAATGCCCTCAAATTATTGTCAAATATACTGTATTTACACGATTGTAAGTCTGCCTCTTTATTTAAATTCGAAAATTCAAAGTGAAAAGGGGGGGGGGGGGGGGGGGGGGGGGGTCGACTTAATATAGAAACCATTCCGCTTGTGTTCAGTGTAGCGTTCTAAACAGGTTATGTGGGAGTGACGGTGGCAGTGAGACAAAATTTCAACTGTGGTGCCAAGCACAGAGGCTTCTGAGGGATGCAGTCGGTAGGCTACCCAGAGCTGGAGGCCTAACTTGCAGCATATATCACCGAAATAGAGAATTGGAAGTGGAGACAAGTAGCCCAACCAGGCAATAAATTTGTGTTGTGTAAAGCATCCACCTATATGTTTTTTTTTCTTTTCTGGGATATGCGATCGGAGAGGGGGAAGGGGGGGGACTTACATTTGAGTCCACTCACTATCGCGTAAATATGCTAGCATAAGATAGGCATTGACAAGTTTAATTTTTCTATGTTCCTGTACCCACTGCATAAAAGGAAAAGGGATTCCCAGTGTGGGTCATCTCATGATGTTACATTTGCTCTCTGGAAGAAATGGTTGGAATACCTCAAAGATGCATATAAAAGCACCCCCCCCCCCTCCCCTCCCCCACTTCAATACCAAAGAAGGCACATTAGATTTCCTCGTCTTTCAAACAGATATTGCTGCTAATAGCTTAGTTTCCGCAGCAGTGCAACTGACCAAGCAATGAAAGCCCACAGGTGGTCCTAGGGAAACCGCAGACTGCTGATGTGCACAGCGTGCAATGATGGGCACGCTCACTAGCCTTATTATGTGTGAGCATGCCAAATGAACAAATGGTGCAGACGTGAAGGCAGCATATCCGAGAAACATGTCTGGCACAAAAAATGAAGAACCTCTCTTGGTCAGTGGTCACAATATGGCCGTTTTCATCTTTCTCACATGCTGTTAGAAAAGTATATGACTGATTGAAGTGACTGTGCTCATGCAACAGCTCTGATGAGGCACAATGTTAACAAATATGGATGCAATAAAATGTCAAATGTGAAAAAAAAAAAGCATTACATCTTATGCTTTACTTCTAGCGAGTCACCTGACCACGATAGACGGAATAGATAACATTCCCTCCTAGCAGATTACAGTTTCTACTTGAAGGTTGGTTGGCTTGGTTGGTTTGTGGGGTTTAACATCCCAAAGCGACTCAGACTATGAAAGACGCCGTAGTGGAGGCATCCGGAAATTTCGACCACCTGAACGTGCACTGACATCGCACAGCACACGGACGCTGCTTCGTTTCGCCTCCAACGAAACGCAGCCGCCGAGGCCGGGATTCGATCCCGCTTCCTTGGGCACAGTAGTCGAGCGCCTTAACCACTGCGCCACCCCGGTGGGGCGTTTCTACTTGAAGGGAATATACTGTATACACGCGTGTAATGACCGCACTTTTTTTTACCGAGATTAGGGTGAAAATCAGGGGGTGCGGCGATTACATGAGAAAAAAGACAGCGAAAAAAATTATTTGCGGTGGTATCTGCCTTTATTATTGTCAAAAAACTACTCGTCCTCCTCCGCTAAACTCGTCGGGATTTCAGGCTCGTCCCGTGTCCAAAACATCACTCCTCGTCGTCGTCCTCCTCCTCCTCCGAACTCATTGGGACTTCAGGCTCGTCCTTGTCCCAGATGAGGTCATCCTCTGTACCGTCCAGCCTGTTTGATATCCCTGTCACCTTGAAACTTTTTTCCACAGTCTCGAATGAAACCGTGGCCCATGCTTCGAGTATCCAGTGGCAAACGGCCACAAGCGATGCCCGTTTCAGTCGGCCGGTTGGAGTCTTCTGGTGGAGGGCCGTTGCCATGATCCACTAACTGTACGCACGGCGAAATCCACACTTAAAAGGGCGGTTTCGTATCCCATCGAGGAAAAAGAAAATCTTCAGCTCACGAGCGCAGAACAAATCAGGGCAGCGATGCGTTCCGATTGCGAGATTGCACGTGATATGCTTCGGGCGATCAAGGAAATGGCTGTAAAACGGAGGAGCGAACAGACTTGGATTGGATTGGATTTGCTGGTCTCACCCTTTGTAACGGGTGGGCATCGCTGCGGCTAGGAGCGCCCCCTTTGTAACGGAGATGGTGGCCGCTGCCCCCATGCTGGACTTTTTTTTTTCCTCAAATATTTTGTTTTTAACTCTTATTGGCAATTCTACTTCTAACCTTACGCTTCATTTTGGCTTTCACTTGATTTTTGGGCCCCACCTGGCGGCACACAAAACGTTCCGTATTTCTTGCACCGCACAGTAGACTGCGCTGCCCAACTTCCTGAAACTCATGGTGCGGCTTTTACTCGGGAAAAAGTTTTTTTTCCCAATTTTCTTTCTAAAGTTCGGGGTGCGGCCATTACATGCATGCGGCCATTACACGCGTGTATACGGTAGTACTTGCAGATTTTTCCGTCAGGATAAAGCAGTTTGCAAAGCAGACAGTTACGGATTCCCACGCCCATGTGCACCAACAGCGTGACTGCAAGGTAGTGCTTTTTGTTGCAAATGAGCATTACAACGACCACTTACGTTGTATCAGCAAATCAATGAGTCTCTCGAGGTATCACCCGCTCGAATATGGGCCTCCGTGAGGACGCTGAGTTACCACTGTCACATGTTCTGGTTACGTATGAGTCAACAGAAAGGAGCGTTGGAAGGGCATACCATGCTTTTCTCGTAATCCCGCATGCCATGGAAGGCCTGGCCTCTCCGAAAGAGTGCCTTGGGGTGCCTTGGTTCAAGGTCAAGGGCCTGTGGAGGTGGAAAAAGCAGAACTCTGATACTGGGCAACAATGATCGAGCATGAAGGGCCTTCATCTCGAGAGCACCCCAAAATGAAGGACACACTATTTTCACTACGCTCTCAAACCGAATGACAGACTCATCGATAATGGATGATGATCAATGACTCAGCAGTGGCGTTCATTGTTGCTACTGCTACCAGAGCCAGATAGCATTAACCAAACTCCGGATAACTACAAGCCTACTACTGCCATTTCTGCGATTTTGAGAAAAGCAGTGATTCTGGAACTTATTTCATTCTTAACTTGCATATAGTATCCTACGTATTAGCGCCTGATGATGTGTGCAACCTAGGGATGCTGTGCTGACATGGCAGTCAATAGAGCACTTTAGTGGGTGAACTTGTACCTTCAAAAACTTGAACAACTCAGCGGTAGGGATAGCAGCAAGAACATTGAGGAGCAGTAGGAATTTTCAGTGTTGAGAATTTTTGCTTGGCCACACTGAATTTAAAGACAGCACCCAATTTAGGAGACAGAGTGCTTAAAATATTGACGATGTCGCCATACATGATAATACTTTTTCCAAAACACACAGGTTGTGCCATGCACAGACAACAACGCGGCATCTTGTGATATGTACAGCGTGGTTCCAAAGAACTGCACAATGTGGCTTCGAAGCGAAGCAGGTTAGGCTTACCAATGACTAATGCATGGTGAGCTGTCCGTAAGGTGTGAATAGTGTAGGTGCAATATATTATCCCAGGCACCGTTATTTTATGCACAGAATTACTGGTATACGGGACTTGAGCTTGAAGCTGGATATCTAGATTTGACGGCATTTAAAGTGCACGTGCAAATGCAAGCTTATTTCTGAAGCTTTCAGAAAACGTGCATATATAATTACCTCATCACAGTCATCCAGCGCTTGGTGGTACCTCTTCAATTTCAGCTTGGACGCAGCGCTGCATGAAAAGCACCACCATGAGATGAGCAGTCTGGAGTGAGGCTGCTGATTAATGTTTTTGAACAGCATTTGCTATTTGACTCAATTTGAACCTCGCTATTCAAACTAACGCATGTTGTACAATTGCATGCGTGCCATAGAATGCTTCTCCCAGCTAAAAACTGGAAAAAAAGAAAGAAAAAATTAAAGAGCAAATATTGTCCTTGTTTATTTCAGAATTCACAAGGTACTTGCCAAATAAATTTAACCATAAATGCATACCCTCCTACAAAAGGAATACAGTTTAAGTTTTATACAAGATTCCATATACAGTAAAAGCTCGTTAATTCAAATTCCACGGGGCCGCCAGGCCAGTTCGAATTAACCAAAATTCGAACTAATGAAAGTGAGCAAAAATGAAGGCGTTTGATGCCCGGAGGGCACGAAAAACATTTATTTAGCAAAAAAGTCTGTTATCATCTTCTGCTTCTTCTCTCTGAGGGCTACCGTACTCACTCGGTCTTCTAGCATGGGAATGCGACGCAGGGAGTCTTCCTCCCCCTCTTCAAAGCTGAAGAAAAGGCGCGCGACATTCAGCGCTCCCATAACTTCTGCCGCGGATGGACGCACGGGCTCTTGCTCCTCGTCGTCGTCCTCGTCTTCTGCCTCTTCTGGGACAGACTGCTCCCCAACAATTTCAGCGACAATGTCCTCATCACTTAGGGCACCGCACACTGCTGCATCGCTGTCTACTCCAACGTAATCATCAAAACTGACGTCCTGCAGCACAGCACGCACAGCCGCAGGCAGAGGCTCCGGACTCCCATCGTCGCCACTTTCTTTCATACTTCCGGCAGCAAAGCCACAGTGGTGGAAGCAGTTTGCAATTGTGGACGGCGTGACCTGCTCCCATGCACGCACCAACATGTGCATTGCTGTGAGCAATGTGATGGTGCTGGTCTTCTGGTTTCCAGTGCACAAAGTCATGCGCTCGATCATGTGGCGCCTATAGAAACATTTGATTTTTCTGATCACCCCCTGATCCATCGGCTGCAAGGCCGCAGTCGTGTTGGCGGGCAAAAAGACGAGCCTTGTGGCTTTCAGCTCGGCGTCGACTTTGTGTGCCGAGCAGTTATCCACAATGAGGAGAACTTGACGCTTCCCTAGCTCCATCCTCCGATCGAATTTCAAGAGCCATTTTTTAAACAATTCGCCCGTCATCCACGCCTTGCTGTTGGCGGAGTATTCCGTCGGCAGCGTCCTAATGTTCTTGAAACATCTAGGCTTATGTGCCTTGCCGACAACAAAAAGAGGGACCTTCTCCGTCCCGGTCATATTAGCGGCGACCAGAACAGTAATCCGCTCTTTGCTTCGCTTGCCGCCAGCGCAGCTGTCCCCTTTAAATGTTACTGTTCTGTCGGGCTGGAGCTTATAAAACAAAGCCGTCTCATCAGCATTGAATATATCATGTGCCGAGTAGCTTTCTAAGTACTGCTGCAGAGCACCGCTTCGCCACGTGGCACAAGTTTCTGCATCCACTTCTTTGGCTTCTCCAGACAACACCCGGAAGACAAGATTATGTCTGTCTCTAAAGCGGTGAAACCATCCTTCGGAGGCGACAAAATCTTCCACATTCAAGCGCAGGGCGAAATCGGCCGCCTTCGCCATGATAATTGGGCCGCTCAGTGGAATGTCAGCACTTCTCATTTCTTTCACCCACGTGATCACAGCGGTCTCAATTTCCGGATACTTGGCTAACCGAAGCCTTTTTCTGTTGCTGGCGAAATCTTCGGCTTCATAGGCATCCTCGATGGCCTTCCTATTTCGGACGTACGTCGACAACGTGCTGGTGGAATCCCGTGCTTTTTCGCGATTTCCACTTTGCTGGCCTTCCGTTCATCCACCTCGCGTAAAATAGCCACTTTCTCCTTCACCGTCTTGGCACAGTATTTCCCACGCGAACACATCTCGCGGACACAAGCTCACAACAAGCGGCGTGCAAAACGAGGGCTCACGAAATGCAACACGAAACCGTGGTCGATAACACTAAAACGTCGTTCCTCGAAGGAGTCGCGGCAGGAAAGACTGTTTAGTACTTGTTCCAGCACCCTAGCGGCGCCCCGATGGTTGTGCCATCTATCGTTCTGCCGTGAAAGCTTCCAACGATGGTTTTTAACAGCGCCGCTTGGCGGCGCGCAGTTCGAATTATGGGTGGCGGCGCCAATTTTTGAGTGAATTAACGAGCTGTTACGCGCATAGACTTCTATGCACTGCGGACCGGACCACGATGACTATTTCGAATTATCCAAAATTTCAAATTAACGAGTTGTGAATTAACGAGCTTTCACTGTATTTGAATGCTGTGCACAGATCTATTGCGAAAGGGAGGGACTTTAGAGGACTGATAATGGCATGCATTCCCCAGGTTGCAAGAGAGCCCCACACATGGCTGGCCAATCAATGTCCACTTGCCTGTTGAGTATGCACGGCAGGACCACAACAGCAATCTTGCTTTCCTGCTCTTTGGAGAGCTCGTTCACCTCGTGTAGTCTGTTGAGATACCTATCAAAGCAGTGGCAAGCAAACAATAAGTAAATACAACATTCGTTTTACTCTCTAAATAGCCAGTTTTGCATAATGCATAACATATACTGATGGCAGGCACAAGCACTGCAGTCTCTCGACAACAAGGGCAATGTCATTGTGAGCAAGCAATAAGTTTGAATATGTTCATAATATACATGGGTTTTCTAAAGTCACCAAACCGCAAGCAGGGGCAGAAGTGCTAGGCCAATAGCGCCATTCTGTGCCAATCTGACCTGTTGCGCCAAGCTGTGCCAAAATGACAATTTACACTATAATTGACCATAGCAAGTATACAACGCCAAATTCAGCCATTTGTTGTCGTTAGTAGAGCAACACTGGGCGCTCGCTATGCAAAAGCACACAGCCGCATCTACAACACTTGGTTCACTCGAGTTGTTTGTCATAAAGCTGTTATAGCGGCGACTTTCACAAAAGGCAGGTGGCACGAGTTTTTCTGAATTTAAATTAATAGCAGCTAATCAATTCCACTGCTGCTTGCAGTAGCTGCCATTTGTCTATTTTTCTTTTATGAACTCGAGCAAAACTCTTTGGAATCATTGCAGTCCTAAATAATTCAGCTAAACAGAATAAATTTGCATGCAGTTTTTGGACTGTAGAAAATTCTTTTTGTTTCGACCTTCGCTAACTCGGAAGTTCGGATAATTTGAACTCTGAGCATGATCCCGGCCGATGTCCATTTAAAGGGGACACATGTGCGAAAACTAAGTGTGATAATTCATGGCACGGTCGATTGCAGTTCTTTGCCTGCGTCCAGCAGGGTAAATGTCAACAACGGGAAGCGCGCAGCAGATGCACTGATGTCCGGCGACACGTTGAAGTACGACACGCTCTGCCAGCGATTACTGAAATAGGCCTCCACGAACCTGAATTGCATGTAACTGTTGTGCATAAGCACATTGTGTGCGCTGTGGCAGGTATGACGACGACTGGAAGTTCACCATTTCCTAAATAAAGCTCAATCGCACAGTTTTGGATTCACTTATACTTCATGCATCCCACAGCTACCATTGGGCGTGCACATCGGAAGCTGCTCGGGGCGTCACAGTTTTTTAAATATTTATTTTAGGACAGCGTCATGCTGTTTTAATCCATACACATATATCCTGCGCGTCCATCCACATTCTGCTTCTAGCTGGTCATGCGCAGTTTCACCGCACCATACGCTTCGTCACAGTGGGTCACCGTGCGACTCTGCAGTGAAGCATCCTCAAAATGCGAAGGGGCCGCTTTGTGCAGAGGCATCAAGGGTGGGGAGGCTTTTACAATTTTGAAGCAATACTTCAACCTTTCTGACAGTGTGCGTACACAAAGCAAAGCGTAAAGACGAAACTGGGAATAACTAATTTTTATTTGAGTTTCATCTCAAATGCAGATAAAGTTACTGCAACACAAACAGTTTTCAGCATGCTTTTTCGATTCTATTCGATAATTCGAACTTTAGGCTAATTTGAATATTTTCTCTGCTCTTTTGGAGGCCAAACTAAATAGAAACTACTTTAGGTGTGAGGAGAAAATGCTCTTAGTAGCATTTAAAGCTTTAAGTCTGCTTTAGAGTGCTCCAAAATAGCCCATGAATTGCTCCAAACATGCTCCGAAATCAGACTTTTGCTGCTTCTGTGCCTGCTCCGAAAGGCTAGGGCCTGCTTTCACCCCTGAGCAAGGAAACTGAAACTTACATTGAAAAAAAAGAAAAAAAAAAAGTTCCGAGAGCACTGCAGAACCTGCAGTGGAGAAATGCAAAATCCTGAGTGTTGCTGCTGCACATGGTACATCGCACGCCCCTTGTCGAACACAACCAGCATTCCGATCAATGCATCAAAGTCCACCGGAGATCTCTAATTGATTTACAGGAAAAGAAAAGGCGCAGTATCTGTAATTAGCAGAATCTCGCTGACACATCTCGCTGACAAATCTCGCCGACGCGAGATTTTCACCACGAGACTAGAAAAGCTTTTGCCTTAATGGTTCACAGGAAGCAAAAGGCGCAGTACACGTCGCACTTGTTTCTGTGGACATCTGAAGTCTCTTTGGGGTATCATCGAGTCCACACACCGGCGACCGGATTTTTGCGTAATGCGGGCTAGTAAAGCTTGTGCTTCAATAAAAGTTGGAAAAATGGTCACCCATTAGCCTGCAGCTTTACACACTAACAAAAGGATCAATGACATTTTCTCAACAGTCAGTCAGCATGAACAACATAGACAACTCGCAAAATACTGCCTGAAGTATTTTGAACTTAGTGCTGTTCCAACATAGCTAACAACGTGAATTCCAATCAAGTGCCTTCTCTTTTTTTCCAGTGGGCACTGAGTACCTTATGCCGAGAAAATAAAAGCAGATCTGCAGAACAGATAAGGCTCACTAGCTATAATAATCATCTAGAACTGATGCTTGTCAGAATAGCTACCACAAGAGAAGATTACATAATTTAGGCAAAATGACATGCCATCTACAGGTGCATCTTCCACACGCCCTCTAAGCCTGTTTTTTTTTTTTTTTTTTTTTTTTCATAAATGTTATTTCTGTTTCTAAAACAGAAGCGATATACTATTAATGGCAGACATCCCTTCCTGTTGTTTATATCTGAAACAGGTGGCTTTAGAGCTTGGAAGGTATTGCAAAGTTGAAATCGGTTACACACCTTAAGGCCTTCTTGTACTTGGCATTTGCTGATACATAATCTTCTTTTCGGAAATAATGGTTACCAGATTGTCGAATTTTTTCGGCCACACACATGATGTGCTCGATCTGAAAGAAAAAGTAAAAATCAAAACAATACAAAATGAGGCAAGCAAGGCATGCACCACTCTATTTTTTGTTTGAAAAGAACACGGATCATTCAAACAGGCAACAGTGACAATGGCAATGTTTAAAAAAAGACCTGGAAAAAGAAGAAAAATTTTGCTTTTCTCCTTTTTGTGTCGTGCCTTGGTAGCTCTGCGGTTAGAGCACTCAATTGCTGATTCCGAAGATGTGGGTTTGATCCCCACATCCACGCAGGCACGCTCATGCATGCACAAAACATCTTTCTGCTACTGCATTTTACATGTTTACTGATTTCAATTTGCGTAATGAAAGAGGCCAAGATAAAAGCTGCTAAAATGCACTTAATAAACACAGCATTTAAAAAAAACAAAAAACGACACAATAAAAAGCACTCTAAAAGTAAACATATCAATTAGCATTTTGTGAATTGTTACTAACCTATAGAACAGGAGGAAAGATTAAGGGCCAGATTTTAAAGGACTCGTTACCTCAGTGAGAATGCCTTATGAGCAGTACGCCCTTCTTCAGATAATTTTTAAATTCGCTATGAATAAGAAGCTGTTTGTGAGGTGTATTTAAAAATTCACTGAACGAGGGCATGCTCACTGAGGTAAGGAGCCTTCTAAAATTTGACCTTTTAAACTCTGGGGCTTTATTAGGGGACATCAATGCCTAATGATTTCGGTGAATTATTTTCAAGCATTTGTCAACATTTTGGTGTGATGTGTACAGTAAAGAAGTATATAGGGCATTAACTATATTCACACAACATTTTACCAATTTCACCGGTTTCAATATACATCTTGTGTTATATTTGGGACCAAGGTGTGATTATAATGGGATCTTTACCTCTCGCTACTGAAGATATAACTGCAGTGACAGTCACCACAAGACCTGCAAGTCGCTAGCAGAAGCCAACTCTCTAAGAATACTGGGGATACTAGAGTTAATGGGGAACGAGGATAGCTGTGAACACGAAAAGTGGGCGGCGGTGCGTGCCGTTAAGAATGCACTAAAAGGATCAAAAGGAGTAAGGAGAGGAAAGACAGACAAACAAACACAGAACTGGGCAGCACGAAACATGAAGTGGCAGTGGCACAGCAGTGACAACAGCTTCTACTGTGTGGGAGACGATATGGTGCTGTGCGAGCATCTCTTAATTGTTGTGCCCCTATAATTAAATCAGGACAACTTCTAGATACGTTTAAAACTGTTCAGCTGTCTTGGGTGTGATACTAACCTGCGTTTACTTTGCGACGAGAGTTCTCACTTCTTATCCTATAACCTCTCAGCTGTTCTGCTTCGAAAAGTCTACAATCGAAAAGTCTAAGTGCCACAGGGTGCGAGGCAGTTTGAGTGACACTTCCGTGCTATGTTGGTGCGACTCACATTGCTGAAGTCAAAATCCGAGTCATCAGGAAATGGAGGAAAAACATCTTCAGTATTGTCCCGCTCGCAAATGCCAAAGTCGCCACCGGGGGGTATTTCTCCACAGTTTTCAATAACACAATCCTGCAAAGATTGATCATGTCTTTGACATCAATGATATATCAGGTCTCTGATGGTGAGTTCTCATGGAAAAAAAACTAGGGTGATGCTTAAGTTTCATGTTAAGAGTAGACACGATGGCACCTTTAATAAACTATCTTCAAGATCAGCAAATTTTAATTTATTTTCTTTTTCTAGGTGGTTTTTGAGGAAAGAATAGCTCAGATTCTGTCTCGCTTCTCTGTGGATGACAACACTTACAATTAACGGCATACAATTGGCGGTACTATTGAGGACAAATGTTTCCAGGACACTAGAAAAGCAAATTTAGTGTACAAGTGCCACATTTTTTGGCGATCTCTTAATTTCATTATACTTCGTCTCACAAGATATCTGCAGCACTGCAAAAGGCAAAAGAGCCCTTGCAATTGTGCTACTAAGAGCCTCTCGCCCCTGCGCACTATAATACAAAATTGTGCTCATACTTGGGGGGCGAGAGGCGCGTAGGAGTGCAATTGCCTACTGTAGTGCGCGTGATCCTGATTGGACCGGGGTGCCTCTGCCTTTCGCAGTGCTGCAAACATCTTGCGAGACGAAGTATACCTGACGTCACAACATGCGAGTTCGACTTTCAGATGGTTAAGTCTGGTCTTCGGACACTGGCTAACAACAGTGCTATTGGCTACAATTCCTTATGCTGCATCCTGGGAACTTTTATCTACGATAGTACGTACACATATTGTCGGTTCGAATCCATATCACAAACTACCACCCTTCAACTTGACTAGCAGATGAATGTTAGATGGGAAGCAGATAATATGACACCACATTGAACACTTCATAAGTAAACCATCACAATTTTGATACGAAATCATGTGCATATTTTTCCTGACGTGCTTCCAACTCATGCTTCAAACTTTCTCTCAAACTAAGGTATGACGATGGAAAATGGCTTTTTGGTCAAACGAGCCCTATACACTATCGTGCAAAAGACCTGAGTGATGACTTGCCTTCTGCAAGGCAATACGCACGCCTCTCATTATTTCCAGCGAACCCTGCACCTAGTAGACGTTACCAGCTTGTTTAACATTTATCCGACCAAAACTGAAATATGTGCACTATTTGGGACACACATCAAAGTAACCTATCTAACAGACTACAGTAAAATTCTAGAAACTCAAACCAGATCCCCAGTCCTCGCCAAGGGCACATAAGTCTATGGCATCAGACACTCATTATTTCAGACAATATCATGTCGAAGTACCACTCGCAAAACCAGCAATCGTTCAGACAGATTGCCTTGAGCCTGATTTGTATGAAATAGTGGGGCCTGCGCACCTTAGGCGTGTGAGCTGTGACAGCCTCGAAGATGGTTCAAGGTCCCCCACAGTTGAAATATAGCCCAGCAACATAGTTTCAGTTCTGCTTCTCTTAAATTCACGCCATCCTGCCGCTGTCACGGGAAGCGCACACTAGCTAGTGGCGCTGTTTCTGACGCTGCTCAATGTGTAACTGTATTTTATTTTTATTTCCAAAAGGTGTCACGCTGTCTCAACGCCTAAACTAATATCCCTAGCTAGCCTTCACATGCTTCTTTCAGCAAGCTAGAACTGCGTGCTCGTCATGCGCAACTCCACCGCACTGTGCACCTCATTACGAGGCTTCACCGCGTAGTCCTATGCGGTGAGGTATCCTCAAAATGCGACACGGCTGTTTGTGAAGAGCCACCACTGTTACTGCATTACACATTGAAAAGGGTAGCAGAGGCCGTTACGACTTTGGAGTAGTTGTTCAACATTCACAACAGTACAAGCAAAACAAAGCACTTGCCAATACCAGCAAAGCCATAGTTCTAAGGTTTTGTACCAAATGCAGACAACTGCTAGGTGTACAAAAATTTTTTAGATGCAATTACTGTGATGCAAGTGGTTTTCGACAGTTTTTTTCTAGGGGCACTCAATAATTCACTTTCAGTTCATTCAAAATTTTTGTCTAGTTCCTTGAGGGCAGAATTAACACATTTTGCTATGGAAAGAACATGAAACTGCACAGTTTCATCTGCTAGGCCTATTCCACTCATCGGGCATTCAGCAAGCTACCCTTCAAATTCCCTGACCATTTTAGTAAAAGATTCTAGAGGGCACTTTGGACCACTAAAGTGCGATAAGAAGAAAGCCATTATAGCACGGTGGATCCTAGCCCTCTACTAACGGCATCTATATCTCCCTCTCTTTTTTAACTCCCATCTTCCTCCCTTCCTTTACAACCTGGTGCATGTGTCCGAGGAGAATTGTGACAGATACTGCGCCTTTTCTATCCTGTAAATCAATTTCAAACGCCGCTGATGCCAGCAGTACCAACGCTTCCTAGACATCTGGGTCTACTTCTGTTTGCTAAGTGGTGTGGTGTTCGGGGAAGCGGCAAATGAAAGGTGCTGCACGGACGCCTGGATTGGACGCACAGCGGGTCAGCTTCATATATGCATGAATCACCTGGTGCGACGTCATGACCTGTTGTGATGGTACATCGCGCGCCCCTTGTCGAACACAACCAGCATTTCACTGAACGCATCAAAGTTCACCGGCGTTCTACAATTCGTTTACAGGAAAGGAAAGGCGCAGTATCTGTCACTCACTGAATCCCGCTATCATCCTCAAGGTAGACAAGGGGAATTATGAAGAGTGTTTCACGATCCGGGGCGTGGCGCAGTTGGTAAAGCGCTCGGCTTGGGATCCAAGGGATGGAGGTTCGATTCCCGGTGGAGACAAGGTTCATTGATTTATTTTTAACTCTCACCCTTGAAAGCGTGACACCTCTGCTGACAACCTTCTGTCGACAACGATGAGGCATTGAAGGCTTTCGCCTTAAAATTCCCTGACTGCGAAGTGATTGGAAAACATAATGGTTGATGATGATGACAGTGAACGTAAGCTATTCAAGAAAGAAAAAAGAAAAAGAAAACTAACGCTGCAAAAACGTGCAATGAAAATGATAACAATGCGGTCCGGGAGCAGGCTTTCCAGATTGACTTTCATGCTCTGCTAGAACGGCATGATGTCTCATATGAAACACCGAAAATGCACAAATTTTGTACATTACTAGTAGTTACAGCTTATACAAGAAAAAAAAAAAAAGGAAACCTTTGGCAGAATATACAGTAATCACTTCATGAACAATAAGCAAAAACAATGGCACGCCTAATTGATGCTAGAAGTGAAAAGTCATCACGCCAATGTGAACAGCCTGTGTACCAAGACCATCAAAGTTCATGGAAGACCATTGTGTTAATTTTAGGTTGTCCTCTTCCCTGACTTGGCCACATTTATGAATTTCTGCGAGTATTCTTGATAATCCCAATTTTTTCCAGGTGTATGAAATTTTCCTGACCATTCTGGGTTTGTCTAGTTGCTAGACACTCTACGATGTAGTGTCACCAAACCAAAACATTGTGCTCACCTTACAAAGTCAGTAAACTGCCGTAACATTGCAAGAATGTGTCTTTTTCCCAAGTTTTACTATCATACTCTGCTCAGGTCTGTTATCAGGCCTGCCTACAGCATCTCCAGGTGCATTATCCACGAGGCCTTCAATTTTTCAATATCTTCCATGTCCTTCCATTGTTGTTGCATTGCAAGGAATCATACACTACGGGGTGTCCATTGAGAAGACAGTGTGCCTTCAGTAGGGCCACAGAGGCACTAATAATTAAAACTGTGCAGCATTCTTTCAATGACTGAAAAAATTTCCGTAAAGCATAATACATTACAAAAAAAAAAAAAAAGCAATTAAATGAAGGAGTACACGAGGAGCCTGCCACCATAAGATTTCCTAGGGTGACAGGGTAATTTTGCTTTCGCGGAGGAGCTCGCTACAGTGGTGGCAATGAGGCCACCCCTGACATACACTGTGGCTCCTAAAGTACACCCAAAGTACTCTCTGCATAACAGCTCCCACTGCCCTCAGCAGAGGCACTTACTGAACCACATTTCCAGCTACTCCTGGAAAAGGTTCCAAAAACACTTAACCATTACGGAGCATTTCAGCTTTAATACTTCCAACACTTTGTTTGCAAGACAGGCCACTTTAATTTTAAAAATTGTTTTGCCCCCTCTAAGCAGTAATTATTGAGAGTTGACAGTAATACGCAAGAACATTGGAAAGTTATTTTTCTTTTTTTTTCTCCCCTACTCAACTAGCACTTCATAAGCCAGCAGTTGAGCACGAGCCCCATCATATGTAAATAAGTTCAGCTCCAAGCCAGCACCTATTGTGCTGTTATATTAACTGCGCATTGTACAACTAGCCTAAATTACTGCATTAATTCATTACAATGTGTGTGGAATGGAAGCACTTGCCTCAACAGGCACATCGCTGTCATTGGTGCGAACATACTCCAGCACAGACACCACGCCCATGCCCTTGACAACCTGGCCAAAGATGACATGCTTGCCATCGAGGTGTGGCGTGGGCACGGTCACAATGTAGAATTGCGATCCGTTGGTGTTTGGCCCACTGTTGGCCATGCCCACCAGCCCTGGCCTATCATGCTGCATCAAATAAGAGGCGCACAAGAAAAAAAAAATTATGAACACAAAATTAAACATACACAGTCGCATGAAAATGGTTTGGTCATAACTGGCTCACAAATTGCTAGCAATTAAAATTATTAAATACATAGAACAAAAATTACTGGAAAAGTAATAGAACTGCTAACACTGAACATGACAGACCAGATGGAAAAGCCTAAGGAACTCTTACATCATTGGCTCCACAATAATTTACCGTATTTACACAATTTGCAAGTTTACCTAAAAAATGGGATGTCTGAAAAAAAAAAAAAAATTAAAATAGTTCCTTCCTTTGGTTCGACTTGTAAGCTGACATTCGCGCTTCGGATTTCTGGAGCTGAAAAGGCAGGTCAACTTACAATGGCGTAAATACGGTATAACAGTTTGACTCGCATATATAAAACAAAGGTGCTTTCTGAATTCTTACAACAAACTGCAAGCTGACCAACAAGTTCTGCAAGTGGAGCTACATTTTAGAGCATTACGTCTGCTGGGTTCACTTGCAAGTTTCGAGTCATTCCCGGACCCAGTACTTCGTGTGTTTCACAGATGGCGACACATACTCATGCCCCGCATCTTGTTTCATCTCACGTTGTGCATCAAACATCACCTTCATTGTTGTGCCTAGGCACGAGAGTACTGTGCTATCAAGCTTTGTGTAAAACTGCAATGCAATTTCATACTGTGCATCGAACATCGTCGTCTTCATGAAGTTCCATCTGCGCCCCACCTTCATTTAACCTATGTAAATATGCCATCTCGCTAAAGACAAAGACCGCAGATGTGACAGACGGGCTGCCAAGACCATCGAACAATGGGAAGCCCTACTAGTCAGTTGCCGAGAAGCTTACCAGGCATAGAAGCGAGCCAAGATTGAGCGAGCCAAGATTGAGCGAGCCAAGATTGAAGCGGCAGCAGTGACTGTGGCTGCGGCCAATGGCTAACACTCATGAAACTTCGTTCAAGGATAGTTGAACCTTTACAATGCTTTATTTTTAAAATTTTTTACAGCTAATTTAACTAAAAGAGGTATTTCTTGCTAGCGTCCTATATGACCAGACATCTCCTAAATCATGGAGCGACGTCAGAGGTTGTTGCTGAAGCTGCACAGTGTAGTAAACTCGTGGCAAAACACAAAGGAGAGAGTAACAGCTTCAGCTAGTTTGGCCCCAGGAGACTGCCTTGTCCCCTTGCAAGGCCTGGAGTCACTGCACTAACTGTTAAATGCCGCCCAAACCCTGCATTCCTGCAAAGGCGTTGTGGGCCCATAAATGTCTCATTTCAGCTATAATCAGAGGGCAGTTTTTCCTTTTTCTCAATGAAACACTGCTTGAATAATCTGAATAAGCTGGTTAAGCAGCTGGTCAGTATTCCATACGTAAATGTTCACGGTACTCCTAAAGTTCAGAAGAATAGTGGTACCTACTATCCAGGAGCCTTCAAAAGCATGCTTTCACACAAGAGTGACAGGTAGTCCTAAGAAATTTTCCAAATCACGAGTCCTGTGCTTGCAGATGGCACATACAGTAGACTTTCTTAAATACGAGCTTGAAGAAACAATGAAAATTTGTTCATCTTAACAAAAGTGTCTGAAAAAAATGTGTCCCAACATAGGTGACAAGAAAAAAATAGCAATCAAAGGCTATTTGAAATAGAACATTTATTGTACTATTTAAACAAAGCGAGCAATGCTAAGGCAACAAAAAGCTCAACAGATCCTACTTGAAACTGGCGTCAGTCAAGTTGCCTTCTTTCACAGTCTCTTTCCTTACTGCCCTTCCTGCAACGACCGCTAAAGTGGATTTTTTAAAAATAATTTTCCTCCAGCATCCAGCATGTGCTTGGAAGGTGCCTGGCTGGGTAGCCATGTGCCTCTCATTTATCCTTCTCGTTTTGCATCATAGCTGTTACCAACTCTACAAGGAGCTGCACAATGAGCCTTTCCCATCCACTGCAGACACTGTGGTGCCACCGTATGATCATCTCTGCGCAATGACTATGCAAAATGTGAAGCTATACTTGCTAAAATGCGGCCCTTAAATGCTTAAGCCCCAATACAACGAGTCAAAAATTTAGATAGACTCACTATAGCTATTTTGTAGCCATGGTCCTATTTGCTTACACCTTTAAATTATACATTTTTATTTTGCTGACAGTGTCACATACATGCCTTGTGAGTAGTGCTGCATGGGCCCTTACAGCTTAAACTTGAGTCACTATGAAAGCTCGTCTTAATCAAAAGGTCAGAATGACAGTTCTTTTTTTTTTTTACACTGAATACTATGAGAAATCTACTAGAAGGCCTTAAACAGTTAATCTTATCCGATAATTGGTCTCAACTTGAGTCTACGGTAGCTTGCCAAACCTGCTGCTGCTGCTGCTGCTGTTGCTTTATTACTGCAGTGAGGCAAGCAAGTTTCCAAGACTAACGAACAGCGAACCATCGTGCACAGGAAGTAACAAGTTGGCAAAGGCAAGCGTTCACCTTCAGAGAAAGGTCCTCGTCAGGAAAATAGCGACCATAGATGCTCTCTCCTCCACTCCCATCTCCATGTGTAATGTCTCCACCTTGGACCATGAACTTTGGCATAACTGCACACGAAGAGAAGTGAGAGGGAGATAAGAAAAACATTACTTAACATGGCACGAGATTATAGTGGAAATAAAAAGGCCTCGCCTTGTACACACTGCACACACCGATATCCAAGAAACAAGGGTTTACGATAGTAATTTAGCAACGAAAATAGCACAATACAAATTGAAGTGCCATTATGTGATGAAACTGCCATTATCGATGTACTCAACATGCAGCCACATCTCAGCTCGCCAAAGTATAGCCGATTTTCTTAATTGCACAGTGTTTACTTTTCCTTTCAAGAGTGATCATCATGTTTTATTATTACCATTCCAGTTTGCAATCTTCCAGTGCACCATTCATAAAACAGCAATAGCCCTTTTGCACTGCCAAGGATATGCTTTTAACTTTTGCCACTAGAAGACATCACAGTGTTTAGCTTTTTCTTGGATGAAGCCGTAACTATTATCTGCTAAAACTTTTGCTAATAAGGTGCACATCACTGACATAACAGCTTTGAATATTGAAACTAAAATGGACATTATATTAAAATATCAAATTGCTGTCTGGTGGGTGAGGTTTATAACAGTTTTCGGTACATAACTTTTGCCAATGGGCAATCACTGTAGTGCTCACCGATCATCATAATCACTGTGAAAACCATTTTCGGCGTCATGATACAAAAAAAAGGGGACCAATGCAATGATTGAAAACTTTGTGTCAAAATTTTCCACAGCATTTCTAAGGAAACCATTACAGAATCAAGCCCTTCAGACACCAAGCTCACTACTGTGCCATAAAAAAATTAAACAGTATTAAGATGCTTGAAATTTAGTGTTCGGTCCCTTCAACACAAGGTGTGAGCTACAGCCACACTTTCTGCCAAAAAACAAATATTAGCATGAGCTTCCGAAGGCAGCTGCAGTTCTTCCATGTCCACCATTAATATACTGAGACAAGGGAGTCACTGCAAACCCAGAAAAACATTTCTTAATGTAACGGTGGAAAGAGCCAAATTGACAAAAATGTCACATCATCTAAAGAGACCACTACAGTAAAACCTCGTTGATATTGTCACATTAGGCGGTGCATACACATAAGGAAAGAAGAAGACTCTCGTGAGTTTTAGAGAAGACGACGTTCAACAGAGTCGGCTGGTGCCTGCAGAAAGCGTCTGTTTGAAAGCCTTGTCTTCCGTGTCCGCCCTCTGCTCCAAGCTGAACTACCCCGTAACAATATGTTCCCAATTCATATGATTTCCCGTTTCATACACTCAAAATAGTGGCCTATAAAGCATCCCACATAGTGTTACACTATTTTTCTCCTCCTTAATACATTCTTGGATAACACAATTTCCCGGTCAATACGTTCGAAATTTTGACAAATTGTAGTCGCATGATACGTTTTGCGAGACATGTGCTAACTGGCACTTATGGCATGAAAAACTGATCAGCGGTGCTCATCCGCCACAGCTGCTTTCTTGCAGTGCCTAGGTGCAAAGAAGCGAACCATCAAAGAAAGCCAAAGAGTCAACATACGGGGCGCCAGTTCCGGCGAAAACATGACTTCACGAGGAGATACACGCTAACTTCTTTGCGGTGCCTTAAGGGCATAGAGGTGAAACATTTCACAACTTTTTGCTTGCCTATGAGTGGGCCGGGTCTGGGGGACATACACGAGCAAAAACGCGGCGATTGTAAGCCATCGTGACGGCTTCCCCACATGTCACTAGTGTAAGGGGTCGAAGCATCCAGAAATGGTCAAGGAAGCGATCCCAGCTCGTCATTTCCTTCTATGAACTAGATTTGTTACCAAAATTCTTCCCCGCTGAGGACAACACAAATACGGACTGAATTCTGCGAGAGCTAAACAAAGAGCAGCGCATACTTAACGTCTATAAATGCTACACTTACACTTACGATAAATGCGACTCTTACACCTTGAGCAGGTTTTGTAGAAAATTCCCAATTCCTATTCAAATATTTGCCCAGGGTATTTTCGTGTAGACAGCTGATTAAGAAGAAAGGATATCGGCAACTTTTTCTCCAGTGCACAAGGACCTCCACCACCAACTGATAGTGAGTGTGGACTCTCAAAATGTATTTTACAGCATCAGCTATTACTAGATCTCCCTTCAGTTATTCGCACCTGTAAGCACGCTTACGGGGCACCCACATCCCACCTATGAGGCCAGCCCTTCCTGCACCTCCTGAATATGAGGCAGATGCGCTAAACACTAGCTGTAATGACCGAATCATCCAATTTAACATGTCTCCAATCCCATGTACAAGCCCAGTACCAATACCAGTACCAAAGTGGATGACCTCTGTTGTGTCACAAGCTTGTAACTGTGCTGCAATTTTTTAATATGGATGATTTAGTAAGGTGCCCGTTACATTCAATTCTACAAGAAAAGGTATTGGTAAAATGTCTTAATGCAGTCGCTGCTTCATACCCTAATAATGCTTTAACACACCGAGATAGAAGTAAAGAAATAATGAGAAAAGTTTTGCTATCTCTGATGTCGTGTCGAAGAAACAACCACTGGTTTTGTTTGGTTTCCAGGGTTTAATGCCCCAAAGCAACTCAGGCTACGAGAGAGGCTACAGTGGAGAGCCTTATGTGCTAAGAAAAGGTCAATTGGAAGTAGGAACATGTAGTGACAAATATATGTATGTTCTACCATCACAGCATACATTGCTTAAGCAGTGGCTAAGGAAAATGACGCTGCTGAACTTATTTGTGGTCATCTGTACTGACTTTAGGGTGGGCCGAGACAAGCTGTGGAGCAAGTCGAGCCTTAAGGAATAATGCTGTTACAGAATGCATTGCCAGGTACCTGTTCCATAACATAATCTTGGCACAGTTGCCTATTAGTTACGCACTCTGCAGCCGTTGGACATGAGATCCTGAAGGTAGCCACAAACGAGGACAGCCGCCAGGCATGTGGTGAGTTGTCATACAGTTCCATTTCCAACGAGACCCATCAGACATTGCTGGATTCCAACAACCAAAGGCAAGTAAAGACAGCCTATGTATCATGGCTTTGCCGGCACTGCTGTGCACCTGTATTCAATCATGCGCTGATCAGAGACGAAAAGTGTATCCTGTATTAATGTCTCAAGCATGTCTGCCATCGGCAGTCATTGCAGCACACTATGCCTCACATCGAGAGAGCTCCAAACTCATGCAAGGGCCCATTTCTCTTCAGCTCTACTCGGGCTATGACTGCTGCAAATGTTTAACACGCTGCAAAGGTTTAACACACACATATCACTAATTGTCAGTGTTCCAAAACATATACCAAATGCTTTTCCAGCACACAAGGCAACTGTTCCCATACTAGTACTGATCCTTCTAATGATACACCAAAAATAAGACCTTAAAATAAAAGGCTGTTCCCTTCTTATTTTTTTTTTTAATAGGAGAAGTTCGCATATACTGCAGACTCTGGCATCAATAACACAAGGTGAAACCAATGAAAAAAACAAAACAAACTCTCTAGTGTAAAATATCAACCACACCTAGCGTAAAATATCAGCTACAATGGCAGCTGGGTTTCTCTGTGTGCATATCACTGTAAAGTTAAGCAAGAAACTTGTAATGAGATTTAAGAATAAGTGAAATGCCCTTCATACTATTGTAGCCACATAAAAGCATGTTTCAATGTTGTAAAAAGTGATGCGTGCTAGCTAGATGTAGCACACAGCAAGCCGAGGCGACCATGTTAAACTGTTATTAACACGACAGTGTTAAAGACACCGTTCATCGAAAATCCAGCATCGGCGACCGGCGTTCCCACTGTGAGCGAAACATCACGAGCACGGTGCTGGCAGGCAGTAGCTGGCAGCTGACATGGCAGCACATTCAGTGGACGTAGGTTGCCTGACGTTACATTTGGCAGTAGCTGCCAACTCGGTCCTCACCTTACATATGGGAGGTTTGTCAGAATAAGCCTGCCAGGATCCTTTCATTTGTGTTACCCCTTGGCTAAGCAGGCATATTCGCACGAATTGGTTAAAGCGGGGCTTTATATGTTGGGTGGTAGCCTACACTATTGCGTCATAACTTAAAGGCGGAGCTTAAGTGTCTGCCTACAATTTTGTTTTTGGAATGGAAATAATTCAAAACTTTTCTTCAAACTAATAGGCCAAGCCAAGGTCCCCCCATTAAACAAAGGCGGCCACTATATCAAGATCAGATAGCAGTAGTGGGTGGATGTAGTTGAGCTGTTCAGTGTATATTACAATTCATATTAGAAAAAGTTTTTTGTGTCTAACAAGTGGTAAAATTGATTTAAAGGAAAAGAGCAAGACTGTACAGTAATCCTAAGAAAAAATCAATTAACATTCGATCACCGAAACTTTTATCCCCCAACTTCCAGCCTCCCAATTTTTGAAAAATAAAAGATGCAAAAATGATAAAACCCATGTACAATACAGGCCAACTATACCTACTTTCTTTCACAAAGACCGATGATGTCCGGCAATGCAACATTTTGCTGTGACTTAAACTAAAGTGATAAAAACCTCTAATGAAATGAGTGTACTGTTATGCAAGGCATCACATTGTGCTGTTTATCGTAGCACAGCATAACGGATTTAGACAAAGGAGCATTGTGCTTAATGCAGCCATTAAATTAACAAGATACTAGCAAAGCTGAAGTATAGAAAGTTCATGTACAAAAAAAATTACCAGTAACTCCGCACTGGCTTATAATTTGAAAAACTTGGTTTTCAGGAAATTTCACAGGCGCCGCCTCACAACTGCAAATTGATGATTAATGAATACTGACAAGAGTGCCCTAATATGTAACAATGCAATCGTTTATTTCCTCAAAAAGCAAGCATTAGTAAAATAAGATTAGTAGGCACAGACGTGCGCAGGGTTCTGCATTAGGGGGAGCGACGCTTCACCCCCCCCCCCCCCCCCAAAGTCCTTATGGACAAATTGCAGTGCAAAGATGAGGATTTGTTACCAATCATTTATTTTGACGTGATGTCATTAAAACATAAAAACAATAGTGTGCGCTTAAAATTCATGCATGACCATAAACCTACACGTTTATAAGTGACAGCATAGGTCCGGCAGAGTAAAGATATGGGGCAGCCTTGGAGCAACCTTAAGAGGATTGGAAGGGCGGCCGCCCCCCTGTGCGTACGCCTATGTTAGTAGGTGTTAGAATGAAAATTTCAAATAGTTTAGAAAAGAAACGGGACCAAGTCAGTTTTTTTATTTAAGTGCCCTAAAGCGAAAATTTGAATCCACTGCAGCAGTTCAGTGACCATGATTTTCTGGCCGCTAAGTATAGAAGCTATTCACTAGACCATCCGCAAGGATCACTAGTGGCTGGCGCGGCATTCACCATGTCCATGGGTATGTGCATGAGCGATGCAGCCAGCTGCAGTATTCAATTCCTTGTAATCTGCAAAGAGCAAGCGTCTTTCATGCCTTGTCATTTGTATTTTATGTTCAATCCGTAAAAGTGTGCGAGTGAGTGGATGTGCCTACAAACTAAGTGCAAAAATCAAAATGGTAGACCCAACAAGCAGGTTCAACTTTGTCATAACATCAGCTTGACCGAGTGCAGACTCCATTGTGCTGTGTGGTGTACAGAACCAATGCATGGCACACTGAACTCACCATTAGTGATGCCTGTCTTGTAAATGGCTTACTTTTTGCGACAAGCAAAAAATAGTAACATATACAAATCGATGAAAGTGTTCCTTGTTCAACAACTTTTCGACGGTTGGTACACTGATTTTAGAGGTGAGTACACTGTGACATGCCTATTCCCTTAATTATGAACATTTCAAATTGTCACCTGTGTCGACTTATGACGTGCTAGAACTGAATTTAGAGTAATTGCCAGATATTGTGTTGCTGTGAACCTAGATTCCAGGTTATATGCATCTTAAGCAGCACTATGTTGCTGCAACAAAATTTGCAAAATATTCTTGTTAGGTCTGCCTTCTGTGACTGTATTTGCTTGACTGTTCTGTCACCCAAATTAAACAACTAAGATGCTTTCCTTTTTTTGTTGGAACAGTGCCTGTGAAAGCTTCGGACCTGGGCAATTAATTATGTGCTAACTATCCATGACATGTACTGCGGCAGTAGCAGAAAAGTAACAGATTTGAAAAGCTGCAAGTTGTGTTGCATATAAGATGCAGCTGCCTAGTTTTGTTGTGCGGCAAGTATGGCCACCTAATTATCATGTCATTGTATAGGAGAAGACTGTCGCAGCAGCAGACTTCATGCGCACAGAAAGAAAAGTGGATGTGGAAGTATTTAACATGAAAAGAATTATGGGGAACACTTAAGCTCCGCCTATAATATGACACAATAGCATTGCTACCACCTCACATATAAAGCTCTGCTTTAACCAAGCCATTTGAATGTGCCTGCGTGTCCTAGGTGTAACGTGAATCCAAAAGTTCTGGCAGGCTGATTCTGATAGCGCCCTTCGATATGAAAGGAGAGGCCCGAGTTGATAGCTCCTGCCAAATGTAATGTCAGGCAATCCTACGACCAGTTAGTGCGTGGCCATGTCACCTGCCAGCTATTGCCTGCCAATGCCATCCTCTTGATATTTCACTCACAACACCGATGCCGGATTTTCAGAGATCACTTCTAATATAGGGAAGGTAGCCAGTGGCGAACTTGGTACTGTGCGAGCTGTTGTGTGTAAATGCCACCCATTGCCAATGAAATGGCATACTGGCAGGGATGATGCTTGCGCCATCTGGTAACAGGGCCTCAGTGAATACTTCGCTCTGTTCACAGGTTTGGTTTGGCTTGGTTTGGCTGTTTTTCATGGCAGCTAAGTACAAAAAGAGTTGTGTGCCGAGGTATTAGAGCACCCGGTGTTCAATTCCCCAAAACGACTACGGAACACGGGCGGCGATAATGGAAGGCGAACTGTGACCAGCTAATGTCCTTTAATATGCACTGACATCACACAGTACAGGAGTAATTCACATTTCATGTCCAATGAAGCCCAGTTGCCGTGGCTGGGATAGAACCCAGGTAGTCCAGCTTAGTCAAGCAGCCTAACCATTGAGCCACCATGGTGGGAGGTCGCAACACAAGACCTCCATCACAACATGTGCCACAGAATACAAAAATGCTGAAATCCATAAAAATCCACTTACCATAAACCATTATTACCAGATGCCCCTTCAACATTTTCTGGACCAGCTGTTGCAACACTGACGGTACTGAGTGGACGGTCATTGATGTCACACCATACAAATTGAGCTGACATGAAACCATCTAAAACCATGGCTTGCAATTTTTCTTCAGTTATGCAGTGTTTCAACTTATATGAATTTGAGACATCAGCTATGCAAACAACTATGCAGCACACTACTTATCAAAATGACCTGACAAGTTGCGAGCGTATGTGTGCACTGAAAATGCTTGACTTCAGTGGCACTTGAAATTGCAGGGTATTACGCGTATAACATGAAGACCAAATTATAATTTGCATTATACACGGTCATTATAGGTTGCTTTGAAATGTCTTGTGCTAGTTGCATATATATATATTTTCTTAACATGAAGGCCTATGATCAAGTCCCCGAACTGTGTTGTCTCTCCTCAATTTCTTTTCAACAGCATGTCAATGCACTAGGTGACTGCAGTGTTCAAGCAGTGGGTATTATACCAAGCAAGCAAAAACGCTGCAAAAAGTAAAAAACTTTAAAAGGCACACAGGCAGCAGCAGTTCATAGCAAAACTGGTGAAAGCGGAATCAGGCAATATAAGTTCGAAAGCAATCACACAGGGAACTGACTTTTGTGAAACTTGCATCCTTTGTAGTGAAGGGGCACTTTGTTGACTCCGAGCCCTTTCTCGCCAGTGCACAGAAGTCGGAAGTTCTCCGAGGTTTGCGGCTGAAGGTGCCGGAAAAGTTCAATGACTATGCGACCGACTGCACAGTAACCAAGAAAAAAGGAAAACGTCAGCACAAAGCAAAAGCCACTCAATAGTTTGCAGCCATTAATGCCAACATCGAGCATTATTGTGCATGGCGCATAAACGCATCCAAACGAGCGGCACCACCCGATGACGGTGGCATAACAATACTCATGAATGATCCTAAAGGTCCAAAAGAAAGATTTTGCGGCAAACAAACATATCAGGTAAACGAGAAAAACAGGCGTGCTACTGTGCTTTTACGCGTCTCCTTACGAACAAGCAGTCCCGTAGGAGTGCACTTGCACACACGCCCGCTAAAAACGCACATTGGATAGCAACACCCATGCACGTGAATACTGCGCTCACTGATCAACAACAGCCAAGACTGCAGCAATGTCAGGACTGCGAGGCGTAAAGTACTACACCGCGAAGGCACGAATACACTTGACGATGGTTGACCGAAGTTAATTCGTATCACAGCCAACTGCCGAATCACGGCAAGCGACAGTGCTGTCAAGGTACGCATAACCTTATAGCGGTTATGATCAAAAGAAATAGAAACTCTGGTACCGAATTCTTCTCCTATTCGCACGTCGAGGAACACGTGTGGATTCGACGGCAACACAGAGTCCGACATTTTTAATGGGGACGGCAGAATTCACTGGAGCGGCGATCGCAATGAACTCCGGCATTTAACAGCGACGACACTTGAGGGCAGCACCCTCTTAACTTATGTTGGGAGGTATGGGAGGTTTGGTTTAATTATTGATTCATTTGTATAGACTGCAAAAATAACAAAAACTGTGACAATGAGAAGCTTATCAAACAAATGATCTCTGTAAACAAGAGAATGACACTATTATTATTACTTTGCGTAAAACCGATGTGTAAAACCGTTTGAACGTTGTTGATGATTATGTAGAGCATTCAGCACTTCAGCACTCAATAAGCTAAAATATGACTTCAGGTGATGAGTGATGATATGATATCCAATTTGCGGAGACCGCCTCATGGTGGACCAGCTTTTTTTAAACTTCCTTGGGTGGACGCAAGGAGTAAAACCAGTAAAACAACATAGCCTCCGAGACAGCCTCTGGCCGCGTTTGGTTCATGCTGAGGTCATATCTAAAATACACTGATACCTAAAACAACCATCAGGTGACGCTGTCGGTCAATTAATGATAAAGCCCCTTTTATTGAAGGGCTTTAATTAATGACTTTACAAGCGAACGTTGGCGCAAGCTAATGTCTCTGTGTTCGCGCTCTTTCTACATCGTCTGCTGGCGCGTTTCGTTACTCCACTTCAAAAAGTGACTGCTTTAAATGCGCATTTTCGGTTGTTTATGAATTATCGCGCCATCTAGAAGCGTTAAATAAAAGCTTTCTGCTATTGCCGTCATTGCCTTCTGGATGGATGGATGGATGGATGGATGGATGGATGGATGGATGGACTAAACTTTAATGTCCAACAGATAAGGTGAACACGCAGGTCAAGGGGCGGGTGCCGCCGCCTCAAAGGCAGGCCGGGAGGTCTTGGGTCCCAGCAGCCTCTTCAGCCAGTTGGACGAGTAGGAGCTGGAGCTCAGGGTCCGAGCTGCGCAGCAGGGTCTCCCAGGTGTCTCTACAGCCTATATTGTTCGTCCTCCTGGGAGAATACGGGTATTCCCATATTATGTGGTCGAGGGTCCCTCTCGCCCCACAAAGATTGCACTTGTCACTCCTAGCTTCAGGGAACATTTGGTTCGCCATAACCGGGTGCGGATATGTATAAGTTTGCAGTCGCCTCCACGCCACTGCTTGTCTGCTGTTTAATTTCGGATCTGGTGGGGGTACCAGTCTACGATCCAATCTGTAGTGCTGCGTGATCTCCCCATATTTTAGCAAGCGCTCTCCGCTTCCTCGGTCATCAAGTGGCCCTGTAGCGGCTCGGCGGTAGAGATCTCGAGCCAGCTTGTGGGCCGCCTCGTTGCCGGGGACGGCTTCGTGCGCAGGAGTCCAAATTATTTGAATTTTCCTATCCAACTTTTTCTGGCCTAGGATTCTGGCTGCTAAGGGCGAGATCCTGCCCTTGCTAAAATTTTGTATGGCAGTTTTGCTGTCACTGATGACAAACTTCGCTTCCGTTCCGACGCAAGCTAACGCGATCGCAGTTTCCTCGGCTATTTCTATGTTCCGCCCGCGCAAAGTGGCAGCTGTCACGGGATTGCTCCGGCCGCTGACGACCGTTGCTACCGTGAAACTGCCACCACCTCCCGCCGCGTCTAGATAGGCCACTTCATGTTCCGACATTTCGCCGAATCTAATTTCTAATGCTTCGGCTCGTTTTTTCCTCCTGTCTTTGTTATATTCTGGGTGCATGTTTTTTGGCAGCGGGGGAATCACCAAATTTTGTCTGACTTCTCTAGCTACCTCCACCTTGACCGTAGGACCTCTATCCGGATTTATTCCAACTTTCGTCAAAATGACTCTTCCTGTCCTCGTGGTGCTAAGTCTCTCAATTTGAGAGGTTCGCACCGCTTTCGCAAGTTCTGCCCATGTGTTGTGTACCCCTAGAGCCATCAATCTCTCTGTGGATGTGCATATGGGCAGTCCCAGCGCTCTTTTTACGCATTTTCTAATTAGAGACTCAATTTTTTCTTTTTCCACCGCTTTCAAATCTAGATAGGGCGTTGCGTAGCTCACTCGGCTGCAGATGTAGGCCTGTATCAGTTTCATCAAATTTTTTTCCTTTAACCCTCGGCCTCTGTTGGCCACCCGCCTAATTAGGCTCAGGGTCTGCATCGCGTGATTCTCCAGCCTCTTGATGGTCTCGCCATTATGTCCGTGTGACTGGAGAATCAAGCCCAAGATTCTGATTTGGTCGACTATTGGTACCTCGTTACCCGCCACTTTAATTTTGATCTCCGACGGTGCCTTGCACCTTAAGTGCTTCGGATTGTATATAAACAATTCTGATTTCTGCGGCGAGCACGCTAGGCCTCTCTGCCGCGTAATCGACTATAATGTCGGTGGCGGCTTGGAGCAGGTTTTCGACGCACGAATCACTTCCCCGGTTGACACAAAGGGTGATATCATCCGCATATATACTAAATTTTAATCCTTCGAGCTTTGCCAATTGCTCGGGGAGTTCCCTCATAGCCACGTTAAAGAGTAGGGGGGACAGCACTGATCCCTGGGGCGTACCCTTACTCCCTAGCTCTATTGCGGGGGATTCCAGCGTCTGGAACTTCATGCAGGCCGTTCTACCTGTCAGAAAGTCCCTGATGTACCGATATGTCCTGGTACCTACATTAATCTTGTTCAGCCCTTCCAGGACCGCCTCATGTTTTACGTTGTCGAAAGCCTTCGTGAGGTCGAGCCCCAAAATTGCTTTCGCATCTTTAGACTTTGAGTCTATTATGTCATGTTTGATTTGGAGCATGACGTCCTGCGTACACAAGTGAGGACGGAACCCGACCATCTCATGTGGCCACAGATCGCCCTGCTCCATGAAACTCATCAGTCTGGTCTGGACGACGTGCTCCATCAATTTCCCCACGCATGAGGTTAAGGAAATTGGTCGTAAATTTGCTAGTTGAGGAGGCTTCCCTGGTTTCGGTATTAAAATAATGCTTGCCGTCTTCCACTGTTGTGGGAGCTCGCCTTTTTCCCAACATTCCTGCATATACTCCGTTAGATACCTAATGGAGTCATTATCTAGGTTCCTGAGCATTTTGTTCGTTACTCCGTCAGGGCCTGGAGCCGACTTCGTTTTAAGTCTTACAATCTCCGCCCCCACTTCCGCTTCTGTGATGGGGGCGTCCAGCGCCTCGTTAGGCGCTCCACCATAGTCAGGAAGTGGGGTTCGTGAAGTTTCTCCCACATACGTCTCAATTAATTTGTTCATGAAATCATCATCGTTCCCTTTGAAAGCGTGCCTCACTTTTGCCAATCTTATACCAGATTGCGTCTTCGAGTTGTCTGGGTCCAACAAGTGCCGGAGGAAGCTCCACGTCTTGGAGAGGTTCATGCTCCCCTCCATTTCGTCACACTTGTTATCCCAATTTTGTTCGCATAATTTGAAAGTATAGTCTTCGATTTCCTTATTATGTCGCGCAATCCTTCTTCTGAGGTTGCGGTTCCATTTCTGCTTTTTGAGACGACGCTCCATGCTCTGCTTAGCTTCCCACATATGCAGAAGACGGCTGTCCGCAATCTCCGGGGCGTTATCACCTTCGAGCAATTTTGTTGCCTCTCTAACGTCCGATTTGAGCGCCGTCGCCCATTCCTCGATGCTTCTGATGGGCTCTAGTTCCTGAGCCCTCCTGATATCTCTAAATTCATCCCACTCAACGACGGCCGGCGCGCGAGCCCGGCGTGTTTTAACGCCTTTCCTCAGTGTGGAGACAATTATGTAGTGGTCGCTGCCAAAATTTTGATCCTGCAACAGTTCTGCAACAGTACCTTTTGCTATTAGATGAGACTCCATTGGCATGCCTTCTGGAAATTATTTTTTTCTTTCTTCTTCTCCAACTTATATAGTCACATTTATGCTTGACAGCATCACGATCAAGATTGCAAACGCGATCCGGATGTTTCGGCGCATCATGAATAGGCACAGGGGACTGAGCGAGGACAACGCTATTCAAATGGTCCATGCTTTTGTACTCTGTCACATCACATACGTGGCTGCAATGCTCAACTGGAAAAAGGAACATCGGAGAAGGCTTTAAGTACACATACGCCGAGCTTTCAAGACAGCGTTGGGGCTCCCCGATAATGCCTCCACTGAACTACTCTTACAGCTAGGAGTGCACAATACCCTTGCCGAAATCATCGAGGCACAGCACACGGCACAGATTGCACGCCTATCAAGCACCAAAGCGGGCAGAGAGATTCTCGTTAAGCTCGGCCTGAACACCATAGTAGAAAAGGACAACGTCCTGCAGTTACCTAAAGTCGTGCGAGAAGCAATCAAAGTGTCCCCCTTCCCAAGAAACGTTCACCCGATCCACAATCAAGGAAGAAGGCTCGCCCGCGCCAAAGCCCTCGCTGCGGACGCGGCACAGTTTCCCGACCAGACAGCTTTCATGCAGCGTACATACCGGGAAAGCATGCCTACTCGGTAGCAGTAGTCGACGGACACGGACGTACGCGCAACTCACTCACACTTTACACCAAGAAGCCAGAGGTAGCTGAACAAGCAGCGATAGCACTAGCTCTAAAAGACTCGAACTTCACAACTGTATACAGCGACTCTAGAGCAGCCACTCGAGCTTTCGCCAAGGGCGGGATAGACAAGACGACGCTACGGATATTAGGCGGAAGTAACATCATCGTTCACTCCATTGTATTGTTAACGGCACACATGGGCAGCTTAGGGGGCGGCCTGCGGAATCTCAATGAGATTGCACACGAGGCGCGCGAGGACTCATCGACCGCGTCCCTCCGGTTTCCCCTGCTACTCCACATATCGAGTACAGAGATCAATTATTCACGTACAACGAGCTCACTAAGCACTTTTATCTAGGCAGACGAGCATTTCCCCTCCCGGATAAGAAATTAACCCGCAGCCAATCAGTCACGTTACGCTTGCTCCAAACGAAATCATACCCCAACCCCTGGCGCATGAAGCACATCGACCCAGACTACGACGGACAACATGTGTGTGAACGGTGCAGTGATCGTGTAGACTTAAACCATATGCTGTGTGGTTGTGCATCGAGCGACGCCTCGCCAAGAACAAGGAACGTTGGGACAAAGTTTTAAAAAGTGCTCCCCTACATGATCAGCTTCGGGCTGTCCAGGAGGCCCGCGCGGCGGCGGAGAGCTTCGGGCTCTCTGTGCCGACGTGGGAGCTGCCCTCTACACCTGGCGCCTAGCCGAGTGTCCTCCAGGACCCCTACTGTGGGAAATAAAGTTTTACCAAACCAAAAAATGGCTGTTAGGTCAACACATTGTTGCTACTGCAACTAATCTTCAACTCATTTTATTTCCCGGTGTTTGTACATTTATTTAAAAAGCTGAAAGTTTCAACTTAGACACAGTTTCATTTATTGGCCGCGACATGGCCGTGGGCGCCGCCGTTTTTTTACACATCGGAGGGGTAGTTTCGGTATAACTATAGTTTCGGAACTGGTAATATTAAATATTTCTGGTGGCAACGACGGGCTAGTCGAATTTTCAAGCTTTATTTCTTTTCGTAGATGGCGATTGTAGGGCCTATTAGGCTATTTTTGGGATAAAACCTGGGCACTTGACATCAAGGGAGTGTTACACATACCATCCTTATTGCCAAATTAAGTGACAACAGTACCGATGTCACCTATCATTTTTAGTGCGAAAGCACTCTCACGGACGCAGTAGCCGAGCAATGATCATGAATTTTGTGTGTCTTACTGACTGGCGCGCCTAATAGTGACGTATGGTCGCGTAGCATACGGTCAAGGCTGGTGCCAAAATTACACTCGTCAGCAAGCTCGCGGAGCTGAACGACATAATCTCGAACGGATTCGCTGGCTAGCTGGTTTCTAGAAAAGGACTTGTAACTTGCGGCAATTTCGTTGCACTTTGGTGGGCAATGGTCGTTATGAAACACAACTGATTTCTGGTAGCTTAAATCATTTACTTTTCGCGGAACGCAGATCCGGCCAGAACGCCAATTGTTTTCGTCGATAGTGCAGACTGCTCTTTTTTATCTTCTGCCTAACATCATTCGCTTCGAACAATGCTTCCAGGAGAGTAAAAAAAAATGTCCCACTTATCTTGGTTCTCGTCGAAACTTGAGAAGCCGATGTTCGCAGCCATGGCCATGACCATAGCCGTAGTGGAGGACTCCGGAAATTTCGACCACCTGGGGTTAAAGAGCCCCAGGTGGTCGAAATTGCCGGAGTCCTCCACTACGGCGTCTCTCATAGCCTTAGTCACTTTGGGACGTTAAACCCCCCAAAACCAAACCAAACCAAACGTAGCGCCGTCGCCGCAGGAACGCCCAATCTCGCAGGGCCGAACCCCTAGTCGCGACTGTTGTAGCGGCAGAGTGACAAAGCCGGTTCGGTGGCCAACGCAGAACGGGGTTTATTTTCGCAGACACAGAACTGTATGCAGGCAGCTTGCCTGATGGCGTCACACAAACGAACCAACCACCTTGGACACGTGTCCATACACCACGTCATGTCAGCAGGCCGATCGAAGGCGAAGCTGCTGAGTATCGAAGACATATGTCATTCACCAAGTGAGGTCACCAATGGTTCTCTCCTCGTGTGAGCTGTTGCCACCTTCCGCAATAAGAACCCGGCCATTTCCGTGAAGGCAGGCTCCGGTCCAGGAGCAGCCCAATCAGAGACGGAGGGATCTCTCCTGCCAGGTGAGATCTCTGAATGTTAGTTGTCGTGGGCCCACTGCCATCCTGTGGCCAGGATGATCCCTTTTGTATCAGTAGCGCTCAAAGTAGTATGTGGTTATTTTAAAAATATATTCAAAATGAAGGGAAAGGTAACAATCAGAAAAAAAGGGGATATGACCTGATTGCGTACGCTCTGCTGATACAAATGGATCGCAACTAACCAACGAGCCTAGCAGATCGTGTTATTCAAGATGGTCCCGTAGCAACATGCGCGCGAAGATTCCTCTGGCGATGTCCAGTGGGCACACAGTGGTAGGATATGGGATGAGGTAACCGTATGCAGCCTTCGCCAGGTCGTCGGCGGCCTCGTTCCTAGGAACTCCAGCGGGGCCAGAGTCCAGCCGAGCCAGAGTCGACAGCCCCGACAGGCCAGCTGGTCGAGTCTAGCAGCCAGCCCACGGGCTATGGGCAGGCAAGAGCATCGATTCCGGAGGAGCTGGAAGGCGGATTTGATGTCCGTTAAGATGGCAGCGCACGGACAGGTATCCGTCCGAAGTGTCGGCTGCCAGGTGAATTGCTGCCAGTTCAGCCGTTATAGATATCGTGGCGAAAGGGAGCCTGGCCTGTCTGCTGGTCCCAATGATGGTGCCAGGCAGGCCGCAGTATCCGAGGGGCAGCGACCGGAGAGGACTGACTCATCTGTATAGATGTGATGGTAGTCGGCCAGTTCCTCCTCCAGAGTGGCAGATACATCTTGTCTGAGGGCCTCCGGTGGCGTGCTGTTCTACACCTGTGATCCGGGTGAGAGAGAGATCCGGAAGAAGTGTCCAAGGTCTGGCCATGGAGGGAGCGGGATCTCCTCAGGAGAGCTGCTCACGAGCTGCTCATACTCGTGGGCCGTCATTCCCATCTTAGAGTGGGGTAGTTCCAGCAGCTGCTCGAGCAGGAGGTGCCTATCCATGGAGAGGTGGAGTCGTTGGATGTTACAGTAGAATGTTGAGCTAGTTGGCCTTCAGACACGATGAAACACGCAGCAGAATAGATGACAATGCACAGAAGAGAGACACACATCGTCCTTGTTACATGTGTGTGTGCCTCTTCTGGGCATTGTCGTCTATTCAGCTGCATGTTTCAACATGACGTTCAATGCGGCAGAAATTTGTTGGCCAGGAGTTCCATGGGCAAGGCTCCTGCCTCCGCCAGGGTGGCCGACACATGGCAGCCTTTCGGCAGGACCAGGTGTACATACGGGACATACGGATGAAAGCTCTCTGGCACCTCTCGATGGCGAGCTGCTGTTGGGTGGCGAGGTGCACCAAGGGGAGCGCATAGCGGTACTGCGCCACCGCAAGGACGTCGACCAGACGCAACCCGATTCGTGGAATGACGCCACTGCCGCCAGCGAGCAGCTTCCAAATGTCTCCCTTGACGCTCTTAGCCTGGTTGCAGAAGTGCGGGACAGTAGGTATCCAGGACAGGTCCCGGTCAATCTGGAGGCCCAGGTAGCGGACGAGCCGGCTCCAGCGAAGTTCGGTCCTCACAATGAAGAGGGCTGTCTTCACTAGCCCCTGGTCGTGTGTTCTGCAGCATGACATCGGTCTTGAATGGTAAGAGACCGAGCCCCATCCGATCCAGGTAGGTTCTCATCATGTTGATGGTCCGCTGAACGTTCCTGATGACCTGGGGGCACTGTCGCTATAGCCCGCTGCACCAGGTGGTGATGTCCGCGTGAACGATACGGACAGTGTGCCTCAGGCCGCGAAGGCAGCTAGAGAGTTGCGCCGAAACCAGGTTGAACAGCATGGGGCTCAGAATACTGCCCTAGGGGACACTGGTGGCGCTGCTAACACGGACCAGGGGTTGCTTGCCCTCCAAGAAGCCCTGGATGTAGTTCCGGCGGCTGGCAGAGAAACCCAATGTGTCCCCAGCCTCCAGCTAGATGGCCGCGTGTTGGATGTCAAAAGCTCCACGGACGTATAGGAGCACGAAGCAGATAACGTGCTTAAGAATTTGGATGCCACAACGTCCATGATGGCGCCCACTGCCCATCAGTGATTCCGGAAGCCAGATGATTGGGCGAGGATGAATTTTGTGAGCTCCATCATTCATGAAAAAGTTCGCTCCAGGGCAATGCATTCCAGGATCTTTCCTGTGGCAGATGCGATTGCCATCGACCAAAAGGACTTAAGCTGCGAAGAGGGATTTTCGGACTTGAGGGCAGGAACGGTGATGGCCATCCGCCAGGACTCCGGGAGTAGGCCAGAGGTCCAGATGCTATTGAACAGCCACAGGAAGTTGTTGCGCATGTTCTCATTCAGGTTCTTCAGCATCTAGTAGCTGATGCCAGCCGAGCCCAGGGCCCTGCGGCTTGCATGGTGGCTGCGAGCTCCTCCCTGGTGAGTGGTGCTGAGCAGACAGCCTTGATGTCGGCCTGGCTCCTGTAGAGTTGTTGTCTGGTGCCGCCAGCAGGGCGGAGGCCTGGAGGTGCAGCTATTTGAGGAAAGAAGGCGTCCGCCGGGAATTCCGTTAGTTGCCGGTATGAATTTCCTGAGCGAAAGCAATTACCTTTTGGATGTTAGGGAGAAGGAGGCAGCGGAAGAGCCGCCAGGCTCTAGCCTGGATTCTAGCATTCACAAGTGCAAGACTGTCCAGTGGTCAGGCTTATCGATGCGCAAGACCCTCCTCTCTTCCCTTCTGCATTGGGCTCGCAGCTGGAAGAGTGCAAGGTCAGGAGCTGACTGGTTGGCAGTGACCTTGCAGATGACAGTTCTAGCCTCTGCATAAAGCGCCACATATGCGAGGATGTCCTAGAATGGGGGCTGCTCAACAGCTCTCAAAACAGGTCCCAGTGTACTACAATGCACTTTCGCCCATCAATGCGCTTACCCGGATTGGGAGTTAGAACGATGGGCTATGGTCAGAACCCCACGCATCCTGCCAGGTGTGCCATTCATAAACAAAGCGATGTGACGCGATGGTTAAATCAATGTATGAATAGACTCCATCCCACTAGAGAAACAGAAATTTCGCTGTTCAAAATATAGAGCTCAGTGCTACGAAGGGACGCGACCAAGTCCCGGCCGCGCCTCTCCGTCCTGCGGGATCACACCGCGGATGTCTGGCTCTCACCGCCGATGAGACTGATGAGCCGTGGCAAGGATTCGGCATCCGACGGGGTTGTGGCGCCCACGTAAAACTTGCAACCGCTGGGTCAACTCGAGCTAGCCGAGTCCAAACATCCATAGAGGCCACCACCGCACCATCACTCACCGGAATCTCTGCCTGGGAAAGCGCATTGCGGATAAAGAGGGCCACCCAGGATGGTCTTGGTAGGAGGAGGCACCCATGAATGGGTCGGATGTGCAGGAAGAACTTTTGGGGCTGTTCTGCTCCGATAGCCCAAGCTGCCTGGGATTCTGAGATGGCCTGGGCAGCAGTGGACCTCCTGGAGTGCCAAAACTTCATAGCTGTCGGCCCACAGGCGGTCGATAAGCTCCGTGAGTCGAAGGCGGAGAGCTCTTTCCACTGGAGAACCCATGGACGAATGTCACCAGTGGGCATCCAGCCACGGTGGGGGCTGCTGCTGCTGGGCCTGGCTCGATCGGCTTTACTGCCAGAGGATGACCACTAAAAGGAGGGACGTCAATGTCCACAGAGTTGCATCTAGGTACCTGGAGATGCTCTGCGAGGTGGCTGCCAAGGGCTTCAGGCGACAGCGGGCTGACGTCTACCGAGACCCTGCTGGCTGGTGTGGCGGCCGCTGTGTGCCTACTGACCTTCTGGGGACTTTATGGAGGGGCCACCAGGACCTGGACATAGGAGGGATAGCCCGATCTCCAATTGGACAGGATGGCCATTACAGGATGGCCCTCATAGACAGGTTCCTTGGACGCGGCAACAGCAGTTGCCACGTGCCTTTCCACCTGCCATCGAGGACAGGAAAATGTGTTGACAGGGTGAGAGCCCCGAAGTTGCTGCAGCATGTCATCTTAGATTTGTAGGACTTGGTGCGTTAAGGGTGGCTGCAGCATCTTCAACGTGGCGCCTCAAGGCGGCATGCCGTCCCGTTTTCTCTATGTGGCCCCATCACCCGCACTGGTTTCGGCTAGGAAGGGCAGATCGGACGGAGACGCATAGTTTGTGCATCGCCACCCAGGAGGGTGGTTGAGGTGCCCGGAATCGGACCCGGATAGCAGAGTCCAGGACAGTGGAACCCGGATAGCGGAGCCCTGGCTCCGCGACGCCAGCTGTGGAAGAGAGCTCCGCCGCTATTGTGAGCACGAGGTCCCTCCGGAGTGCAATGGCCTAGGAGCGTGGGCTTCCGGAACAGGATGGTCCCGATGATGTTCTCAGGCTGTTCTGGTGGCAAGGCGGGTCGGCATGGGTCCTGCCGGCGGTTATGGCCCTGCAGAAACACCCAGTCGCGACGCTCCTGGTCCAGTGATGGGCCTGAGTGTCGCTGCCATGGTGGGACACCTGGTTGTCAGCTGGAAGGTCCTAGGTAACCCTGGCATCCGCGCGGCACTCGGAAGCCTGGAGACTGGTCTCCTCTGGTGGGTTGGGTGGGCCTTCTGTGTTTCAGAGATCGCCTGAGGCAAAGGACGGGGCTGTCGTTTCATACCCTTACCCTTCAGGGGGACATGGGTGGCCTCGTTCGTCCTCAGAAGGTCCGCTCTAGACAGCCTTCTGGCCTGGAGACGGATGAAAAGTACTTGTCCTTGGCGGGTGGTCGTGGGCTGCGGCTGCGTTGGCGCAAAGTGCGTAGGCAACCCACTGATTTCAGAAGTATTGCCTCGCCGATGCTCTCTCCACAAGAAGGCAAACCTTGCGATCAAGCGGTTGCAGGAGTAGGTGCTGAAGATACGCATGTGTGCGATATTCCTGGCTTTAGTAGCGCACTCAATATCCTCAGAAGACATGGTGGCGGCAGGTTGTCTGGTGATGGAAAACATCACGTGCACGCCACGCGCCACACACGTACAGGCCTCGGGATGCCCAGGTGTAGTTCAGGTACACGGGCGAAGCCTGTCAGGAAGCCTCCACGCGCAGACCACGGAGGAGCCGAGTGCGCGGAGGGAGGCGCACGAAATCTAGAATGCTGACAGTAGGGCGGCTGGCGCAGTCTTGAATCATGAGCAAATTTTAGGCACTTCCCGAGAGGAGGTCCGGGCAGCAGCCAGTCTGATCCAGGTTCTCTGGAGTCTGCTGGTGGCGGGGGAAACGGCAAGGCGACTGTCTCCACGTGTTTGCAACGTGGGTGCCTTGCGGTCGTCCGCCGCGATCACTCGAGAAATGCGGAAGCGGCCTTAGTGGAGCTCCGAGCGCAATGGAATTGGGCTGCGGGGATCATCGAGGCCCAGGCAGGAATCGGGAGGCACCAATGCATCTAAGTCCAGGGCAAGCGACGTTCAGTAGCATAGCGGCGGTCGCTGAAGCGGCAGCGAGGAGCGCACAAGCGCGTACTGCAGCAGCGAGCCCGCCGCGAAGAGGCATACTCGTGACGAAAGCATATGCTGTGCCGGTCAGACCGACGGTGAAGTCGTATCAGCTCAGGGAGGAGGCTCAGAGGCAGAAGTCCTCTCTCTAAGAGACACTGGACGAGAGTGGCGGCGCTCTCTCGACAATCGGCAGTGCGCTTTCTTTTATAGGCCTGACAACTGTTGGCAACTGGACTTTCCAATCCGGACGTAGAAGTTGGCGGCGGCTCAAGAGGCACATTAGCGAGAGCGCTATGTTTCCATCGCGGATGTGCCGCGGGGCTAGGGGAGAGAAGGGAGCGCCTCTACGTCGCCGGCAAGGAGGTTGAGGGATCATGGAGTCTGGCTGCCAAACGTGTCTAGACGTTAAGCATTGCGCGCAGCGCGAAAAACAATGATCGCGAAAGAAACACACACAAAGACAAATCAGCGCTGGGTTTGTCTCGCCCAGTATTCAGTTTTGTTGAAATTCGTGTCTAGACGTGTTTGAAGCCGAAGCTTCTTCTCAATGCGCCAGTGCCATACGTAGTAGCACCGGGGCATGCAGAGTGTCCGGCGCCTACTGGCACCCACTTGGCTACAGTTGTCGGCCGCTGCAGGAGTCGCCCGAACCACGGCTAAGAGCCTCATCCTACCAGTTCGTTCGCTGCCCGAAGACGTCTCGAAAGGGGTCACAGCTCCTCGATGTCCCCCGAAGAGGCCATATCAGCTGGGCTGGTATCCGGTCCGCGTATTTGGGTTTGCTCGGTACTGTGGCTCCGCAAGGGACAAAACGACAGAAGAGACGAAGAAAGCGGGCTGTTCCGACTAGCATCTACCGCCCCCAGGAGCCGAGTAGCCTAGCGACTACTACTACTACTACTACTACTACTACTACTACTAAAATTATTATTATTATTATTATTACTATTATTATTATTAGTAGTAGTAGTATAGAGGAAGACTCGTTACACGAAGTTGGCACTGAATTGTCTGTAGGTAACGGCCGAATTAACTGGCTAAATATTATCTTCACAGTCTTAATTTAGCAAATAAGTATTAATGTGTGTATTATTGTTATTATTATTATTATTATTATTATTATTATTATTATTATTATTATTATTATTATTATTATTATTATTATTATTTAGTAGTAGTAGTAGTAGTAGTAGTAGTAGTAGTAGTATAGTATTATAGGCTCTCTCAAGCTAGTGCCGCGTCCAACATGACGCCCATTGAAAAAGCATGCGCCGCTAATCGCTAGGTTCACTGTAGCTAGGCTGCTCGGCTCCTGGGGGCGGTAGACGCTAGTCGGAATAGCCCGCTTTCTTCGTCTCTTTTGTCGTTTTGTACCTTGCGGAGCCACCGTACCGAGCAAACCCAAATACGCATCCGGTCCCCAGTTATGTCCAAAAAGAGGCGGACCAGCCGAGGGTGGAGCAACTTGTTTATTTATTTATTGCACTTTGTAGCAAAAATACAATTTTTGCCGTGGGACCGAGGCTAAAGGTGACGTACAAGTCACCTGACGGGGCCTTCGGCACCACAAATGACATGTGCAACACAACGCAGCAGGCACAGAGCAGCACAAAATAGTCATATGTGAGAATGTAATACAAACACAAACCAGGGGCAAAATACATAAAATTCAATCTGTAACATACATCAAGGTAACAGTGTCAACAGTAATTGGTATTACACAACGGAAATAGGAAACAAATAATCACGTATGTTCCAAAAAGTACATCTTAATTTTTTTTTTGAATGTTAACAAGGAGGATGATTCTTTAGGTAGATAAAATATGTCAGGATAGCAGTTCAAGAGGTTAGGGATTTGCCAGTGAATTAACTGCATACCATACCCGGTCCTTATGCGAGGTTTTATAAAGTTCACATTTCTAAGGACGTAATGTGGATCAGTGTTGATAAACGTAGTTAAAAACGCATTACTGTCAGTTTTGTATTGTCGGTATATAAATTCGGATAGTCGTTGTTTATAGAGGGCTGTAATACTTAATATATTACTTAGTTTAAAGTATGCAGACGCAGAATCATATCTAGACAGGTTGTGAATAAACCGAAGGCCTTTCTTTTGCAAAATATAAATCTTTTCCATGTTGGTTTTTGTACCCACTCCCCATACCAACAGGCAGTACTGAACACGAGACTGGACAGTGGAAAAATATAGTTGCTTCCTCAAGTGCATTGGCAGAAGCGGGCGAAATTTATTCAGTATGTCTATGTATCGGGCTGTTTTGCTGGATACAAAGTCTACATGATAAGACCAGCGGAGGTTTTCGTGAAATAGAACACCTAAATACTTATGCACTGAAACACGTTCTAAGGAGACAGATTGGAACGAAAGTGTGATATTTTTATTTATTGGTTTATTGACAGCGGAAAAAGGTATATATTTTGTTTTATTAACATTTAACATCAGCTGGTTTGCACAAAGCCAACTCGAAAGATCTTCAAGCCATTTGTTAGCTGCAGACACTAGGGAGGGTAAGCTTGGCGAGGAAAAAAAGGCGCTCGTGTCATCGGCATAGAGCAAGATATTGGAAGTTCCAGGGATAGCAATTATATCATTTATATATAAAAGAAATAATAGAGGGCCTAGGATGGAACATTGAGGAACACCGTATTTTATGAATTCAGGATTCGAGGCAAAATCATTTATAACGACAAACTGAGAACGGTTTGACAAGTAGCTTTGGAGCAGTTGAAGTGCGACACCTCTTATTCCGTAGTGTGGCAGTTTTTCAAAAAGTATTTCATGCTTAATTGAGTCGAAAGCTTTGCTGAAATCCAAAAAAATTCCTATAGTACACAACTGCATGTCTATATTATGTGCTATCTTATCTTTAATGAATACTAGAGCAGATTCAGTTGACTTACCTCTCTGGAAACCATACTGGGCTGCAGAGAGCAAGGCATTTTCAGTCAAGTGCTTAGTTAGCCTTAGATTAATTACTTTTTCTACTATCTTGGAAAACAGTGGGAGGACTGATATTGGGCGATAGTTACTGATACAATCGACGGCACCCCCTTTGTGTAGAACTATGACTTTAGCCATTTTCATTTTATCTGGAAATATTCCTGTAGATAACACCTGATTAGTTAAGTGGCATAACACTTCAGATAGAATATCAGAAACCGCTTTGATTGGTGCTGCCATAATACCATCGAAACCACATGAACTGTTATTTTTAAGGTCATTAACTAGGTCGACAATTTCGGTTTCTGTGACTGGATAAAGAAACATGGACTTAGTCAGGTTGCACTGAATATACTTATCGAAATCGTAAGAACCAGAAGTAGTAAAAGATCCAAAAGTTAAAAAATGTCTATTGAACACATTACTGAGAGCCACACCACCGTACATTTGGTTATCAATATTTAATTCAGCAGGTAAAACTGTATGGTGTTTGCCAAGTAAGCTTTTTACAATGCGCCATGTCTTTTGAGGATCATAATAAATGTCAGCAAATTTATTGCCATAGTAGTGGATACGTGCTTTCTTTATATCGTTACCTAACTTGTTACGGATCTTTTTGTATTCCTGAAATAATAATTTCTCTCTGCATGATAGGAACTTATGGAAGAGAGCATTTCGCGCTTTTATTCTTATCACTAAGTCGCGTGTAACCCAAGGTTTCCTAGCCCTTTTGCTCTTTTTTATTGTGACGGTGGGGAATGCAATATTATACAATTCAATTATTTTTTCGAGGAATCGTTCGTATAAGTCATAACACATATCACTCTCGCGTACTTACACACACACGCGCGCTCGTTGACACGTCTCCGGCAAGGTCTTGCTCGAAGGAGAGGAGGCGTTCTTGACATTCCGGAAAATGTCGACCGGTCAGTAGCATCAATTACTTGCCACGGCGAGATGCGCTTAATCGTGGGAAGGCTTGATTTCCTCTGCGAGCACCCAGACAACTCCCAAGTATCTCACCATGGCAAACAGCGGCATGGTCGGCCGAAGTAACACTACACTAAAGGGCGCGCAAACACCACGACTTCGCCCCGAGACACGCCAGGCTTTCACAACAAACAGATAAAAATCCAGAACGTTACACTTACTAACATTTTGCGTCGGAGCGAGCGCTCATGTCTTGCCTTCGTAAAGCTTCACCTAGATGGCCGAAAAGCGACCAGCCATACATATCAAATACCAAGGAAAAACAATCAACTTGAACGGTTAGGCTTTCAAGCATGCCCTTTGGCGTCGTCGCCTGCTCCCTTGTTCCTCTGTCAAGGAATGACAAAAGGGGAGGGGACAGGTCCCTCCTTGGCCGGCAGTGCCGTCTCCGTGCTTCCTCAACGCGCTCATAATTTCCGCGTAGCGCAGCTACCATGGTGAAGGGAAGCTGGATAACACGTGGCGACCAGTACGAGAAGCTACTCTTTGTTCCCGTATCAAACAGTCTGGCCGACCCGCTGTCGCTCTATGCGATTCCCAGAAAGTAGCTTCCCCCGTGTTTGTGGCTCATTTTTCCTACATGTACGAACCTTGATGTTTGAACCTTTCGCATGCCTACGCAGGGCGTTGTGAGATTTGTCCATTCTGCTCTCTTGGGTCGCCTCGCATTCTTCCTCAGCGCCCTCTCGGCACAGCAGGCGTGGTTTAGCTGCTCTCGCAGGCCGATTCCGTTGAACCCTGCACCTGTATGGCTTGGAAAACGATCTTTCCCTTGCAGTAACCCTTCAAATCAAGCACACGCGCTGCTTGATCCCAGTCCACAGGCTTTTGACGGGTTCCACGAAGCGACTTTTTTTTCGCTTCCGCCGTTTTCGTTCCAGGACGGCGGGGTTGAACTCCTCCTGAATGGCGACGTCCTTTCCTTGACCTCGCGCATTTTTCCATCGCTGTTTGGAACGTGCGAACCACTCGTGTGCATCGCCTGACGAACCGTGTCCGCGAGTTTATCGGTGCACCGCGTGAAGGGATTCCGTTCGGCTCGGCAGTAACTTTTCTTTGTTGTCCCTAGCCACCGTCAATGCCACCGAATCAAGGGCCTGGCTTTTGGCCTGTTTCAATCTAGCCTTTGCTCTTTCCCATTTTCTGCGCTTAGAGCGCTCTACGTGCGCTGCCTTCCCCAAAGCAGGTTCTCCTGCATTTGGAATTCACTGCGGATACTCTTTCTTTGATATGTCATGAACCCTCTCTTCGCTGTCGTTGGGCAGCGTCGTCACTCAGTTATCGATGGGCTGAGCTTCAGCCTCTGACGATTCTCTTCGCACATTACGCTGACACGTTTGCTGTACTGTGTCTTCATGTTCGTCTTTCATCTTGAGCTGCTCTGGTCTAAGTGACTCCACAATCAGTGGCCGCTCGCTTTCCACATCTGGGAAGATCATAGGCGAAGCGCTCTTGCTGTCAAATTTCTTGTCAGTTTTACCTCGACCACGAGTCAGGTCTGCTAATTTCGTGCCCTTAAGATAATTTCTCTTAACTCTGTTTTAGCTTATAGTGCATCAACTATACGCACGCGTCGTACGACCAGAACCTCATCTCTTTTTTCTGATAGACAGTTCAGTAGTGCTTTTGGGGGCTTCGACCTAACTCCACCTTTCTTTTCATCAGCGACTGTTAGCGCTGATAACTCCAAAGGCGGGCGTTTCTTGCCTTTATCCGGCAGTGGCGCGCTATTGCCTTCTCTTGGCTGCGCGTCTTGCCCATGCGCTTCGCGTTCGTCAACTAACTCTCAGTGATTCACTTAGGTACTGCGGGTACACTGCTCTCCTGGTTTTAGGAACAACGTCCTTACTGACATCACAGCCAAAGGCAAACTCGTCAAACTCAAATGAAGGATTTCTTACTGCCTCGGAGTTACACAGGTCACTCAACGGAGGGCTGTCCTTTAGTTTCTGCGCGTCGTCTGACTGCCTACTAGCTCGCCTGGCTGGTTTATATCACATACACTATAGTGAAACGTTTCGGCACAGCCTTGTGTACACTTTCCAGGCCACCCCCATCTTTGGGGCCTTCACACTTGGGCACATCTTTCGATCACTTCGCTATCACTTTGTCGTCCGACTCCTCCTAACCGACTCTGCCGCGGTATTCCATGCCATATCTCTTTCGACTGTGGTCAGCTGCTCCCATTTTCCTGGTTTCCCTCCGTGTCCGCCGGACGCTTGCACTGGGTTCCCTACCCTGTGTGGTGGTTCGCCGCGTCCGTCAAAAAAAAAAAAAGACACCATTGAACACACTAAGACAAACGCCTTTATAACGAGGACGTCCTCCTTAACCTAGCGTCTAGAGCAGACTAGGGAGTAGAGCACAACTATTCTAGTGGCGATGCGAGAAACGGCCAACGCGGAACAACTCTAGAGTACAGCATTCGGACTAGTGGCCTAGTGCGTAGGCACGTTCACAGTATCTCGTGCCACTCACAGATCGAAGTCAGCGCCAAGAAACAAGCGAAGACGCTGGTCCGGAGCAACGGAGCAAAAATGGTTTCTTGCTCCGTGTCCGGAGCACAGCTGGCCAGGTGTCCACAGGTCACGCGGTCGAAGGAGCGTGCGGGCCGGCGGCGAACCGAAGTCGTCGCGTCCTTGGAGCTCGCTCAGACGATGAACATCGAAATGGTGGACCGAAGCCATCACATCGCTGCACACGACACCAAGGCAACACCCGCGGCGTTCGAACCTAGCACCCGTCACGCTAGTGCCACCACGCTCACGCCACCACGCGCACACCCCGTCTTCATCGCCACACCTGCCGCTGCAGCCGTGCCCCCACCACATCTGATGCCGACGCGGATGAAAAGTGGCTTCTTTAACCTCTTCCGAATCTCTATCTAGAGTTCTAGTGTTTCCCTTCCACCAGAGACGATTAAGCGCCGTTTTATTATCCGCAGCTTTGCGAGTTTGCATCTCTGCGACGGACTGAAGATGAGCGGGTTTGATCTCTATAGGGTTCGCATGGCGCTTATGTTGCAGCTCCTTCTGCCAATTGAGCAGCGCCGGAACGGAGAAGTTTTCACTGTTTGGTAATCGTCCCTCCTCCCATCTGACACACAACTACCTTCCCCTCGTTCTTGGCGCTCTACTTTCTCGCTCCGTCGCTCCTCCTGGGTTTGGATCATCCTAATCGAAGCTGCCTTTTTTTCTGCATCTCAAGTTCGAGCCGAAGCGGCTTCAGCCCTGCGCCTAACAATTCCATCATTTTTATGCGCTTCATGCAGTTTCTGCTGCTCGCGTTCCACTTTTTTCCCCACAATTTTCACATTTCCAACTCAATTTGCATAGTTATTCATTCCTTCCTCCGCATCCGCACCATCGTCACACAACAGCAGCTCGTCCCTGGTTACATTTCCGAGGACCATGATCGTTGTCCAGTCTCGTTTTGCTCATTCACAAGCCCGGTCCTAACACTTCCTTGGTCAATTTTTAAACACGCCTTACTGATGAGTGTTCAGTGAGGCCCCCCTTAGGACCTATAGATAGGCTTCCTTTCATCGCTCTTGACTTAATGCACGCTTCCCTCCAACACAACTCGCTTTGCGCTTGCGCTGTAAGGCGTCTCTAGCTGCTGATAAGGTGGAACCCACTTACAGTGGTAGAGCACGCAGATCAGGCACTCGCAGCTGCTCTTGCAAAGCCGCTCCACCACTGTAAACAATTGCACGTTGCCAGACCAACGGTTTTGCCGTGTCAAGTTAAATACATCTTTGAAACAATACGAAATGAGTGCTCGTAGGTGCGTACCTTGAAAGGAACACAAAGGTATAGATGTGAAGTTGCTCGTTTGTTACAATTTCAACCAATATATTTCAAACAAAAGCTCTCGACATCAGACACGCGCCAACGGCTCCTCGCACGGTGCTCCTCGTCACTCTGATTGCCTCCTTACCCAAGGAGCGGTTAAGGATTGTTCAAAAGTTAGGAGCCTCTTTTAAACGCTTATTTGAGTTGAGGAAGATGGAGGGCGGTAAGGAAACAACGTGGGAGGTAAGGAAACAACGTATGCCAATTAACGTTCTGAAATTGGCCCTGAACGTTCATTGCTGGGTGTTCTGGCTTTACAACCAAACCGACATATATACGTTATGCATCAGAACGCTTGTTTATAACACTACACAAGAGAATGTAACAGAGACACCACGGTATAGCCTCATATGAAAACCAGTTAACACAGTGCTCATGTCGCTGCGAAAAAAAAAAAAAAAAGAACGTGAAGCGAATTATCCAGCTTTTCGTAATGCGTGTCAGCACAGTGGCCCACCATTTCATAAATTCCCTTCTTGCTCTAGCGATTAGCGACAGAGAAGTATCGTATTACCAATCTCCGTGCAACAATATGAAAGTATAATGATGATAATCTATATCGATTTCTGTCAGTTTGTATTTTACAATTTCTTTCCTGGTATAATAATTATACAGTGGCGCACTAAAGTCTCGTTATTTGAGGAAATACGAACGTATTGAGCACTTCGTGCATATAATTACGCTACGAGCTCGTCCTGTGTTTCGCTGCTTTTCCGACGGCTGTAAGTTTACTTTTACCATACTTGTATCTCATTTTATCAGTAATTTTTTCTTTCTCACAATACCTCTTCCTGGGTATTGGAAACCGCTAGTCTCAAAGTCCTATTTGTCGATGTATTGGGTGGTAAACCTAGTGTCGGTCTGATCCCTTTACGAATCAAAACGTCAAGTTTCTCCTTTTCCGCCTTGTGAAGCCGTAAATACGGCGTCACATAGACTATCCTGCTGATTATGAAAGACTGGACTAGCCTTAGGAGGTTAGCTTCTTTCATGCCCGCATGCTCTTCATATGGCGCCTGATTTCCCCTGTTTCTTTTTCTGAGGAAACAGGGGAAATCAAGCGCCATATGAAGATTTTGATGATAATAAAGTTTCCAGCAACAACTGGAAAACCCCGTCGAGAGGCACTGATTCACACGAGCTGAAATTGAGCCGGTTCGATGTGACCGTTGAATGCATTTTCTGCCATTGTTTCTGACGAGTACATAGCATTGTTTTGGTGCCGTGTTGTTGATGAGTGTGAACCGACGAGAACTGGGGAGACACAATGGGACCAGAAAAAAATTTGCCGATGATTACGTTACTTCCTAATGCGAAAGTTGAGCGCAGCTCGTCAGCTGTTTCACCTTTTTCGATAGATTGAGGCAAAGATTTTAAGCAAGACATGTTGTACTATTACAGACGACTATTTTATTTTTCACACATATACCTTCAAGAAACACTCCATTAACAGTTCTTGACTGTCATGAATGAAGCTTTGTGGTTGGAGAAATGAAGAGAGCGATTAAGTTACCGGGAGGTTGCGGGAGGCAGCGCGGGAGCCCATAGAAACGTTGCGTGGCGAAGAGACTAATGTCACAAGCTGCAGAAGAGAAGAACCTTCGAAAATACCTTGAACTGCCTTGAAAACACTGTAGCCAAAGTTAGCGTTGACCTACCGTCCCTATCGCCAAAGCGGCGTTGACGTACCGTCCCAGCCCCGTGGGGCCAGGAACTGCCACCCTTCCATCCTGTAATACTGGCAGTAAATGTTTCTACCACCACCTAAAATGGGCACGTTTGGTAGCACATGTTCAAAAAACGGCGAGCTCTCATGCAATGAAACGCAAAGATTTCACAAAGTTGATTACGCGGGCTCCAACACCAGTGTTGATGAGCGCGTCAACAATGGCTTGATTGCTGATGGTGTTAATGCCTTGCGTAAATCGACAGCTACGTGTATGTCGGGATAGTCTTTGCTCCATCTGCGTGTGCTGTTCAGGTTGGTATGGCGAAGATAAAGGCTGTCCTTAGTTCCTAGATCAGGGTGGAAGCCTGTCTGGAACGGGTGAAAATAACTGGAGGTCTCAAGATAATGTGTGGGTCGATTGGTGGCCATGCGTCCCATTATCCTGCAGACGATTGAGGTTAGAGAGATTGATCGTAAGTTGCGTGGGGTGTTCTCTAGGCATGGGAATGGGGATGACTACCGAGTGCTTCCATTGTTGTGGTAGGGAGCTCGAATGTCAGTGCTGGTTGATGAGATCGATTAATTTTTCCTTTGTAGGTGTGCTGGAGTCCCGGAACATGCTCCAAGTGATGCCACCTTTGCCGGGAGCGCTGTTATTTTTTTCTTGTGAAAGAGCATATCGAATTCAAAAGTGTTAAAAGGGGCGCAGTAATGCCAGTAGAGTCTGTGGATGGAACAGGGACATAGGTATCTGGTGGGGGGTGTTGAGGTGGATTGCGGAAAGTGCGGGCTACCTCCTGTTCAAGGTCGGCAGCAGTCTGACTAGTGCGAGTGAGTGAGTGAGTGCGTGAGTGAATGAGTGAGTAAAACTTTATTAAATACATGGAGATCTTTTATCTTCGCCTCTTCTGCCGAGGCTGACTAACGGTTGGCGCCCCCAGTCCAGGACGGTGTAATGGGCAGGCCATCGGTGTAATGGGCAGGCAGTCAACAGTGCCTGCCTGTTACAAGGTCTGCCTGCCTTACCCTGGTCTGGTCTGTCTAGTGGCAGCGGCGGATACTGTCGCGCAAGCGCAGAACAAAAGATCGTGCTCCAGTCCAATTTAACCTTAAAGAGCAACTACGCAGGTTTTTCATCATTTTGAGTTATTGGCGACATGACATTCATCGGTGTGCAATGACTACGACAAAATAAAATTCCAAGAGTACTGCAGAATCTACAGCGGAAAAATGAGAAAGCCTTAGCGTTGCTGCTGCACACTGTACAGCGTGCGCCCCTTGTCGAACAAGTCAGCGTTTCGTTGAACGTATCAAACTTGACCGACGTTCTATGATTAGTTTACAGGAACGGAAAGGCGCAGTATCTGTCACTCGCGGAATCCCGATATCATCAAGATCATCAAGAAGCGGTGGCCTTGTGGTAGAGCATCCGCTTCGCAATCGGGAGGTACCGGGTTCGATCCCTGGTGCCGGCGGGTACCCACCGGTTTTTAAATGGGTACAAGCTTTCCCCCGGCCTGGTGCTCGGCTCTTCTGGGGTGAAATGCTTGGGAAAAGGGGTCACGGCCCAAATAGTTGCGCCGATGTGGCAGTGATTCGTTCCGCCATCGGACAACAATAAGTCCGCCTTGCGCGGCAACAGCCCATTATGTGGCCCTTTTTTTTTTTTCGTTTTGTTTTTTTAGGACTGCTGCAGCTGAGGCTCTAAGGGAGCACTTCAGGTGAGGGTCAAAGGAAGTACCTTTGCAAGACAAACAGAACCACCTTTGCAGGCTGCGAGGTTCGAAACTGGGTTTGGGCCCACTGCGGAGGAGGGGCGCGCAGCGGGGTTTACGGAGCTTCTCCCAAACGCACACCCCTGTAAAAGCCGAGCACCAGGCCGGGGGACGCTTGTACCCATTTTTACCGGTGGGTGTCCGGCGGTGGGTTTGGTGCTCGGCTCTTCTGGGGTGAAATGCTTGGGAAAAGGGGTCACGGCCCAAATAGTTGCGCCGATGTGGCAGTGATTCGTTCCGCCATCGGACAACAATAAGTCCGCCTTGCGCGGCAACAGCCCATTATGTGGCCCTTTTTTATTCGGCACGGCCTTTGCAGGCCATGGTTGTTCGAAACTAAGCCCCCGAAGGGGCACAGCAGGGTTAGCAGAGCCTCTTCCAAACGCACACCCCTAAAGGAGCCGGGCGCCGGGCCGGGGGACGCTTGTACCCAATTTTACCGGTGGGTGTCCGGCGGCGGGTTTCGAAGGAGAAAGAAAGGAAGAAGAAGCAGGTAGCCCGCTGTCTGTTCCTGCAGTGACTGGATTTATTCGCTGTGTTTAACTTCTTATTCGCCTTGAGCGGCTTTTGTCGCTGAACAAGGACCTTTTGTAGGGCTCACCCTGGCACAGCCCAAGCTTCGTTGAAGGGCAGCTCGTCCCCGGTGGCCGCAGGCCACAGTGCCTCTTACCAGCGAGGCCTAGCATGGCCGCCTCGAACGAAATCCACGGCCGGTCACCAAGCCCTGCAGACGCCTCTGATGGCCTAGCCCTGGCGGGGAGCTCTGGCTCTCGGGACGGACCTCTACCACCTGTACAACTGCAGGCGCATCATCACGACGCTCATTCTTCCCTGAACTCTGAGCTGCGGGCTCTATCGGATGATGCACTTGCCGGTAACACACATCAGTCTTCTCCGGACTCTGCGTCTGTTCTCCCGGACCGTATTCAACTCGGCAGTTCTGCGAAGGCCATGGCCCTCCACGAGGGTATAATAGCAACGATCCTGAACCCACTGCACAAAGTACAGGCCACTGTTCGTGCAGAGCTTATCACGGCCGTCAGCGAGCTATACCGAGAATCATCAAGGTTCTTCGCTGTTGCAGTTGGCGAGCGTGGACGTTCAGATGTCCTTTTCGCCACTTTACGCGAAAGAGACCGCGAAGTTGAGGCCCTCAAATCATTGGTTGCGGAGCAACGAGTGCGGCTCACGGAGGCTGTGGAAGATTTGCGGGCCCTCCGAAGTAGAACAGCGGCTCCTCGATCCTTTGCGTCCGTGGTGCGCGAGCAGCCTACTCAGGATACTTCGGATGCCGCCAGCTGCGTCCCTGTAACTCCGTCTGCTGGTCCTATTGACTCCTTTGGCAACTTGTCCTCTGTGATCCCCAGTCCTGATCACGTCATGTTTTTGTCACCCATCCAGCCCTCCGACTCTGCAGGCCGTGATGTGGACACCGTGCTCAAAGCTAACATCGATCCTGAGGCTGAAGGCATCGGAGCCGTCACTTTGCGACGCACTCGGCGCGGGGTCACAGTCGTTTCCAAAGATCGCTCAGACCTCGAACGCATAAAGGAGGCGATCAACCGTACTGAGGTAACCCGCACTTCGATAGCTGTTCGAGTGCCGCAGCAGAGAAATCCTCATGTGAAACTTGCCGGAGTGGACGCGGGTGTTAGCACGGACGACCTGATTGCTGCCCTAAACCGCCGGAACCAATCGCTGCAGCTGGACCCTGCCACTTGTAAGGTGCGTGTTTCGTATAAAGAAAGAGGCGGAACTTATGCACATATAATTGAAGTGGACCCGGCTGCGTTTCGCCGCCTGATGGCAGCCAGAAGTGTCATTGTAGGCTGGACGTCAATCGCAGTCTTTGAGGATTTGCACGTGCCCCTTTGCACGCACTGCTCAGAGTATGGTCATGGGCTGAGCCGCTGCCCGCATGCGGACGACCTCTCAAAAGCTGTCTGCACACGCTGTGCTGGACCTCACCGCGTCACATCTTGCAGTTTACGTGTGCGGAACTCCGCTGTTTGTTGCGCCGCATGCCGTGAAGCCGGGCAAATTTCGAACCATCCTGCTGGCCACGGAACGTGCTCAGTTTTAAGGGATAAGGTAGCCCGTGTTCGCGCCCGAACTAATTATGGCGGGACACCTTAAGCACAAACGACAGTCAAAAAGTGCACCGCCGGATTCTACCATGGTTGCATGGCAGTGGAATTCCAGAGGCTTTCGTCAGAAAAAGGCAGGTCTGCAGCAACTCGTAGAGTCTCGCGGACGCAAACCAGATGTTATCGCACTCCAAGAAACGAACGGCACGCCAACACTCACGGGATATTCAACATTCACGCAACAAATATTGGATCCCTACGAAACACCACGCGTAGCCATTTTGGTTAACAATGATATGGCCGCGATTGATTGCTCAATGACACAACACTCACACATTTCACACGTTTTGCTCGAGCTCCTGCCTAGAGAAAGAGGCCATGGCAGTGTATTTGTGTTGAATGTGTACAGTCCTCCCAAAAAGGGCAAGAGGGACGTATTTGAAGAGCTCTTTCATGACGCCCTCAAGATTGTGAAGCCACGTGAGAATTCTTTACTAATTATGGGTGATTTCAACGCGTCCCATCCTTCGTGGGGCTACAAAACCGAAACTCCCAAGGGCCGTAAGTTGGCCCTAGCTATTGCCCGCACCCAACTGACTCTTTTGACTGAAACCGACCATCCCACCCGTATGGGCAACAGCGTGAACCGGGACACTAGCCCGGACCTGACACTAGTTCGCACGCAACATCCGTGCACGTGGACCAACCTAGAAGAGTCTCTGGGCAGTGACCATTTTATCCTTGAGACGGCGATGCAAGTGCGAGTGGGCCGCGTGTCTGGTCGTCAGCTGCGCCTCACAGACTGGGACGCCTTCCGAAAACAAAGAATCGCTTTGAAAGAAGGCGAGCGACTCCCTTTGGCTGAATGGGTGAGACAGCTTCAGATGGATTTAAAGAACGCCACCTCCATAGTGAAGGCCACAGAAAAGGCACCTGAGATCGACCCGCACCTCCTCCATCTGTGGGAAGCTCGAAGAGGACTTGTCCGAAGATGGCGGAAGCAGCGACACAATCGCAAGCTACGGAAACGTATAGCGGAAATTACAATTGCGGCAGAGCGCTATGCAGAAGAGCTCACGAGTTCCAACTGGCACAGGCTCTGCACAAGGCTGCAGGGAACACTCGGAACGGCCAAAACGTGGTCACTCCTCCGAGGTCTTCTCGACCCATCCAAAACCAGAGAGGAAACCTCTAAAGCGGTTGCCAAACTTCTCCATAAGGAAGCGAAAGATAGCACTGCACTGCTGCATGCCCTGGAGGCGCGCTATATACTGACGGGTCCCAGACCGCAATATAGAGACTACCCTCATCAAAATGAGTATTCACCCCTGGACGAGGACATCACGGAATCAGAGGTTCGAGCAGTACTCGCGAGCCTGAGAAGGAGCACTGCCCCTGGGGCGGACGGTATTACATATAAGATGCTCCAGAACCTTGACGACGAATCAATAACTGCCTTGACCAGTTATTATAATGACGTCTGGAAGACAGGTACACTCCCGCAAGAATGGCGTCATGCTGACATAAATTTAATTCCGAAACCAGGCAAGCAGCTCGCCCTTCAGAATCTTCGACCCATATCCTTGACGTCGTGTGTTGGGAAACTGATGGAGCATGTAGTGCTCCGGCGGCTGCACCCACACTTGGAAACCAACATCTTCTTCCCTGACACCATGTTCGGGTTCCGGCCGCATCTCTCTACTCAGGATGTTCATCTTCAGCTTAAAGAGGAAGTGATCGATCATCCCGGCAGGACCCAGGCCCGTGCTGTCCTGGCCTTAGACCTGAAGGGGGCCTTTGACAACGTGTCGCACGATGCCATCTTGGAGGGACTAGCGAGTTCACATTGTGGTCAACGAACTTATGATTACGTTAGGGCTTTCCTCATGGATAGAACTGCTACCCTGGGTATCGGAGACGTATGCTCTGAACCGATACGTCTCACTGGTCGAGGCACCCCACAGGGTTCGGTGTTGTCGCCCACATTGTTCAACGTGGCGATGGCAGGACTTCCTCCGCTGCTGTCAAGAATTCCTGATCTGCATCATTCGCTCTATGCTGACGACATCACGTTGTGGATCACCAAAGGCTCTGACGGCCACATCCAAGACAGCCTTCAAGAAGCAATTGAGATGATACAGCAGTACGCATCTGAGCGCGGGCTTACATGCGCGGCTGAGAAATCAGAACTGCTTGTCATTCGTGCACGAGCGAGGACCCAAGTAGTCAACCGGGAAATCGGCTTGCATCTCGAAGGAATTCCCATCCCTAGAGTGGATCGACTAAGGGTACTGGGCCTGTATCTGCAGAGCAACGGCAGAGCGACCTACACTATACAGCTGCTCAAGAAGCAATTCGCGCAGGTGGCGCACTTGATCCGCCGTATTTCCAATAAACGTGGGGGGCTCAAGGAAAGAGATACCATGCGAATCGTGCAGGCGCTATTAATCAGCCGTATGACGTTTCACGCCCCTTATCACAAGTTCAATCGAACTGAACTAAATCATCTGAACATCTTTCTACGATCGGCAGTAAAGACAGCCCTCGGACTTCCCCCGTACACCTCGACGCATCGCCTGCTTCAGCTTGGCCTCCACAATACCGCAGAAGAGCTGATAGAAGCCCAAAGGAATGGCCAACTCACGCGCCTTCGAGACACTAGAGTGGGCCGGACTGTTCTCCGTAGACTAGGCTACCCGGAGCCGACAACACCGCTGCAACAGAGGTACCATGCCATCTCGCCCAAACTGGCAGCTAAGATCAGGGTCGCGCCAGTTCCGAAGAATATGGACCCCGCACTCCACACTGGTCGTAGGACCGCTAGAGTCAAGGCACTCCTGCGCCAGTACAGAGGTGTCCAAACTGTTTTATATGTCGACGCGGCGAGATATCCATCGGGCACTGACGCTATGGCGCTAGCTGTTACGGACGCCAACGGCTCAATTAAGATTACGGGCTCCGTTCGTGGCAGGAATTCGAGCACGACGGCTGAGGAGACTGCCATAGCGGTAGCACTCACCTTCATACACCACATGGACACAGGTTACAAACATCCCACCAGTTCGACATACACAATAATCACAGATTCACAAGCTGCGTGTCGCGCCTTCGCGAAGAATACATTATCTTTCGAGGCTTCACGCGTGCTCTCAACTATAAACTATCATACCTTTCCCATTGTTAAAATTGTTTGGACTCCTGGTCACTCCTCCCTTCCTGGCAACGAGAGTGCGCACGCGCTCGCCCGAGCAGCAACCTTCCGGGCGCTGTCGACGGAAGCGGATGAGGAAGTAGACACAGAGGACGCCAGCACAGTTCCACAGTCTTACACCCACATTACACTATATTACCGCACACAAAGAACTCTACCACCGCCGCACCCAACACTCACCAAGGCCGAAGCTGTGGCATGGCGACAATTGCAGACTCACACGTATACAAATTTGTACCACAAACATTTGTTCTTCCCCACCCGCTACCCAGATAAATGCCCCACCTGCCAACAACACCGACCTACACTATACCATTCTGTTTGGGCCTGCCCAAAGCCACCCGGCGGCATTGCACCTGTACCTCACCCCACCCTCTCATCTTGGGAAGATGCCTTGTCCCGCACGGAGCTGGCCGAACAACGCTGGCTAATCGAGCGGGCCGAGAGGATTGCCGTGGCCCATGGGCTTATGGACTGACGTGTATTTATTTCTTCTGAGACCGCTTCATCAGCACCAAACCGCAAGACCAGCGACAGCTGTTCTGGCGGGCCTGCAGGATTGAGGCGGCACATGGAGCCCTGGACTGAGGGCTCCACTCAGGAAGAAAAGGAAGTTTACATAATAAATGTTTTTCCTCCTCCTCCTCCTCGGTGCCCCGCCGGGGTGATACAGTGGTAAGACGCCCGACTACTGTCCGGAGTTCCCGGGTTCGAACCCGACCTCGGCGGCTGCGTTTCGATGGAGGCGAAACGAAGTGGCGTCCGTGTGCTGTGCGATGTCAGCGCACGTTAAAGATCCCCAAGTGGTCAAAATTACTCCGTAGCCCTCCACTACGGCTCCCCTTTCTCTCTATCCACTTTCACTCCCACCTTCATCCCTTCCCTTACGGCGCGGTTCAGGTGTCCACATAGCAAGTGTGACAGATACTGCGCCTTTCCCTTCCTATGAACCAACTATTATTATTATAAGATCTCGGTCGTGGCGCAGTTGGTTATAAAGCCCTCGGCTGGAGATCCGAGGGATGGAGGTTCGATTCCCGGTGGAGACAGGATGTTGTAGCCAGAGCTATACTAACCTACCAAGCCGAGTGTTTCGCAGTGTTTGGGAGAGGCCACTAGTGCGTATGCGCGAGAACCAGATATGAGCAACAGGTGGTGTTGAGCAGAGACGCCCGAAGAAAGAACGTCTTGCCAAGCGGAGACGCCAAGATGCAGAGCGTAAAAAGCGGCGTATAGCAGCAGCAAAGCGAGAATGAGCGTAAGAAGGCGAAGATAGCAGCGGAGATGCCCAAACAGAGAGGAACGGCTTGCCAAACTGTGATCCTAGACTGCCGAACGTATTAGACGGCGTATAGCCGTCGATATGGGGCCTATGGAAGAGTTCAGTAAACTGGAACCAATACAAGAGGATGTGAAGGCACATCGTGTAACTGATCGCTCCATTCGAGTTTCCGAAAGTGCATCTGCGGCCCAGACATTTGAAGCAGACTTGGTGAAAAATCCCTTTTTACACATGTGTAGCGCGTGCGAGAGACTGTGGCACCAAATGGACTTGACAAAGGCGAGTAGTCCAATGTATGTGACTGCGTTTGGCCACTACCAAATCGAAATATTGTATAGACAAAATTGAGACCGCTGCATGATACTTCACAGATCAGCGGGCAGTCTTTGTCTCTGCCAAGCAAAATGAATAAAAAAACGCACATCGTCTTCTAGCACACCATCTTCCGCCAGCTATGAGGATCAAGCACGCGCCATGGCCGCCGAGTGGAGCTACTCCCCTTTACTCCAGCACGGAAGAAGCCGCTGTCCGGCCGTCACTGTGTGATCGGCAGGGTTCTGTCAAATAAACACTCCAATAGAACTAGCCAGAAAGGCTTCCGCCTTAAGTGTCTCAACAATTTTTGAAGCAAAAGCTTCACAACTTGTCCAGCCATCAGCGTTACGGAGGTTTTCGTCTTCAAGTGATCTTGACAGATACTGCACCTTCCTTTTAGAGCGCAGCTCTTTGGCGCCCGTTCCTGGGTTTCGCGGCGGCGTCGGCGTTGTCCCTCGTAACCAGCTCCACTTTCACTCCCACCTTCCTTCCTTCCCTTACGGCGCGGTTGCTGTGTCCACAGAAAACGAGTGAGACAGATACTGCGCCTTTCCATTCATGTGAACCAACTTTGAAAGGCACGCTTCAGAGCTCAAGTGGACTTTCACTCTCACCTTCCTTCCTCCCCTTCCGGCGCGATTCAGGTGTCCACAGAGACAAGTGACCAACACTTCGAATTACATTCGTGTGAAACAATTATGAAAGGCACGCTTCACAGCTCAAATGGAAGACGCGATCACAAATGGTGCACACTGCAAAGATAATTCATGAATAATGCGAGCGCCCACACCGAACTGCAGGGTAACATGTGCAGTAACCGAGAATTCACACACTCACAGAGAAAAGCTTGGTTGGTTTGGTTTGTGGGGTTTAACGTCCCAAAGCAACTCAGGCTATGAGGGACGCCGTAGTGGAGGACTCCGGAAATTTCGACCACCTGGGGTTCTTTAACGTGCACTGACAACGCACAGCACACGGGCGCCTTGTTTTCCGCCTCCATCGAAAAGCTGCCGCCGAGGCCGGGATTCGATCTCGCGTCCTTGGGAACAGTAGTCGAGCGCCGTAACCACTGCGCCACTCCGGCGGGGTACAGAGAAAAGCATCATATTTTGATGTAGCTTGCTTATATACACCTAGTTCACCACGGTAAAAAAAAAAAAAAAACCGCTTTTCAAAATATGTCTCGAATGGCATCGTTCCAGCATTAAGCTCTTTGGCGCCTGTTCCTGGGTTTCGCGTCGTCGTCGCCGTCGCCATTGTCCCTCGTAACCAGTTGTCTGTAATTGTACATATATGTCTTGCTCGAATTAGTTGCCTAAATCTATAGAAAAGCTGAAACAGCTGACGAGCTGCGCTCAAATTTCGCATTAGAAAGTACCGTAATCGTCGTCATTTTTTTTATAAGCCAATTTACAATGGAAGCTAAAACTTTACTAGCTAGGTCAAGGTATAGCAGGTCTTAATGTGACACAAAATTTGCCCTTCAAGTGAGCTTGACCTAGTAAAGTATGGGTGTCCACTATTTCGTAGTGTTCACCCAAACTTATACTGCGCCTTTCTTTCCCCAAAACCTAACTTAAACGGAAAGGCTGACCAGGGTTGTGCGATTTCCGCGTACATTAAAGGCCCAGAGGTAGCCAAATTACTCCGAAGCCTTCCACTATGGGACCTCTTTCTACCACTTCCACTTCTACCTTCTTTCTCTCAAGTCTGGCAGATAAGTGCGCTGACATCGCACAGCAGCCCCGCCGGGGTGGTGCAGTGGTAAAACGCCCGACTACTGTGCCGGAGTACCCGGGTTCGAACCCGACCTCGGCGGCTGCGTTTCGATGGAGGCGAAACGAAGAGGCGTCGTGTGCTGTACGATGTCAGCGCACGTTAAAGATCCCCAGGTGGTCGAAATTACTCCGAAGCCCTCCACTACGGCTCCTCTTTCTTTCTTTCCACTTTCAATCCCACCTTCCTTCCTTCCTTCCTTCCTTCCTTCCTTCCCTTACGGCGTGGTTGAGGTGTCCACAGAAAACAAGCGAGACAGTTACCGCGCCTTTCCCTTCCTACAAATAAATCATTTTAAAAAAAAACATCGCACAGCACACGAGGCGAAACGAAGAGGCGTCGTGTGCTGTGCGATGTCAGCGCACGTTAAAGATCCCCAGGTGGTCGAAATTACTCCGTAGCCCTCCACTACGGCTCCTCTTTCTCTCTTTCCACTTTCACTGCCACCTTCCTCCCTTCCCTTACAGCGCAGTTGCGGTGTCCACAGAAAACAAGTGAGATAGGTAGTGCGCCTTTCCCTTCCTACAAATAAATCAGGCATGCTTTATTGCCCCCGCCGGGGTGGTGCAGTGGTAAGATGCCCGACCACTGTGCCGGAGTACCCGGGTTCGAACCCGACCTCGGCGGCTGCGTTTCGATGAAGGCAAAAAAAAAGCGAAACGAAGAGGCGTCCGTGTGCTGTGCGATGTCAGCGCATGTTAAAGATCCCTAGGTGATCGAAATTACTCCGCAGCCCTCCACTACGGCTCCTCTTTCTCTCTTTCCACTTTCACTCCCACCCTCCTCTCTTCCCTTACGGCGCGGTTGAGGTGTCCACAGAAAACAAGTGAGACAGTTACCGCGCCTTTCCCTTCCTATAAATAAATCAGTTTTATTGCGAAAGCAATACTGCTAGCACTTTTCTGCCGTCGGTGGAGGTCGTTCCTTCGCTCCGGATACCACGTGACAGCGTGACGTCACGACTAGAGGAGAGCAGGGGCCCCAACCAACACTGCCTAGATTACGTGGTGTTGCCCCAACTTGTCTCTTCGGCCGTAGTCATCCTATATAAATGTTTTCCACCACCACCTTTTGCTGGCGCGGCGGCTACCACGTGACGGCCTCCTCGGCCCGCCGCGTGAGGGCGCTCGCTAGGAGAGGATAACGGGGCGCCGCAGGCGCGCTCCGCTTAGTCATGTCTGAGGAGTCGTGCAAGGCTTCGCTGGAGCGACGTGCTGCGAGCAAACGCCGGCGCCGTGCTGAGGAGACAGATGAAGAAAGGCAAGAGCGGTTGGCTAAGCAACGCGCCTATGCCTATGCTGCCGAATGGCGAGCCCGGCGGCGCTCTACAAGTTCAGTCAGCGAGCCAGTGTTCATACCAAGAGTCACTACTTTAAGGACCACCAAAGCGTGTTCATTGGAATAAACAAACAGTAGAAACCCTGTTGTGTCCAGAGTAAATCCTTTAGTTGCACCAGCATTGAAGGACTCTGGTTGCACAAAAGGCGAAGCCATGCCAAAACCACCAGCAGAGCCAAGCGCAGCCAGGGAGGTATTGCTTTCGCAATCACTCAGGCTTAACCAGAGCTAAGCCACAGCTAATTTTTTGTTCAGTACCAGTCGTTCCATCATGAGGAACAAATGCTGACATGGTTTACGACACAGCCGGTGGCGGAGCTCGATGCTATTAGCGACAGGAACAGCGACAGCGCAAAATGCATGTCAGTAAAATGGGGCACCGCCACGATAGTCTCGATGCCAGATAGCTTTGCTAGAAGGCGCTGCAATGCTGTTTTCCCCGAGCTCCGCCTTCGGCTAAATGTTGTACTCTGTTCGCTCTAAAATTGAAAGGGTTCGGTCCTCTGATTCGGTGCAAACGGAATTGACATTGCTTTGCCACTAGTAATCACATGCAAACCTAAATATCGGATGAATCATAATCATCGATGAATTTCGTTGCATTTAAAGTAGTTTAGGCTGCATATGCGCAGTGGTTGAAGTTATAACCAGGGAACGAATGAATATTTTCAGAGACAGCCAAGCCATTGTTTTATTTCACTCAACACAAAGTCCCGTTTAGGGACATCTACAGTTTGCAGCATGGTCCGAAATGTATCTTTGCTCGTAAGTGGTACTAATGGAGCTTGCGCTGCTTTTCTGCCAGGCGGAGGGAGCCCCAGGCCTCGCCGCAGGCGGAAAGTTCACACGTGAGCTTCTCGTGAAGGTTTTTGGCCTCCTGTAGCTCAAACTGGAGCTTCAGCCGTCGCTCATTCTCCTGCGAGCGTTGGGATTTGGCGTCATCGAGTGCTGCTTTGAGCTCCTTAGTGCGACTGTTGAACGCGTCTTCGTCTTCCTTCAGTTCTTCTGCGCGTCTCTTCTCGTCTTCCACCTGCTTCCTGGCTATTTCCAGCAGCCTCTCCAACTGTCGGATGGTTCGCGCGGCAGTCCGATTTCCTTCCTCAGTCTGCTGCAGAAGATCGGTGGCCTGCGCGAGGCGCCCCTCGAGTCGAACCGCAGCCGAGCGCTGTTCGGACTTGGACGCTTCCTCAATTTTTTGCAGCTCCATTCTCAGTTCTGCACACTGACGCTCATGAACGAACGCTTTGTCCGCGAACCTTTTTGACAAGCCGCGTTCTGCGATCAGCTCTCCGGTCAGCTGGTCCGCTTGTGCCTGCGCCTCACGCACCGCGTCGATTAGTAGACGTGATTTGTTTCGCTCATCCTCGAGCTTTTTCCCCGTGTCGAGTAGCTTCTCTTCTAGCATCTCCGTGTCTCCGCTGAGCAAGGACATTTGACTCATAGCGTTCACTATGTCTTCTCGAAGCTCGTCGCGTTCGGCCTGGGCGGTGCGAAGCGCACGTTCGGCCGGAGTCAATTCTTCGCTCACTCGATCGCGCTGCGACTTCAAATCCTTGACGCGCTTCTGAGCGCAAATGGCTTGCTGCTCTAGTTTCTGCAGTGACGCACGAGCCTCTTCCAACTCCCCTTTCTGGTGCTTCAGTGAGCCCTCTATCTTCTCGATTTCTCGTAGTGTCTCGGCAGCGCTCTCACCAAGAAGGGCTGCTTGGCGACTGCGCTCTTCGATACCCGCCTGCAGCTTCTTGCATCCAGAAAGCATGGACGATCGTAGCATCCTTTCGTCGGTTAGTTGTGCTTCCAGTGTTCTAACGTGACGGGCGACTGCTTTGCATTCCAGCTTGAATAGTTCCTCGCGCGCTTGGACATCGCGCTCGTTCTGCGCCTTCATCATCTTTAAGGCGAAGTCCCAACCTGAACTAGCAGATCTTGCCGGCTGTAGCTCAACGTCAAACACTCCAAGGCGCGACTGTGCACTCATCCGTCGCAGATCGGTAGCTCGCGATCCGTGCCCCTGCGGCCCTTCGTAGGGCTCGTCGCTGCTGCCTGAAGATGCTTGCTCACCCTGGTTTTTCGCGGCCATGTACTGAGGCCCAGCTCCATCTGAAGAGTCCATCGGCACGTTCTTCGTATTCAGCTGTGTTGGTCGAGTTGTACTAGTTACCAGTCCAGACGTCCTCCAAGGTCCACCGTTCGGGCGTTTGTAATTATTGTAACCTGATGTTAGCTTCACCGTAAGCTCGCTGCCACTTCTATGATGGCGGACGTGTGACCGTTTGCTTATGCTGATGATGATATCTGTCTTTGCGCGTTCATCGATATCTTACGCGCTTTGCGAATGCACGCCTTATGACCGTAATTGTTTTCGAAGCGCGTAAATATCCATTAACTGCTGAACGATATGTATACTTGTCACTACAGGAGGCGAAACGAAGAGGCTTCTGTGTGCTGTGCGATATCAGCGCACGTTAAAGATCCCCATGTGGTCGAAATTACTCCGTAGCCATCCACTACGGCCGAGTACAGTTTTGGGTGGACACCATTGAATTCGAGATGATAATAATAATAATAATAATAATAATAATAATAATAATAATAATAATAATAATAATAATAATAATAATAATAATAATAATAATAATAATAATAATAATAATAATAATAATAATAATAATATTGTTACGCCGCGTAGCGGCACACTGAAAAGCAGCAGCAGAAGAAGAAGAGGAATCGAGGCGCGGGCAGACTGATCCGGGTTTCTCTTTCTCTCTTTCCACTTTCACTCCCACCTTCATCCTTTCTCTTAAGCCCGGTTCAGGTGTTCACAGCAAGTGTGACAGATACTGCGCCTTTCCCTTCCTCTGAGCCAATTATTATATTGTCACTGCAGACCTTATGCGAATGTGCTACCGTCTACCAGAGGGAGTCGGTGAGTACAAGAGCGTTTGGGTTGGTAGCCAGCGCTAGTGCAATGGCTGCCTCCTCTGCGTGAGTGGGGTTGGATGTGCGGACTGATGCGCAGTTGACTAATGTGCCCTCGGGATTCGTTATGACGATGGTCATCCGCCCTTGGAATGGACCGGCTGCATCCACGTAGAGCGTGTCCGGGTGGCCATCCCATTTCTTGCGAAGGCTTTCTGCTGTGGCGTTTCTTCGCTCCGCGTTAAATGTCGGATGCATGTTTTTGGGTATTTGATGTACATAGATGTTCTTGCTGATTGATAGAAGAATATTACCAGTGGACTCATCCATCAATCATGTCCGACACTATTAGCAAAACACCCTCCTAATCGGGCCTCAATCATATGGTTTCCGGGACACACGGAACACACAGGAGGGAATGACGCCGCCCATCGGCACGCCCGAGCTCTCTTACACTGGGATCCCTCCTTAGCCGATGAGGAAAAAGAGCATATCACACAACCTATAATCACCTTTGCTGAACTCCTACAGGCCTACAGGCAGGCCAAACAGACATACCCCACACCTCACAAAACTCTAGACAAGGCAGAAGAACACACCCTCCGCCGGCTACAGACGGACACTCTCGTTACACCATTTAAACTTCACCAATGGCACCCCTCACTTTACACACCAGAGTGCCCACACTGTGGAGAAATAGCTACGGCTTTTCACATGGTGTGGGCATGCCAATTAAAACCCTTTATCGATAAACTTCCTAATCCCAATTTGGAGCAGTGGGAGGCCATTATGCACGGACCCCGACCAACAACGAGGACTGGTTCGCAGGGCCCACGCTGCGGCGCAGGCCACTGGGCTGCCGGAATAGGCGGACCACCTACAACTCCGAGAACTCCCATGCACTCAATAAAGTTTTCAATCAATCAATCAATCAATCAATCAATCAATCAATCAATCAATCAATCAATCAATCAATCAATCAATCAATCAATCAATCAATCAATCAATCAATCAATCAATACCAGAGGGAAAGCAAATTGAGCAAGCGACACCATATTAGAGTCACCTTGTCCACCAGCTTCGCCTCTAGGCCTCAGTCTCCTTCGGATCTCCGAGGGGAACGAACATACGTTTTTCGCTCCCCTTCGACTAGGCGCGTTTCGCGTCAGTCGCCTGAGTCGCCTCTCAGAGCTCGGCGAGAGCGGGTGTGTGCGGCGCTCGCTCCTGCGAGCTCGTGCGTTCCCGCTCTCGCCGCGCTCTCGTCAGCCTTAATCATCCCTCCTGTGTTTGCGCGTCCTGCTCGCCCTGCTCCAGTGTCCTGGTGCTTGTTTCCTGGCCCCATCTCGCTGGCTTCTGCCAGCAGTCCTTCCGCTGTAGTGCCCTGGACCCGTGACTTCCTTCGCGCACCTCGTAGCTGCAGCGTGCGAGGGGCGACCCAGTGCTGCAACCGACTTCAGGATCGCCGGACCCTCACAGTACGCCCCTTCCGCCCTCGAGGCGTCGACCCAGTGCTGTGCCGGTTACCATGGGTTTCCCCGCGGCACACCCCTCGTCGCCTCCACGTTTGCGGCGCGCCCCTGCGTTGGACCGGGCTCATGGCAACTGCGGTGGCCCGCTGCAGCTCCTCCATGGGCGCAGCCCTACTGGCCACTGCCACCCGCGTCCCCTGCCGCTTCTGCGGTTCCCCCGCTGCTTCGCCAGCACTCCCGTGGGCCTTGTGCTCACGGCCCTCGACGCGCCGCCTTGCAGCGGCTTCTCCAGCGTCACCTGCCGCACCTCTGCCACGGCAGAGGTATATCAGCGGTCCTCCCTGCTGTCGCCCGGATTCTCCAGCGACACAGCTTCCCGTGGGCTTCCTGCTCGTGGGCCTCGGCGCGCTGTCCACGGACGGTACCCTCAGCGCCTCCCGCTGCGCTGCTGCCTTGGCAGCAGTCAATTGCGGTCTTCGCTAGCTGCTGCGGTTGACTCAACCGTCGTGGCGTCCTGCTGGCTTCAGCAGTCCTCATTTTGCCTCGCAGAGGCGCAGCACCAGGCTTCGCCTGGAACCCCCAGGAGCGCTGCACCGGAGCCTCCACGCCGACCTGCCGATGTTCACCGGGCTGTTTGCTTGATGCGGGCCAAGATGATCTCCCCCCACCCCTCCCCACGTCCCATCTCCCTTTCCCCCGGACGCCAAGAGTGCCGCCGCGACATTAGGCCGGCATAACCCTCAACGTTACTTTGGGCATAACCCGCGTCCGCTATTCCCCCCCAAGAATATCCCAAAGACCCAAGAGAGAGGAGCCTGAGGTCATCCTTACTAATTGGTTCACAGGGAGGGAAAGGCGCAATATCTGTCACACTTCTTTCTATGGGCACCTGAACCATACCTTGAGGGAAGCAGTAAGGTGGAAGTGAAAGCAGAGAGAAAGAGGAGCCGTAGGGGAGGGCTACGAAATAATTTCGTGTAATGGCATCGCACAGCCCACGGACGCCTCTTCGTTTCGTCTCCATCGAAACGCAGCCGCCGGCAGTTGGATTCGAACCTGGGAAGCCCGGTACAGTCAGTAGTCGGGCATCTTAACCACTGCACCTCCGCGGTGGGGCACATGCCATTCTTATGAATAGATTTAGAAATGAATGAAGTTGGAGGACTGTGGCCTGGTGCAGAACATATGTGTTTTTCTCGGTTTGGCGGTGCTTTTATTTTAGGGTTTAGGAGATGATGGTTTGGTTTGTGGGGTTTAACGCCCCCAAAGCGACTCAGGCTATGAGAGACGCCGCCGTGGAGGACTCCGAAAATTTCGACCACCTGGGGTTCTTTAATGTGCACTGACATTGCACAGCACACGGGCGCTTTGCTTTTCGCCTCAATCGAAAAGCGGATAATGACCGACAAGCGACCCGTGGACCTTTCTGTGTTGTCCACGTTCCCGATCGGTTTTGCAGGTACTCATTATGTATCGAAAACTGAATTGGAGATTCACCGCGGCAGGGCACAAATTCACATCGGTGTCGTACTTTGAGGACGAATAAGTGCACTGAGGAAAAATATTACTTCTTTTAACGCGGTAGTGTTAAGGGCTCCGTGTCGCAGAAAAGTCGGTGTCGTCGTCGACGGCCGTCGTCCCGCATCGTCCGGCGTTGGCCGTGAGCGAAAAATCCAAGAAGCATAATAAATAAAACCGAGTAGGAAAATTCGCCGACCTGAGGAATCGAACGTGGGCCTCCGGGGTGCGAGATGAGCACGCTAACCACTCGGCCACGCCAGGTTTTTTTTTATTGCCTGATTTTTGCAAGACAAAGCAAACACACACAAGACATTGATATAATAAGCCTGCCAGGGGCTGGCTTTTCTAAAATTCCTTAAGATCTAACAAAGGTTCTACCTTTGGCAACCACTCAAGATTATCATCGTCAAACTTCACAATCTCAATAAACCAATGGAGAGCCTCGCGGAAAAAACTTCGTGCAGGACGCGCATCAGGATCACAGTGATATCCTGCCATGCGTGAACGCCATATACTGTGGAGACCCATTAGCATGATTGAATCATATGGAACCCCCTCCTCATTTTGCGTGGGTAAGTACCGTATTCCGTAAGGATTAATATGTAAATCTTTCTTTATGGTTCTTTGAAGTACGTCCCAAAAATAAACCCCTTCCCAACAGTGAAGAAATACATGATCTATCGTTTCTGGCTGTTGCACATTGCTCAATTTGTAAATCGGCCACGCCAGCTAGGTGGTTTGAAATGGACAAAGACGCGTCTATTGATTGCGGTGTTGTCCCAGAAATCTCCCTTAGAGAAGTGTATTGTGGCGTATAATAATAATTATGAGAATGTAAATTATAGAATTACAGAACACGCAGTTAAGCGAGTGACAAATTCCGCTGTACTTCCTCTTCGCTTGGCGTGCACGTAGCGCCATCATGCGTCTGGCGCACGGAATAAGATAGACAGGGCATGGCCTCCGAGATCTTCATCGCGCCGGCTCGGATCGGCAACGATGTTGCCGACGAACTACGACTGCAACTTGAGGCCCGCGCGTTTCGGCAAGATGGCTAGCAGCGCTTCTACGTCCCAGAATCACGTTTCAGAACAAGTAATTACCAAACAGTCATGCTTTGGACAAGTTAACAAGTGTTGTATCTTGTGAACTACGTCTTTGTGTCACTGAAAAGCGCCACAAGCAAATGAGTAGACGGTGCGAACGGGGCGCGATAACGCTATCGCGTTCCATTCTTAAAGGCGGAACTTAAGCGTCCTCCAAATGTTTTTGTTTTGAAATGTCAGACACACAACGTTCTTCCATTGTTGGACTTCGTTTGTTTCTCTCAAGGCTTCAGTCGCTTTGGAACGTTAATGAATGAATGAATGAATGAATGAATGAATGAATGAATGAATGAATGAATGAATGAATGAATGAATGAAACTTTATTTCCACCGAAAAGGAGCCCTTCATCTCCCGCCCCCAGCACGCAGGCCGGGGGGCGGGTCAAGAGGGCCCGGCAGGCTGAGATCCCCCCCCAGTTGGGGTTACAAGAACTCTTCACGGCCCCATAAAAACCAAACTGAAACTTCTGTTCGTGTTTTTTTTTTTTTTTTTTGCGTCGACGATCGTATCGTTGAGGTTAACGTAAGTTGTCCGCGTCCGCACTGAGCGGACGACGCCATATCCCGGTCACACACTCGATTACGAGTACACCTTGGTTGTACTTGCTGATTGCTAAAGTGTCTAAGGCTGACCAAAGACATTTAGCTGCTGAGCCAAAGGACGGGGGCTCGATCCCTGCTGCAGCGGCCGTTTTTTGTTCATGGAATGAAAAACTTAAACGACCGTATGTCGGGATTTCGGTGCACTTTAGAGATAGCATCTTAGTGCTCAAAATTGATCTTTAACCAGCTGGAGCATAACAGGATTATCCCTAAATATATAACACCAACACATGCAAAGTCTGCAAGACAAAAATGCCACATTTATACATGTACTTTGGGAGTGTAAGGTCCAATTAACCGGTGCTAATTCTGAAACACTTTCGTTGAGGTGGTCTGCCGCTTTGCGCAGCTTCAGCCTCAACGACCAACTCCGAGTCATCCAGCAGACCTTCCAGGCAGCGCAGAGACTAGGTCTCAACGTTCCCACGTGGGAGACCTAGCACAGGTCGGGTTATACCCTGCCGGACACTAAATAAAGTTATATAATATTGCCTGACATAATGTCTCACAGCTTTCCAGTCCCCTGCCTGTATACACTTTCCTTCAACCGCCACAAAATGACCTCGATCGACGCCTTTGTGTCGTCCAGACCCGGCTGCGGTGTCCTTGAGTAAAACTTTAGCTTGGGCTAGTTGGTGCACATTTCGAACAAGACAAGACGGACACAAGAGAGAAGGAAGCGCGTCATCCTTTCTCTCGCTTCTCTGTCTTGTTTTGCGCTAATCTGTGTTTTGTCCTTGAGGTTCGCAGGCAACTATGGAGGTGTCGCGCGCTGTAAGTAGTGCTACGGCTGCGTTTACTCGACTTTCGCAAACAGCCATGCAGCAGTTTAATCGCAGCAAACCGTGTCTGACCATGCTTAATCGATGTTCCTCTCTGTAAACTAGGTTATCTATACGAGTCTAAACTGGCTTAACAACTCAGCCCGACCATATTAAAGCTCTCGATTGCCTTGCCGGGTTAAGGTGAGCTAAGTCACGACAACATTTTTTTTTACTGCACGGGACCATTTCTCAGCCGTCAGCGGCCCGTCAGGCTGTCGGCACCTGCTGTGCGGATGGCTATCTGCTGTATTACTGGCCAGAGCATCCTGGCGTACAAAGAGTTCCATGTGAAGCGAGTGCACCAAGCAGGCGAAAGGCCGGTCAGCGCACCTAGCCTGCAAGGTGCGCCGTGTGAAGCACGCGAGGATGTAGTCGGAAGCACTGAGCACACTTTGGCTACTTTCACGCTAAGTGAGCCTTATCCACCTATCCCTACTTCTTTACAATTGCCGTTGGCTTGAGAAACCAGAACAAAAGTGTTTTCTATTGATGCGTAACACGTAATCATTTCCATTTATTTCAGAGCGAGGAGCTGTTTTAGTGAGCTCACTCACGACGGCGTTCGTGTCCCGTCACAGGCACAGCTGGTACGTGCGCGAAGCTGTCACGTGGAAGGAGGCAACGAGTTTTATCGCACCAACTGACGCAGCACGGCGCACTTAATGCGGAACTATACCACCAAGGGGCTTCAAGCGGCATGCAGTCTATTACCTATAGTCATAACCTGGAGCAATAGTCCCACTAAGGAGCAGTGGGGAGCTCTCCTGACCGACACGAGCACGCAGCTGCACTGTAATGCAGCTAATGCTGGTTACAAGGGGAGTGCCAATGCACCAGTGAAATCCAAATGTGATCCGGGACAGAGGAAGACTAAACTCTGAAGCTCTATTTTTATTTCTCCCCAACTCCGCTGTGCTATAATTTATCCCTACATGAATAAGTACTTTTCACTATTAACACTAGTATACTACCAATACAACGCGGCGTGAATGAATGGCGCCCTCGGCACGGAGCAGCGGGAACCAGCGTATGTGCGCCGTTTGTAGCAAAGAGATTAAGCGATAGTTCCGTTGTAAAGTTGCAGCCACCGTCCGTCTGCGTAATTAGGGAGTTCGTCGTACGTTAGAAACAGTCGTGGCATCGGCGAGCTCTGCGTTTCGAGTGTATCCCTGCAGCGAATACACTCCACCTTCCCTCTCTACACAACACACCGATAGTTCCAGCTTCGGAAAGAAGAGGCAGCCTCGACAAATTGAAGAGAACATCTCGCGCAGCTCTGCACTGCAACAGGCCTCTTCGAAGCCGCCGCTGCGGGCCGACTTCATCGAGGACGTGACAAAATATTGCTGCCCAGGAGGATTTGGGGTGAGAGACAAGCGATGGCCGTGGGGCAGCTTTTCGAATTGCTCGCGCTAAACAACTGAATTGCCGATCTAAAGTGGGGGGTAATATGGGGGTTGATCTGGAAAAGTGTGGAATGTGCAGTGTACGTACAGCACATGTCTTGCAGCGTGCGCATGTGGGTTGGAATGCGAGAACTTTATGGAATTGGTGAATGAGGCTCTGATTGAATTGTGATCTCACCTGAACACAGATAAGCAACGAAGATGAAAGTCTAGTAAACGTTGGGAATGGAGAAGAAGTACCCTTCCCATTTCTCTCAATTTACCAAGCACGTACCCCGTTCCACAAAGCCGGCCTCTACTAAGAGCAGGCAGTCTCCAGCTGTCGACTTTGCGTTGCGGGTCACAGAGTGCTTGAGCCCGTCATGCTCTTTTCTGTCCCACTGCAATGACATTAAACTGTCATGCGAATCACTTATCCTTGCTGCTGCCTGCCCGTGGTAAATCGGCAAGAACAAAGAATCTCTCAGAGTGCGCGTGAACTCGGTCGCCGAAGCTTCGCCTGGCTCCCGCTCCTGCACCTGTCAAGCGGTTGGTTCATCAGGACGCGCTGGTCCTGTCCATCCCGGTTGCCCTCTCGGAGGTTTCCGCATGAACCTCAGACAATAAATGAAATAAGAGTAAGAATCAGGTTTATTTTTAAATAACGATTTTATTATCTTTTGTGCTGGGCGTGGGTGCACAGTGCAAACCACAATATCGTTTTACTGGCTAAATCTTGGGAGATGTTATGTACACACAGTTATACACATAGCAAGAGAATTCAGGGCACAAACTTGTTTCTTATCTCGGCGCTCTCTCCACAGTTCCGTCCGCTGATTCCGTTCGTGCTCGGCTTGTCCCAGCCAACGGGGTTGTCACGGTAGTATTGAAACTTTTGATAGTTTATTAGAACGGACAAATTTTTTGAGACAAAGTTCGAGTTGTTGTCGCCTAACACCCCCCCCCCCCCTCTTTAATAAAGAATAAAAGAAAATCACAACAGAGTACGGATGTGCAAAGCTTCATCTAAGTTTGCCCATTTGGCACCCTCGCATAGCGCAGCAGTGATTGTTATGCTCTTTTTAAAATGCAATGCGTCTTTTAGGATCGCGCGCCTTGTTGTTAGCGTGTCCGTACCTCGTGAAATATAAATTGCTCCTGAATTTTTATAATTATACTATATTTTTATAAAAGGTGGTGATTGCGAGGGCTATGTCGTCATGTCCTCGTTGTTTTTTTTTTTTTTTTTTTTTTTTTAAACCAGTCAAGCGAAGACATCCCTCAAGCTCAAATGACGTTTTCTATCAGAGGAATGGGTGCCCTTGGCTGAGTTTTAACCACATGACCGCAAGTGACTAGAGCTACAAGATTCAAAGGCAAGGAATAAGAACCACTGTGAAGAAGTTTTATAAAGAATGGCGACAAGGTCTGGCGCGCTTGCGAGAGTTTGAACAAGGGAAAACTCAATCTCAAGTTCTAAACACAACCGGCACGTTTGTGTGACGCCTTGTCGCAACAATTACTGAGTGTGAAGGTTACGATGCGGACAAATTTGGCTACTGCTTAGTGCACTTTTAATTTCCCGATCACAGTGTCTAGAATAACATTTGCGTCACTTAATTGTCAATCAATACCTCTGGCGGTTTCACATATTGTTATACAAAAGTCAAATTACATCGAGATTTGGTAACACAGCGCTAGAAAGATTGCCGAGAAAAAAAAAAGCACGTGATCAATATTTCGTAGATATTAAAGAGTGGAATGATAGTTAAGTGAGATGAAGACAATTTATTGACACCATTGCGGGTAGCTTGTGACTACGAGCAGAAAGCGTTATATGCGATTCCAATATAGATTAAAAGTGCTGAGAGAGTACCTAAACATTTTTGTTTTAGTAATACTCCCCCCCCCTCCCCTCTGCCCAAACAAAAAAAAATGAAAAAGATGGGGGTGGGAATATATAGGCAGGATAGTAGGAAGCCAGCTCTGTAGCCGATGTTTCAGACTAGCACGCATGGTGGGTACTACAACATTACAGCTTCTCATAAGCTCATGTAGTTTCACGCATCTTTACATACTGTCGTTGCCAGCTTATCAAAATAGCTGAAACGTCAGCTCCTAACTAAAGAGCTGCACGCTTTTGGCTCATTCACGTGGCAGATTTTCGTTCAGTGACTGCTGGCTTTAGGATAGAAAACGTATCTTGTTTAGAATTCTTCTGTACCTTTTATAATTTACATATGAAAAGACAGAATAGTCGAAGGTTCCCGCATTTTTTCAATCTGTGGCCTGAACGCGTACGCGCGCGGAAGCGCTCACGGAGTTCCTTCAGCCATCTCGTCTTCTATCGCCCGCGAAGCATGGCGCCGAAAAAACGGCAGTCATTCATCGTTATGGGTTATGCCGGGAGGTTTTACAGTTACTTCTGTTCTTTGCTTATTCATTAAGTGGTTTTGATCTTAACGGTAGTATTAGGAACGCGCTCCTGAAAGCACGAAGCGCGAATAAATATAACGAGCTTCTCGCAAGCGTGAGCGGATCATGGGTTTCCTAATTATGGTCAGCGTACTTTCACATGATTTGAGCCTTCTTTTTCAAGAACTGTCAGACACATGGCAATTCGCTATTCGCAAACGTCAGTGCCGAATGGATACATTAAACTTTAACACAACTTCGATTTATGGATTTTCAGATCACTACAAGGCCGACATTTGGCAAGGCTCTATAAATCCACCGACAAATGATTCTTCTTGCATAATTTGGTGCAGGACCCTGGCTCTCTTTGGAGACTGCATACGAGGCCCCCAAGGCGGCGCTTATACCTACGGTTTCTGTGTAAGGAATGAGTCCCGCTTCGAACTCCACAGAGGTTGGCACACGAACGTTAGAAATAAAAAATATATGGCTATATCTCCTACCTTGTTTCACTGTGAAGCGCCTTTCTTCCGTGGACTAAACATTCTACCGTACTCTAATCTACCGAGTTGGTTACATTTGGTATTGTACATAACGCGCGTGTATGCACATTGGGAGGAATAGTCAAAAAGCGAACGGGCACCCCGCTGAAGAAGCACCGTGTTTGTGTTGCATTGGTAGCATTGGATGGCGCAGCTACGGAGGTAGCGCACGTTGAACGAGGAAAGAAACAACAGTGCACGGACAACACGAGAAAGAGCGTCGAAAACAATGCTCGCGACGGTTCGGGTAAACGCTCAGTGCGTCACGGAGAGCGTATAGCGCGAAGCGATGCGCCATGACGCACAGTGTCCGAACGTGTAGATTCCATGCACCGCTCAACAGTGATGGTGTAAAAAGAGGTAACATCCAAAGAAGCTACGACATACCATAAACAGTGCAGAAAGAACACCTATATAAAAGCGCATGTGCTTCCCGTTCAAAGAATCGCGCGGTCACACGGACACGATGTTCACACGATGGCAGCAACTCACACAGCCTTTAGGCCGCAGGTAAGGGTCTCTCCTTTGCGTGATCAGCGGCAGTGAACGAAACATTAATTCGCTCATTAGTACCTTCTCTCATGTTATTGCACGACCTAATAAGGAAAGGAAAATGGCGGATGAAAGAAAAAAAATACGTGACGAGGTTTACAAGAAAAAGAAAGTTGAACCTCGACAGTTCTAATAGCGGCAAACATGCAAAAAGAGACAAATACCGCCGTTGTCCTCTCTTTAACAGAAGTATGAATAGGAACGAAGGTAGATCGCGGAAAAAAAAAAAAAAAAAAACGTGCATCCTGTTCCACTGAAGTGCACGTGTGCCACCCACAGAAGTCGGCAGTAATTACGCTTTTCTGGTTTATTTAACCGTCACTGCAATGCTTGGGAGCACACGCTGATAATTTTATGTGGCGAAATTGTCTTAGAACAAAAAAAAAAAAAAAAAGAGGCTAGCATAGTAATAGAATAGAATACAATTGAATGGTTGCCAGCGTGGCTTTGTTTGTCCTAAGCATTTTGCAGTCCGCAAAAAAAGATAAAGCAGTAGTTTTTTTTTTTTTTTTCCTATTGACGATGCAACGCTATTCATTCGTGTGTCCAGAAAGTACTTCGCATTGCAGTAATAAGAAAAACAGAACAAAACTACTAGAGCGTAGGCGGCTTGCGTTTTCTGTTTAAAATGAACCAGTTGGAAACGCCTTTACCAAATATTTCAAACATTTGAAGCGTTTCCTTTTTTTCTAGTTTTAACTGCATATCAAAAGTGATAATGCCTGTTGTTCGTTTTTTTTTTCTTCATTAGGCTAGTTACCATGTGGCAGATGACTTATTTACCTGAGTGTGAAGTTGCATGATTAATTCGTCCGTAAATATACGATACATCAATAGGAAAAGCTAGAATTGTGCGTTGTTACTTCTCGTCGTTCCGCTTTTTATTTGATGTACGATATTACTTTCGCAGAGGTGGTTTGGGATAGATGGAATATCATTTGTCATTAACAGATGAACACAAAGTATTGTGAGGCTATCGGTACAGCACGCAACCTCCTGTGCTGATGGGCGAGTGCATAAGGGCTGATTGATTGCGTCGACATTCTCATGATTTTGTCGGACTCGTTTCTCACACGTTTTAGTGCATCGTTTAATTTCAGTTTAGCTAACTACTCCGAAGGGTCCACAAACCGCAGAGACCATAAGGCTGCGTGAAATGCTGCACGGGGAATGAAGTTCATCAGGTCAGCTTAAGCGCGTGTTTAAAAGTGAAAGCGAATGTGCGCGTTTAACCGGAAAACCAACTGATGCTCCTGCTATAACGGAGGCGAGACATCTGCTTCGTAGACAAAATGCCAATCTGGGCCATCATTACATTTTTGTAAACAAGCTCAAATATGAGGGTTGCATTAGGACTCATGGTTGCCCTGGTGGCAGAGCTCGTAGCCCAAGCATGCTGAAATCCGATAGCGCGCCGTCCGCGCCTGCGCTGCAGGGTCATCCTGTGGTTTTGCCAGCTACGTTCTTTTGGGCCAGAGGTGCGGTAAGCACTGCACGCAAAAAAGGATTGGCGAGCACAGTGGCAGCGAGTTGGACCCTGAGGCGAGAGATAACGAGGCTCTTCTATAAAGTTGCCTTCTGTTTCAGTCTCTGGACCACCGTTTCAAACCAGCTGGTAGAAATTTAAGAGACAGTAAGTGCGGGCGTTTACGCACGAACACACAAACATACACACACTACAAGGACAAGACAGCCACCAGACAGAACACGGGCGCAGTCGAGACGCGTAAACCGTAAAGGGACGCCTAATATTTGGCGGTTTTGCAGATCTGGAACTACGCATGAGTCTTACAAGGGTATCGCGGGCGCTCGGTGATTGATGTCTGTGGGTTTAACTGCACACGTATATACTCGTGCTCGATACGGGACTCCTTAAAAAAAGCATTCACAAAAGCTGGCGGTGTGGAATACGGTAGGAAATAAGCCGCTAACGCGCGAGAATGGAGTGAAGTGTGAAACTTGGCTGAGTTGTACAGGAGGCAATACGGTGCCGCAGGGGTGACTGGTGCGTGCGGCAACTGCGCGTCGAACACGCGTTGAGTCGTCGATGAGTGTCTTATAGCGTTCTACGTCTCGGTTTGTTCTGAGACACTGAGCACGCCGAATGTGCTCTCATCTATCATCTGGACTCTGCATAAACGCTTAGAGAGGGCAGTGACACATTTCCCTCACGGCATTAGCGAAAATGTGTTCCGCTGTATCCTCATTATGTTGAGCGCGAGTGCGGCTGTCATCAAAGCCAACTCGATACCTGAATGTATTTTGTTGTCAGACGCGCCGTAAACGGCGCCAATTTTTCGAATACGGTCAGCGGCCGCTGGCTAAACAGGAACAGATTGAGCTGCTAACACTGACGTAGTGTAAACATTGTTTCCCTTCGAGCAGGCTTCTGCGCACGGAAGGCGCGCGGTCCTACATACACTAAATAGACAAGGCCTAGGAATTTGAAGCTCGCTTGCATTCGCTTTTCTGAGCCAAACTCTGGCGTACTAACAGATGATCCTCGGCCATGCACAGGCACAAATGTAGTGAAGAAAATGTAAAAAAAAAAAAATTAATGTCGCCCCTCTCAGAAGATCAGTTGCCTCAGTTAGCACACTAACTATTAGCACCTCTGAAACACCCTCTGTTTGAGTAATGTGACAAGAGTAAATTAGAACAAAATATTTTCAATGTCGCGAAATAAAAGTGATGGTTGACGATTCAGCTTCGAAGAAAGGAAAGCGTGCAGTAGGCAGACCTCCGCATTGTGAACTCATTTTGATTGAATATAAAGCCTCGACCTTGATCATGTGTCAACGATCACGAGTTTGTTTACGTGGCTACGATAGCCTGCCTAGGAAACTACAGTCAATGCCAATGATCTTTCTCTTCTAGAATATCTCAACGCCATAACAGACCCAGCCTACAGGACATGCCTTCTGTATTTGTATATCACAATAATGTTTTCAGCACGCACATGCTCAGACATTGTATGTCAACCGCATAATGTCAGCAGTGTTATTATGATGTCTGTATGTACACCGCGAAGTTTCTTTTTTTTTCTTCTGTCATTTATGCCACAGGCCCTGCCGCCTACTGCATGAACGCGCGATCAAGCGCTGTTCCATAGAAGGAATTTCAAGGCGGCGATTCAGCAAGTCAAGTATCAATCGCCTTTTTAAAAATGCTATGAAAAAAAAGTATTACGTATGGCTGCGTTTTGTAGAGCGCCATGCCTTGCAAGTGTGACACTCGTTTTATCTTGCAAAAACCTATGCAGAAACTAATGCACGCTTAGGTGCACCTAGTACATATATAGGGGCATCTGCATTTTGAACCACGAACCTGACCTTGTTCAAACCGTTGCTCGTGGCAAAACGGAAATCGTATTTAGTGCGGCTGGACTGTGATTTCTTTCAGCTACGATCAGGTTCATCTAGAACAGAATAGGCTAAGCTTCTCACTAGTGCATCAGCGTACGAGCAACCGTATTCGTCCGACATTTTATGCACCAATTGCCGTAAGGAATATTCCGCGGGCCTTTCTCGCGTCGTATTCATACTGAACGAAGTCTCTTGAGAAACGACAATTGTTGCATCAAACCTTCGACAGTGGCAATTGCAATGCTACTCCAGCCGACCGTCGAAACACACACTCCTCTAATGCCGAGCGTTTACTTTCAATTTTGCACGCTGCATTGTATCACTGTAATTCAGCTTGTACATTACTGCCGATTTGGCAGTATGAAGGCAGCGCTGACGCTACTGGCGCTAGCTGCTTTTCACCTATGCATCTACATGACTAGCATAGCTTTTAAATTCCCCCCCCCCCCCTTTTTTTTTTTGCAGTGAGAACGCACAAAAACGGTCACGTTTTCTTTTGCTTTGTTAAATATCAATCTCCATTCGAAACGTCACCAAATGCGGCTTTTACAGAGGACGCATTCGTCAAATTTCAGCTCATCCCGGCACCTGGGAGTTTCGTTTCAAAACACCTCCAACCCGGGCTACCGTCGCCGTTAACTGCTGCTTTACGGCGTAGACAATCGCGCGCACTTTGTTCATAACGAGAGACTTCTCTTCAGCAACGTTGCTGAAGATTCGACACGAGTAGACGTCGAGGCTGCCAGCGAAGACGTACGCGCTGTGCCTGCGTTCAGCGACACGCTCCACCAACAGTGAGGTGCATCACCATCATGCGCCAAGAGAAATGGACATTGCGCATGCCCTCGATCACTGAGTCCCGGAGAGCCTTGGCTATGAAAGACAGTCCCTCTCGCTACAGCCCACACACTGAGCAGCATCAGAGCTTGGTGCAGTAGGACTCCTCATCGGTGTCCTGGTCTTCGTCGATAGTGGCCACGGGTGCGGTGTTGGCCTTGCCATTGCAGGGCATGCCGTTGCCTTCCTTGGTGCCCGGAGGCGGAGTGGGCGGCCTCTTGTCGACGAGGCGGAATGCCTCGAGGAACTCGTTGAAGTCGATGAACCCGTCCTTGTTGATGTCGATGCTCTTGGCCAGCTCTTCGACTTGCTCCTCGGACATGGGTGTGTTTGCGTGTTGGCTCAGGAGGTCGCACGCGTCCTTGAACTCCTCCATTGAGATCAGTCCTGCAGGCCAGGCAGTGTTATACGCAACGGGGAAAGAACACGGCAGCCTGTTATTATAAACGTTTTTTTCTTGTGTGATCGTTATATTTTGTTTTCGCTGTACATTTGTCGATGCCAGGCTAGTTAGAGACCTTGTCGAGACACCAGCATAGAAACAAGGCTATTCTGAACCAAGCACGCATTCGCAGTTGCCGGTTACCTCGTACTCTGGGTTGTAGCATAATCTGACTAAACACTGCTGTTTTCACCAAAATTCATGGAAATCGCAGCGGAGCTAACAGAGAATACAAAGTAACCTGGAAAGGTTTAAGCTAGTGGTCATGCGTTTCTCTACTTGACAAATGCGTGCGAATAGTACACCTTTCTCTGAAGGACAAACATATAGTCATAACAAAGAGTAACTCACCAGATCCATCTTTGTCCATTATCCTAAATATGGTTTCCAAGCTGTCCTTGTTCCTGTACAGTGATTCGAGGAAAGATGGACCATTCTGTAAAGAAACGAAATTGGACAAATAATCCTTAATTTTTGCAAGAAACTTCAATGTGTTTCACTTTGAGAGTGTCTCTGCCCGCGCCAATCAACATACGAATATTTGCTCTCTCTCTCTCTCTCTCTCTCTCTAGTTTTCTGATAGGCACGAGAAGAGCGTCCTGAGCAGGCAGTAATGAAGCTGTTAGAAAAAAAAAATTCATTTGGCCTTTTTCAGTAGAGTTGTATACAGTTGAGCAGGAAGGCTGTGAGAAGAGAAAACCAGAAACAGAACAGGCACGTGCGCTACGATTCGCACTGAGCCAGCGAAGACCTATGCATCCCTATTTGCATCACACAAGCAAACAAAACATTATTATACAGTTACTTTTATTCGTGCGGTTCTGCATCCTTTTTTTTAAATCGCCATCAACGCCAAACGAACAATTGTTTTGAGCAGGAATTGTAACAAGCGCACTTTACGGGATACTGTATATTCATTGCTCATCACAAAGTTTTTTAGATCTGCCTTTACAACAGTGTTCTAAAAAGAACAGCTGCGCAACGAGGACGAAGTTAATGACGTAATGCTTGCGGGAGCAAGTCGAGAAAGGCTACCCGCCCCCATGGCATGCGTGCCGGGGGCGGGAAACGGAGGGGAGGGCCCCTTTTCGGCGGAATATAAAATTCATTCATTCATTCATTCATTCATTCATTCATTCATTTATTCATTCATTCATTCATTCATTCATTCATTCATTCATTCATTCATTCATACCTGTGCAAGCCTGTTGGTGAGCGCGTACTCGTCGAAGGTGGACTCGTAGAGGACGGCGCCGGTGACCGGGTCGCACTGGGCGATCTTCGGACACAGCATGCGCCACGTGACGTGGAGGCCTACCACGTTCTCCATGACCGAGCACCAGTCGGACAGGCTCACCTGACCTGCACGCATTCGCATATAAAGGTCATTGCTCAAGGCCACGCCGAATGGTTAATTCGACATTTAGTTAGCTGATCTTGTGCTTGTATACAAAGGGAGGGGTGCGGAGCAGTGTTTTGCACATATCTTAGGCTATAATGTGAAAGAACTGGGTTCGGAAGTACAGGACGTCGGGTACCCGCTTTTCATTATTGGAGCTCACTTAAACAGCCCCCTTGGAGTATGGGAGGGTGGAGAGTAAATTTGTTAATAAAGAAAAGAGAAGAGTAGACACATGAGGTCCTAAGCATGATACAAGAACCATGGCCGTCGTGCACTTAGCGCTTGCATCCTGTGGCCGTTAATTGACAGGCTTGCAAGATGAATTAGGTGAAAGTAGCGATCCTTCTGAACAAGGGTTTTGATTGTAGTAATATATCCTCAATTCGGAAACCGGTGGTCCTGTTTTTTCTTACGTGGACGAGCCCTAGAGAATCCCGTTTTTCGTTCTAATTATAACTTATGTAATAATAGAACAGTGTCATATGCTCTAGCATATGACACTGTTCTATTAGCATATGACACTGCTCTAGCATATGACATATGTCATATGCTCTAGCATATGACATATGTCTTCATATGTCTAGCATACGTCTTCAACCTTATTTACCATGACTAACTATGGAGCAGTTGAAATAGTTCCGATGCGCACGGCGCTTTTTCAAACACAATCGTAAAATGCCGTTTTCCGTCTCGGTGCGAAGAACACGCTCATGAGGACATGTTTGCGAAGAACACGCTCAGGAGGACATGTTCGCGAAGAGTTCCCTAAATGGAATGGCCAGTGACCGCCAATCCACCACGGTGCGTAGGCACGACAGCCTCCGCGGGTGCCTTTCCACTCGCTACCTTAACCAACCCAGACCGCGCCGCTAACGAAGTCTGGCCTGCATGACAGGCATGGCAGGGCATGCGTTTGTTTGCGGATTGCATGCATAAAGAATGATCGGCCGCAAAGTATCAACGCACGCGAAACCATCATTTAGAACGGTCGCATGTCCGGCCAGGTTGGGCACGGGAGCGCTCGTCTCGTTTTCGTCGAGCGCAGATCACCGCCGATAGCCGTGTTGGGAGAAGGCTGTTCAGCATCCACCCGTCTACCTTTGCCGGCACGCAGAAACACGCAGGCGGACCGGACCTAAACGGAATTTCGACATCTTCGTTTAGGAGACGTATATACTCTTCGATTGGTTTACCATCGAAGCACTACAGTGGATCGCGCTCACTGTGAAGATAAGCGATCCCTAGCCATCTGTGTTTTTATTGCGCGGGAACGTGACTTGGAAAGGGGAGCTCCAGACTGGAGCCATTAAAGCGGTCACATCAGCCCTTGAATGTGTATAGCTTACGATATGCCCAAAGTATCTGCGCTGAAATATGTTTGCGCGCACCGCTCCGGGCGAAGCCGTCGAAACACGGCAGCGGCGCCGGGAGGTGTCACGAAAGAGCCTCCTTTGCAACCATCAACCGCTGCATGATGATTGGGAGCAAATTGAAGCAAGATTATCAGGAACAATGCAGAGTACTATCAAATTACACGTATAGGTAAAAACATGTCTCAAATTTTTTACCGAAGCATTACCGACTGTCATAATCGACGACCATTTGTATTTTTCTGAAGAAGACCCTGCACTTGTTCACTGCTCGAGATAAAACGACAAAGAAAGCAGCGGGAAGGTAAGGCCCGACGGTCATCTCTCTCCCCTGACCAAAAACTCCGGCGAACAAGCAAGTTAGCAAACAAAAAGGAGAGAGAAAGTGAGTGAGTGAGTGAGTGAGTGAGTGAGTGAGTGAGTGAGTGAGTGAGAGATAAAGAGAAGTGCATTTTTTTATCAGGTCTAACGTATAAAGTTTCAGCGCTTCAGTGTCTTATTCTGGTCTGAAGAGTCAAGAATTAGAAAAAAGGCATCGCTGGGCATGCCCCGCCGGGGTGGTGCAGTGGTAAGACGCCCGACTACTGTGCCGGAGTTCCCGGGTTCGAACCCGACCGCGGCGGCTGCATTTCGATGGAGGCGAAACGAAGTGGCGTCCGTGTGCTGTGCGATGTCAGCGCACGTTAAAGATCCCCAGGTGGTCGAAATTACTCCGTAGCCCTCCACTACGGCTCCTCTTTCTCTCTTTCCACTTTCATTCCCACCTTCCTCCCTTCCCTTAAGGCGCGGTTCGGGTGTCCACAGAGCAAGTGTGACAGTTACTGCGCCTTTCCCTTCCTGTGAACCAATTTATTTTATCGCTGGGCACTGAACTAATAAACATATAGATTTGAGCACAATTGGGACTACCAAGGAGCCAATCATTTTCCGGTGAGGGAGTCTTGGAACCATACTGCCATAATCGATGATTGTGAGAGACTAGCCGCTGTTAGCAATGCATCAAGAGAACAGTCTGGCTTAATCGTCAGGTGCTTATGGGACACTGACGCACAATGTTGGACCAGAGGAGCTCTGAGTAAAGCATAGCAGAGTTATAAAAAACAAACGCAAAACTTTACTTCGTTCTATTTTTTTCTACCAAATGTATATTTTTCAGCGCAAAAGAAAAAAAAAATACACGAAACATTGGAAGCGGCACACAACGAACAAAAACTGAACTTCAGTAAGTTGTTTATTGAAAAGAACAATATATACCTCGTGATTTCTTTTTTTTTTTGCGTTTAATGATTTTTATTTCAGAGCCTGCCAGAGATGCGTCGGTGCAGATTTTCAGGTGGATATTACACCAAGGCAGATATTGACTCCGTTATTAAATTAACTAAAATAATTACTCAACATTTTTATTTTGAGCGTTAAGGGGCAGTATTATAATGCTACAATGAACACCGTCAACACTGGAGGTGAGTCCTATTTCGCAATTTTGTGAGTCGGCAGCGTAGTTCTAAATATCGGCCGCCCACAATGGATATTTGAACGCTCGTTGAGTAGGCCTTCACACTTCGCCTGTTTTTGAAATGTGGCATCTGCGCGAGTAATCGACATCGAATTCGTTCGAATGCAGAGACAGCGTCTCTATTGATGCACACACACACACACACACACACACACACACATAAAAAAAAAACGATATTTAAAGATTGTGCAACGCGAGAAAGACAACTTGGCGAGCTTGAAAACGTGCATTTTCAAATTTCGTACTTAGAACTGCGTCGCCAATTCAAAAACTAAAAAAAATAAAAGAAAGTCGGGCTTAACTTCGATGCTCACCGCCTAAATTTTCACCATATTATTGCTCCTTAACGTAAAAAATAAAAAAAAAGGTTGATTATGTAATAAAATGGGTTAATTTAGGGTAATTAATAGGCTGTCCCAGACAGAATGTCCACTTTGCTGTTAAACTGACCTGCGAAGACTGCACCGACGCACCTCTTGCCCGTTTGAAAATGAAAAAAAAAAAAACACTAAAACAATCGCCTGCTGTACATATGCACTGTGACTGATAGCGCCAGCTCACAAGCGCTCAGCCCTCTCGTTTGTGCATGATTCCTCTCAGGCATAACTAACTGGTAGTGCTGAATTTCAGTGTTTCTCTATTGTGTGTAGTTCGCCAAGTCCACTACTTCCTTGCACTGAACAAAGGAATTCGGCGTATGAAAAACAAGAAGCCAGTAACTGTACTTGATTTTTCCGTTCCCGTGCTTTTGTGTTCTGCTAGGGGAGAAGAAATCTCAGGAAATTATAGCGTAGTTGGCAACCTCGCTAGAACTAGTCTCGGTGCTTAAGAGCTCTGTGAATAGCTGGGCATCTGCAGAATGCTCAGATGAATTTGTGAATGTAATTGCGAACGCAGAATGAATTTAGTGCGAATTACTTTCGTTTAGCTCGCCGTACATAGTCGAGTTCCTGGTCGCCGCCCTTTGTTCTAGCGCGATAGCAGGTTCCTTCAGTTAGGAAAATATGAAAAGGCGATATAAACGAAGCCAGATGTGTCTTCAGAAGCTGAAGTGGGTTGTGTCAAAAGTTTTTCCTCATATAATTGATGGACTAAGTGATCACGTATGCCAGTTATGTATAGAATAGACGCAGTAAAGAATTCTTTCATCCCTTGCTGTTTGTATGATTTTCGTTCCCCTAATTCAAACCCACATTTATCAAAACAGGTGACAGGTAATTAGACCAGCGCTGTACACATTCTATTAGCGGCCTGTCCTGGCAGGGTATATACGTTGGATGTTGGCGGCATGTTTAAATTTATACCTGAATTATTCCCGAGCACAAAGCCCACAAGTTTTACTTACGCTTCACTAGAGCGTCTTTAGAAAATGAGTCAAGTTCTGAGGGCAACAGCGAAAACAGAACTGTAATTTCTAAATATTAGCAGTGCAAACAACCCGGACAACGAAGGACTGAAAACCGCACCCACACCGCTGAACTTGCAAGTGGAGCTGTGCCATTTTGAATCGTAAGGCGGCTCTATTCTCTGCTCTTACCAAATCCCGACATCATCGTACGAGGCAACGCTTTTTACGCCAGGCTGACAGGCTTCTAGAAGCAGGATTTCCTAAATCTTTGCTAATGCAGCATAGCAGAAAACAGCGTGCCGCACAGCAAGCGGGGAAAAGGAAGTAAAGGCGTGACGCAAAGGAAGAAGTGGTCCCTGGCATCATATGTTCATGGTTTAAGCCATAATCTCATGAAGATCGGACATAGACGCGAAATTCAAATCATTCAAACAAAGCAAAAAGTATGTGTGCGCGGATGAATGGGCAGGAGAATAATAATAATAATAATAATAATAATAATAATAATAATAATAATAATAATAATAATAATAATAATAATAATAATAATAATAATAATAATAATAATAATAATAATAATAAATAATAATAATAATAATAATAATAATAATAATAATAATAATAATAATAATAACAGGTTCACAGGAAGGGAAAGGCGCAGTATCTGTCGCACTTGCTCTGTGGACACCTGAACCGCGCCGTAAGGGAAGGAAGGAAGTTGGGAGTGAAAGTGGAAAGAGAGAAAGAGGAGCCGTAGTAGAGGGCTATGGAGTAATTTCGACCCCCTGGGGATCTTTAACTTGCGCTGACATCGCACAGCACACGGACGCCACTTCGTTTCGCCTCCATCGAAACGCAGCCGCCGCGGTCGGGTTCGAACTCGGGAACTCCGGCACAGTAGTCGGGCGTCCCCAATTGCGCATCGAGCAAAGTACCTTGTATTCAATGTATTGTGAATGACATTTTGCAATGCCCGTTTACATCTGAAACGCTCTCAGATGACCCGACACGTTGCTGGACTCTACCGTTAACAGTTGGAACATACATTAAGCATCAGTTTTAATCCTGAGGCAACTATGGAATATTTTAAGATATGGAAATATTGAGGCAATAGTACAATCTTGAGACGTGCAGAAAATTTTTGTTTGTCAGTCTTTCTCCAGCACCTACTTCTTAAAGACCTGCCAAAATAAAAAAAAGCCTAACTAGGAACGTTTAAGACAATGGAGACAACGTTATTAGCAAAAAGTACGACATCCCCAGGGGAAATGTGCGGATACATTGATTCGCATAGTGGTATTTTACGATATGTGAATATATATATTGCGTTCATAAACAATTTCTCTTTGAAAAATGAGCTGGTCCAGCATTCATGAAAGGAACTCTGCCACATACCAAGTCTGCCTGAGGAGACTACCACTTCAACTTCGCGAAATTTAGTTTCGCGATTTATTTGTAAATTGCCACTTTAGTCGCATTCACGAAATAGCGAGCTCGGGAAGTTGTGTACAGTACATGCATTTCTGAACACGCGTCAACAAATGAAAACACACGAACAATATTTTTCAAATCACACACAAAAGTGGACGATGCCATAAACATTTACAATAACCATCTAGGCTGTTTTTGTCATGAATCTAGGACGGGCCACGTAGTACGATATGCATTCCCGCGCTCATGGTTTGTAACCCCTCGTTCGTGGTTTGAAGTCCCGCGTGGTGGTCCATATGTTAGTTCAAACGAGCTCAGATAATGGTGAGTAGTGCACTACCTTTTCCCTCCGGATCTCGCTTCTGGAACTCTGCCCGCAGAGGCGTCTGGCAGGCGTAGACGTGCTGCTTGAGCTCCCGGAGCGCGCTGTGCTCGATGTAGCCGCTCCTGCGAACACGGGTTCCCCATGAGAGACAGCGCCGTTACGGAGACTTTTCCACCCTGTTCTCCAGAGTTGGTCACGACACACACACACACACACACACACACACACACACACACACACACACACACACACACACACACACACACACACACACACACACACACACACACACACACACACACACACACACACACACACACACACACACACACACACACACACACACACACACACACACACACACGCACACGCACACGCACACGCACACGCACACACACACACACACACACACACACACACACACACACACACACACACACACACACACACACACACACACACATACACACACACCTCTGCTGGATGGTGGCCTTCCGCGTCTGCGCCGTGCTGACGAACATGACGGTGTGCGGTACCAGCTTGGGGCCCACCAGTTTAACGTACGCCCCGCGGTTGCTGCCGATGTCGTAGTAGTTGGATGCCGAGAAGATGGTCAGTACCTGCGCAGGAGCCGCGCAGCTTTCAGCCACTGAGGAGATAACGCTAAATGCATTTCGTAAATGTATTCAGTCAGCGCATAAAGTAGCTGCTAAGCCCTAAATGAAAGGGAGCTCATGTTACGATGGAGAGACAGACCTTGTAATCACCCTAACATTGGTTTCTGGCATTCACAAATAAATAATGTATTTCGTTTTTGGTAATAATGTTATTAAAGTACCCCCTCCCCCCTCCCCACGCACACAAAAAAAAAAAACAAGAAGAAAATTGCAGCCTCTAGCATTCCGAGTCTGTCAGAGAAGTATACAAACACAAAAGCTGTACGAATTCATTGAACCGGACACAGACGCAGTGAAGCGCATAGCCCCTGTGCTGCCCTGTCGACAGTCTGATATCAAAACCAAAAACATGTTAGGGGGCCATCTGAGTTCGAACAAGGGCCGGTACACGACTGAGCTTCCGTCTCCTAGAAAAGATCCCCTCGTTCTTTCCTGCGCGTAACTGAATCCCTCAGCCAGAACTCTGCGGTCCTGTCACATTATTTTTCTAGCTTTGTGCCGATGGGTGCATGAGAGAAAACCGAAGCGCACAGCGCAAAACAGTTATATCTCTACTCGTTCGGACGACACGGCAGAGTTCCAACAAAAGCGGGGACCTCCCAAGTGAGGCTTTGTTCTTGCTCTCGTATTTTTTTTTCTTATTCCGTTTTCGATCATCCTCTGTATATACTCTTCTCGGTGCACGGGTACTATTGTGAACTGTATTTCGGCAGTGCGATCACGCGGTGAGACGGCAAACGTTGACAAAAGGCCTAACGAAGAGCCTTTTTCTTGCTTGAACTTCTTTACCGGCAAATGAACAAAGAACCTGGTGTCTGCAGAACAGACCAACGCGCCCAGTATGGTCGCTGAGTAAATATCAGGTTGACCCCACTGGGAAGAACTCAGTGCCTACGCCTAATTTTCACTATAAGGGTGGAGCAGAGAGCATTATTCTTTTCAAGTTAGTCGATTGCACGTAAAGTCAAATGCAATGATGTCTCAGCGTCACTTCTGCTGCATATACAGCAAAAAGAACTCGGCGATTGGCAGCAATAGTAGATAAAATGAGGTCGACATGAAAATCCTGACCCTGAATTTGTAGCGTCGTCACTGCTCACACAAGCCGTACGGGCACACTGCCTATTCAAGAACGTGTCAACTAACTACAATAATGATATGACTTGACCAGCCTTCCATGGCCCGCGCAGATATCATTCCCAACCCCGCGAAAAATGACATCATGCTGAACTTTTCGCCCATTCTAGAAACCGAGCGCGTCCTTTCACGGGCGCTCCAAAGAGCCGCGCGAGATGTCGCCAGCGACAGCATCGACTCTGACTGGAAAAGACATATGCATACATACACTCAGTTCGTAAATGCGTACCCACTTAAACATAAGCCACCACGATTAGTCAGCACACAGCCGCCAGCCATGCATCCCCGCACTAAGTATACGCTAAGTGGATACGCTTTTTCCCACATTGAAATCTCTACTGACCACATGTATTACCTGGAGAAAAGAAAAGAAAAAGACGGGGTCCATAACTTTAAGTGTATACTTCAAGTTTCTGCAAAGCGTCGACGCTCGTAACGACCTAACTAGGTACTTGCCCTGCTTCTAAAAACCTGAGCACGAGCAACATTGCCAACAATTGCCAACTCTTTGTAGGGTGCGCTGACCTCTGTCAACCTTTTTTTCTGGCTTTTTGTCGGCGCACCCATCATCTTCACGGTGTTGAATAAGAAATTAAATAGATTGAATTGAACAATACCCCAATCAGCGAGGAATTACGGACTTTCCCATACCAGGTTCTTCATACGCTTTCAAGAAATCGGCTGCACAGATTGGACTCGCATCAGCATTAACAACATGCTAGCACCGCTGTGCAGCGCCAGATAGCTTAAAAGTATCGTACTATCCCCGGCCTTCCTCCACACATGCGCCGGCAAAGAACCACGGCTTGATGTTAGGCACGTTTGGAAAATAACCACTAAGGAAGTAACGAAACACATGGTCGGCGGTCGCTTCACAACTGTGGGATTCCGGACAGCGTCAGTCGCATCGGTGGGAAAGAAATGAGTGGGAGCCGAACCATTATTCTCTATTCAGAGATATCACTGGTGAGTGCCCTGACGCCAAGAAAAACCAGGCACTGAGAGAGAAGTGAAGACATTAAAAAGCGCGGATGGGTGTGCGTAGAGCGCGGCACGTCGAAATGTGGTAATGATAGTCCTAGAGTGCTAGCACGCGAACTATAGTGTTGACGGGTACCTAACTTCCTGAAGGGTTGTGACTGTGGAGCCTGAAGCGAACATCGTGGCCAAAGCGCACGTGGCGCAAATGCTTTCAATTCCGGAGTTTAGGCTAACACACACGCAAAAAAAAAACTTTAAACAGGGCTACACACAAACAGATGCATACATATTTCTACAAGTATCCTAAAGTTAAATTCAACTTTAACCGAGTTGTAGCGGGGACAACAGCCTAGAAGATCAACCACAGCACTATACCACCACTTCACCTAATCCTCAAGTTACGTTCTGTTCAGGAATTGTTTTGTAATTCAAATAAAATAAATGTAATGCGAACAATGTAAAATGACGCACCTACAAGCTCACTCCAAGTTCGCGTTTAAGCTCCACCTATGAAGGTATGGCGCGACAGATTTAATTGCTCCTGTCTGCCGGTTCCAGTTGCGAGTCCTCGCTCCCCTCCATTCACTTTTTTACACGCTCAACCACTCATCCCTGAAATTGTTGTTGGCCGCGGTGGCTGATTTTCGATGGAGGCGAAAAGCAAGGCGCCCGTGTGCTGTGCGATGTCAGTGAATGTTAAAGAGCCCCAGGGGGTCGAAATTTCTGGAGTCCTCCACTACGGCGCCTCTCACAGCCTGAGTCATTTTGCGACGTTAAATCCCGCAAACCAAACTAAACTTAAATTTGTACCTTTATTATCTCACATATGCTCACTAGCATAAAGTCGCCCTGGCAGGTTAAGGGTCCAAGGGTCATCTCAAAGGCGAAGCCCGAGTTCGCATCGCCTGCCGATTCACCCATTTCATGTGGTCTCTTGACGACGCACAACCCGACGTCCAGTCAATGCACATGGTCATGCCACCTGCCAACTATTCCACAGCCATGACCGCGATTCTTCGCTTAGAACGCTAACGCCGGATGTTCTGGAAGACGCTCTTGCTTAAAAAAAACACCTTTTCTGAAATTTCGACAAAAAAATTAGAACAATTTAACGTTGCTGAACCGAATGTGGAGCGAAAGCATTAGCTGCGGGTGACCGAGCGCACGGTGCCACAGTAAAACGGTGCCGCACCGACGACTTGAAAACCGAGCGCAGTGTAGCTTTCGCTGCAACATCCCTCAGCTGACTCGCATTCTGTTGGGCGGAGATGCTGGCAAAGCTGCCAATCTCTACCTTTTAAATCCTTCTCAATCTGCATTTAGACCCGCGCAGTATACTAATACCCTAACCGAAGTTTCGGTGCTATACCTGGCTTATTAAGTTTTATTAGTATCTGCCATCTATTCAGCTATACATCAATTGTGCCGAGACAACTTTTTAATAGGCCTCGCTCCTCTCCTGTCCAGTCTAGATGCACGACAAGAAAACGAGCCCTGCTAGCATGAAATACCTTTTAATTAAAAATGCCAGAGTTTTACTCCTCTGAACGCGCACCACAGTCTGTTGTTTCTCTCAACCCTTTTTTTTTTTCTTTTTCACGTTTCACGAGAATTTAGCAACGCAAGCCTCCGGGAACCGAAACCTTCAAGCACCCTCTGGATAGCACTAATGGCCACATAAACTCAGCACCAAGGCCTCAAAGAGGGTGGACACATAGATTTCGTGGGAGGCAGCAGAGACGGGAAAAAGGGTGCATAGTAGAGGAAATTGGCAGTACGGGAATAGGTGCGTCCAAGACCACGAGTACAAGTGTGGGGTCCCTATAAAGGAAAAGTATGGTGCAGTTTAAAATGGAAAATGGGGCTATACATGAGAGGAGCGGCGGAAGTTTTGACGTGGATTTCATCTCGGGAAAGCGTATATAACCTGCTGCTTCTCTAATTGTGGGGAAGCACGCGAAACAGCGCTTGCACAAAGCGGAAAGTGCGCGCTCGCTTTTCTGAAAGCTCCGAGCCGCGCTCGTCCGTCATGCGCGAAGCACGGCGAGAGGCTTTACCGTGCCAAGTGCTTCGTTAAGTGTGGACGGGTGAGTCCAAGCCATCTTAAAACTGCCTATGCACAGTTTTCCCGGCGCTATGGAGAAAAATATCTCAGTTACGAGGGTCACGCGAATGAAATGCAGAGCGTTATTTTGTAAGGAATGTCTTCTTGGTATAATTTTCTTCTTCTTTGTCCGCTTATGAGCCTCGCGTGTTATGGCGGGCTCTGAAATGGTCATTAGTACAACACAGCATAGCATAACCTATCACAGCATAGCACAGCCAGCTCTTTATCATCCAGAGACTACCTTCTTTCAACTCCCAATTGTTTCCTGTCATAGTTGTCACGGAGGCGCCAGCATAAATGACACTTGCTAGCGCTGCCATCGTGTCTCGTCGACCTCGCATCGAATGGGATGTATGTGACGTGCTTCTCTTATGCACCACCGCAAACTGAGCGTGATGCCTGCCCCATGCCCTCACTGTACCTTGCTTCTACACTTTCCACATCACGCTTCCCCCTTTATCTCTTGCGCCGATGCCTTCTTCACTCTACAGCCATGTTTCCCCTCCTCATTAGTCCTTCCTCGCCTTCTTTTTTTTTTTTTTTTCAAGCAATAGCATTAAAGGGCACGCTAAGCTAGAAATCCGGCCTCGGCGTTATGAGCGAAAAATTACGAGCATATGGCGCTGGCCTGTGGTAGCTGACAAGGCCGGGCACTGGCTCTTAGAAAGTTTGTGTCACTTAACGAAACTAGATGATATCAAAAAGCTGCCAAATGGAGTTGCTCATTTGAGGGTGCTCTTCTATTCAGGCACTTTGCTCCTAGGCAACGAAGACACTGTGGGGCTTTATATATGTGGGCTGGTAGCCTACGCTATCGCGTCATACCCTTAAAGGCGGAGCTTGAGTGTCCCCACCAGCACGTGTCATTACCTCCTTCTTTCACGGTGTCCACCCAGCGGGTTCTCTTCCAGCGTGGCAGCTACCTTCCGGTTGCGCAACCCTCCGCTTTCGCCACACAGTCCAAGCAGCTAACGGTCTCCCCTTCGTCCCTATATCCCTAATTGTGGGGACGAGATATCCGTATCCCCACTTTGCAACTCCCTGAACCCCTTAATTTGTGTCTCTGGTATCTCACGCATACTCTTTGCGCACAGCCGTAAGCTACCAAGTTATGCCAAAGACTACTTGACATATAAATCCCCACTTTAACAAAGACGTTCGGAAGAGCCTGCGTGGCCGAGGGGCAGCAGCGTGTCTGACTCGGGATTAAAGGGTTCCAGGAGTTCGATTCTCTTCCTATCAAAGGAGCTATCCAAGTTGCCAGCTCCGGCCAACACGGTCATGTCATGTCGTGACATCACACATCCCACCGACCAGTCAGTGCCAGATAGAGTAAACTTGCACCCTTTAGAGGCCCACTCGGGATTTTTCGCTCACAAGGCCGATGCCGCCAAAGCCGGTGTTACTGTGAAGTCGCATGGGTATACCTTGAAATCAAGGGGCAAAGGGAAACGAGCGTGTACACGATGCAGTCCGACCAATTCCGCTTCGGAACCCTTCATCGGTACCCCTCACATGACTATCCTGATGTGGTGATACCCGATATGTATCGCGAGGTACCAGAACACGTCCGCTTAGTGACACAAAACATTCCCGCGGAACCTACGAAGAGCCTGCAGATATGAGCTGAGTCGTCTAGGGCGCTTAAAAGCTCTGTCCTATACAACACACAAGGCTACTTACAGGCTACTAACTTAGATTCATAGATGTCAGCCAGCACAAGACCGGGTTAATCGAAGAGATATGAGAGAGGCCTTCGCCGCCCTGCAGTGGGTATATAGTCTGAATGATGAACTCAGATTCTTTCTCAACGCAATGCAAGTTTCACGACCAGGAAGCCGACTTTTACCACGGTTTATGAGCTTACCAAGGCAATCGAGCCATACACCGTAAAGTGAACCTAACTTGTGCGAATTGGGAGGCGGTCCTGTCCATCTACGATCTTACTGCCAAAAGGTTTTTGGGAGAGAGTTCGGGCAGCGGCTTCAGACAACAGAGTGCAGAGTTGACGGCGTGATCAACCTCGCCCTTACTCAGAAATCATTTATTATTCATTTAATAATCATTATTTATTTATTTTCCTTGAATAAATGTTGTCTACTATACTGCTGCAGAACTGGTCTTTAACGCTGTCGCATTAAAATTGACTGTAATAAAGAATTTTTCGAAAATAACATTATTCCTTGAGTTTCATTAGGTGCGTAGATACTACCCCAATTAGAGAAATGTCCATTAATTTCACAGCTTAAACGTCCGCGACGAGCACACTTTTATCGCCTCCAGGGGAAACTGAACGGAGGTACCCTCTAAACACTCCTTCCTAAACTTCTCCATCCCGCATCCACCCAGACAGCTTACGCAAGAAGGCGTTGGTCATCCCCGCGCTCCCACGGCGCGCATTTGACGCCAGCGCGCTTCGAGAGAGGCAGTTAGCCGGGTCTGCAGACACTATGCCTATGCGCGAATGCTGCAACAAATTTGAACGAGTGTGAGACCAACGAGGCGGAGCGCTTCTATTTGGCAGTTAGCTCGGGATAGGTGATGTGCTGGATGGGTCTGCCTCCTTGCCACCGACCAAGTTGAAAGTCCACTCTTCCTCTAGGAAAAGCAGTCGGAATTACCGTTTCGAAGAAGCCCCGGCCTCTAATATTCCTGTCTGACAAGAGCTATTCGTTACCCGCAGACGTGACTAAATTTCGATAGGCGAAGGCTGTGTGTCCGAGGTCTAAACCGAACACGTTGTGCAACCGGCGCGAATATTTGCTGAGACATACTATATATGGAATGGACGTTTCTGGCAGAGCGACTTTAAAGCCGGCTTTTAAACCACTGTGCTGCCGCGAAGGAGAAGTAAAAAAAAAAAAAAAAAAAAAAAAAAAAGGGTATGTGCTCAAAGTTCCTCGGGAGAATAGTTTGCCTCGAGGTTCTGAAAAACGCTGCACAGGAGAGAAGTCAGGCGCCAAGGTATGCCTGAATAATAAAAACAGAGGCTAATCTACTTACTCCGCGCGTTCTCGCGTGCGGCTTACTAGTTCACCTGTCCCGAACAGTTTGTCTAGGGCGGCTGAAATGCGCACTGTCTTTTTGTTTTTGCTTTTTCCGCGCGTACTTTTAAGTCCGGCGCGAAAACTTCTACACAGGCTTCAACTTAGGTTCTTGTGGTCATTTTTATTCCGGTTCTTATGCCCTAAAGTCTAAAGGGCTTTGACCAGCCTGGAGTAGTAGTCCCGGGAAGGCAGCTTTACTTGAGGATCAAGTTACGGCGTTGTTATACGAGACTTAGGCCTAGCCACGGGCTCACCATTTATCAAGACAAACAGAAACTTTTTTGTGGTGCCCAGCTAGCATAACAACCGAGTCACGCTCTTTCTCTCAACTTAGAGTTTCTACGTATATCTCAAAGGGCGTAAACTTGCTCGAGAGTAAACTTTAGGGGTGTGCGAATAGTACTTTTTCCAAACCGAATCGAATGCGAATAGTGCATTCTTGCTATCGAATCGAATACGAATAATGTAGCTAAAAAGCGAATCGAATACGAATCGAATAGTGAAAGCAGCGAATCGAATACGAATAGAATAGTGAAAGCAGCAAATCGAATACGAATCGAATACTCTGCAAGTTATGTTCATATCATTTGTACGTTGATTACAAAACATTAAAAAGTGTCTGAAATTCAATTTTATTCAAAATGCTGTTTGATAGTTCACAACAATGTACGGCTGCGTCAACCATGACTACAGGCGAGATAAAGTCTAAATATTTTAAAGCAAAAAGATCGCACAGAGCCATAAGCAAAAGAAAATAGCACTCAGCAAAGTCAAGTGGAGTTGGCAGGAGTTAATAAAATTACTAGATGCAACTTGGTTAGAAGTACAGCCTGGTACTACTAGAATGCACAACTAGAAATTGAGTACTGTCAACATGGCATCAGTCAAACAACATCACATCAACTAAGACAAAACTTTCTCAGACTAGTCATCAAAAATTTTAAAAATACTTGACTAGATTAAGGCTCTAACACTGCGGGGAAATCGCACAGAAAATGCAGATACATGTCTAGATTAATCTGCAGTTTTTATTTGCGCCTTTAATGACTAGGACTGAAACTTCTGACTTTTCAGTGACTTTCGTTGCTTTCGTTCTTTCTCAATTAGCTCGCGTGCTCCCCTCTAGCTGGCGCTAGGCGATTACAACTGGCGCTAGGCGACCTGAGATAATAGTGGAGAGATGTATGAGCATGAGCTGACAACATTCATGCAACTCTCATGTCGTGCGCCACTCGCATAATAAACTTAACCTCAGCTATTGATGATGAAAGTGAATGAAAATTTCAGGGAATAAACATGTAGCGTTACTTCTCGGCAGATTAGAGACGTGTGAACTATGATACGACTACGAGAAGTTGCCTCCGCGATTCGTGATATGTCCAATCTTCAGGAATGTTTCCATGCGAATGGACCATGTCGCGGCCACGCTGAAGCTCCCTAAAACGGTGATCTCTGCTTCTCGCGTAGGTTTATTGCGGCAGGAAGCTGTGCCTGCTCGGAGCTGACGCTGCCTTCGCGAGGATGGTCGGAGGTAACCGAGACGTTAATTCGTGCCAGTTATTCGAAAAGTATTCGAAAATTATTGGAAAATTTGCGAAGATATTCGAACAGTTTCGAATAATTTTCAATTTCCACTATTTGATTTGTTTAACGAATCGAATATTATGATATTCGATTCGATATTCGAAAATTTCGAATATTCTCACACCCCTAGTAAACTTTCGCAAAAAGTGTAGCGCGCAGTGCATCTACAAAATGAGTCTTAATTAATGTAACGTATGTAAAGAGAGCGGGAAATTGATAAGGATGAAACCTGACCTGTGTTGATGCGGCCTTCAAATATCTGCATGACAAATACAGAGTTAAGAAACGGGAGCCACACCGACGATTGTCATCAATCGTAGGCGCTGTTTAAGTAAATTAAAAATGGTTGGCTGATTTTACGAAGGTGAGGAGTGAATGATGATGTGTCCTTGTGTCCAGGCAATACACGAAGCTGTATTGTTCGATGAAGGATCCCTAGGAGGCCGAAAATAGCCCTTCAATATGACACTTACTCTTCTTTTTCCGTTTTCAATTCCACTTTCCTCCATTCCCATACGGCGCGGTTCAGGTGTTCACGCAGAAACAGACAAAAAATTCACATTTCCTTTCCTATCCCAATTCACTTTTTTTTTTTTTTTACATTTTTCGGTCAAGGACCCTGCTACCAACTGCTCTATTTGCTCGCATATATAGGTACATAGCGAACACAGACACACATTAGAAGCGCCTCCTAAAGTAGTGGTTTAAATGTAAATGCAAATTTTATTTTTCATTGTGTATAGTATACCCGAATCTATAAACGCATCTCCTTATCGGCCAAAATTTAACTCTACTATCTTGCAGCTAGAGATAGAGAGAGAAATAACTTTTTTTTTCTCAACTCAAGCCTCCTTACCAAGTGGAACCGCTACTAGATAGCCAGGTTAAGGGGGCAGCCAAGCATCGCAGATATTTTTACGTAAAATATCGAATGTGACTGCGAAGAAAGGAGACGAACGATAAGGATTCCTTCTGAGAAAGACGGGCGCCCATAATGCAGGAAATCCCACTAATTAGCTTGTCAGGTGGAGCCACTACTAGCTAGCCAGGCTAGGGCAGCCAAGCTTCGCAAATATTTTTAATTAAAATATTGAATGCGACGGCGAAGAAAGGAGACGAACGATAAGGATTCTTTGGGCGCCTATAATGCAGAAAATCTCACTTAACTAGGTGTTGGACTTCTCGGTTTATTTTTCCTTTTTTTTTTTTTTTAACTGGGATGATTTTTGATGACTATTTCAAAACTCAAATGCCGTTTTTGTTTATTTGAAAATATTCACTTTTACGAACGCATACTATTCCCGTTGCATCACGTAGTCCGCGCTCTGACGCCACCGAGGGGGCTTCCCCTTAACCGACGCAGAAGCCATGACCTGACACTTTCGCCAGGTTAATGTCTGGTTTCGCTTTGACGGTTTCTTGATGAAGAAATTTACCTAAGCAGGCGATGGCCTCGAAAAATGTAAGCAGATGTCGCTAATACGCTTACCGACAGCGCGTAGCAAGGAGCAGGAGGTGGAGCCTCCCAATCTGCAACGGAGTGTATGAATTCAACGATCGACGCTTCGAAACTCGAAGCCAAGGTAATAACTTCCAAAGATACCGTTGTCTGGCAAGCCCTCGAGGTGGAGAAGAGACAAGATCTTGACATTCCCACGTGGGACACCTAGGCTTGGTCGTGTTAAACCCTGCCGGACACTAAATAAAGTTATTAATAACTGACTCACCATTGTACCTGCTTAATTTTTTTTCTATGACCCTGCAACCGGTACTGAGTACCTAGCTAGTTATGATAGGCATGCCAACCATACTGACCTTTTACTGTTAAAACTAAGAGAGAGAAAAAAAAAAAAAAACGAATTCCATGTACTTTTACCGGTGTTTTTCAGTTCCAACCAAAAATTCAGACCCGTATAAAAAACTCTACAGAGTAACTCCTTTGTAATGAGACACCCCAAAGGCATACTTTAACCACCCCAAAAACTCGCGCAATTTTTACACACCGTTTGAGCCTGTCTTGATATCTTGTTTTTTCTATCGTAAGCTCGCTTAAGATTTATCCATTTTCGTCGTCCGTGCCAGCAGATGGTGAGAAGAAGATGCATGCGCCGTAATCGCGAAATCGCCACGGCACGTCTCGCAATTACGGCGGCAAACGCTGCAAATAAATCAAAGGCCGACTGAACCGAGCGCCGCCGGCTTCCGTCGCTGTCTGTGCACAGCGCGCGTTGGGTCACGTTTCCGCCTGCGAGCGCGCTTCTTTGATCGCCCTGCAGCGCTGTCGCTCCCCAGGCGCGAGCTGAGACGTAAAATTGCGCGCGCAATGGAGAGCTGGGCTTTGCGTGGGCGGGCGGTGCCAGGGCTCTGACGCTGCGAGCGCGAAGTTAATTACCTCCAGTGCAAAGCACGCGTGGTGAGGACAAAGACGTTGCAGAACAAATTGTCACCGCGTGCTTTGAATGGGATGCTCGCAGGGCTGTCGTTTTGTCTGTCCATCCATGGACATCATGGGACAAGAAAAAGAGGGGAAAGGACAATGGAAGGTGCCACAGCCTTCTGTAATGAATAAAGGCAGGCGTGTTCGTGGGCGGTTCTAATTAACAGATAATTTACAGAGAGTATATTCGTCAAGCAGAACAGTAAAAACGTTGCAATTTGTGAGCATCATATACATCATATGATTTGTAACTAGTTGATGTTTGGTTAAACACATCATCAGTAACTAAGACAGACCTGAAGCGATGTGCTTACTGAAGTAGGGCATGTATGTTTTGTGTTGGCTTATTAATTGAGCCAGCAGCCAAAGGACCCGGCGAGTACATGGCGGAAGTACACTGGTGGCGAAGGCAGGGCCCCAAAGCGGTTTGATGCGGCTGAGGCATAGCCACGGACTAGAGTGCGGGGGGGAGGGGGGGGGGGGGGGACTACTTAAATAAGCAACTACAGATACAACTACAAATTAAAAATTATACAATTACAAGTTAAAAATTACGCACCAACATAAGAATAATACGTATTTTGAAAGCTTGCTTGGTGAAAGATTTTAAAGTAGTACACTTGTTTGGGCTAGGTGATACACTCTGATTCAAAACTAATACGACGCGACGGACGAAGACTGAGAAGCTGTTGGTGTTGTTGTTCTCTAATTTGGTGGCTAGTCCTGTCGTTTGTGTGCTGCCTCCTTTGTCCTCGTCCGTCGCACCGTATTATTTTTGGTGAAAAAGGTAGGCTATTTTTGTAAAACAGTTATTAATGCGGTAGCGTTAAAGGCCCCGTTCACCGAAAAAAGTTACAAGGGCTCAACGCTGCTGAGCCAAATATTGAGTGAAAGCATTAGCTGCAGGTGACCGAGCGTTCTCTTTTTCTTCTTCCTCAGCCCTCATATAAAGCCCCGCTTTATAACCAAGCCGTATGAACGTGCCCTAGTGGCCTATAGAAGTAACGTGAATGCCAAGGTCCTGGTAGGCTGATTCTGACATAACCGTCCCATGTGAAACAACAGACCCAAGTTGGCAGCTCCTGCCAGCCCGTCTATCACGTGGGGTGTGACGTCACAGCGTCACCGGGGTAAGACATGGCTACCGCCGCGCTACGCCGACCGCTTGAGTTGGTAGCCCAGTTCTCACCCTAGTGTCATGTGAGGTGTGACGTCACAGCGTCACGTGGGTAAGACGTGGCTACCGCCGCTCTACGCTGAAGGCTCGAAACCTAGGGTAGTATTGCTTTCGCAATAAAAGCAGCGTCGGTGTAGGCGTTGGCGTTGTGAGCGAAGTATAACGAGCATGGAGCTGGCAGGCGGTAGCTAGCACCTGATATGGTCGAGCACTAACTGGACGTAGCGTTGTCTGACGTCACGTTAGGCAAGAGCTGACAACTCGGGCAACTCCTTTCACATGTGAGGCTGATATCACAATCAGCCTGCCAGGGCCGTTGCATTCGCGTTACCCCTACACCCCGCAGGCACGTTCATGCGGATTGGATAAAGCGAGGCTTTATATAAGGGGTGGCAGCCTGCGCTATCACGTCATACCCTTAAAACGGAGCTTAAGTGTCCCCATAATTTTGTTTCTTTTTTTTTTTTTTTAATCTGGCAACACCCTTGTTGCTCCTCTCTTGATGAGTGCGTGTCGATTCGGTCTGGGTGAAAATTTTTCAGGCCTTGTTGCGGTACTTGCGAAGGAGGCAAATGACAAAGCAGTTCTTACCGCTGCCGTCTCGCTGTCAGCGCTGGTGCTCTCGCGAATGGTAGAAATCGGCTCGCTTGTGTCAAAATGTGCCGGTTTGTGAAATTTTCTTCTTGCACGCTAATTGATTCACAGTATATGCTATTTAATAGGGTGCTTGCCATTTTTGTAAGTCGTTCGTTTTCTTGTTCTACATGATGCCAGCGAGAAGCCTTGCTGAGCTGTTGTGGCGCAATTTTCGGTTCTTTCTAAGCGCTTGGCACTAATAAAAAATTACGAGGGGCTTTAGCAGATAAATATAGCGAAAGGCGAAAGCCTCAGTGCCGCATTCTGCTACGCAACTGGCACTAGTTAGTAAATAATTAATCCAATAATTAGTCACTGAATGAATTACCTTATTCATAATTATGAATTAATTAATCATCAATTAATAACTGATCGTTGATTGGCATATGGCCATATAAGGCACGCATTCGCGCACACTGTGTGATGCTCTGTGATTGGTCGATAACTCTATGACGTCCTCCCACCTCGGCCAATCAGAGCCGCCGCAAAAGCGGGACACATTTTGTCCACGACAGCATGAGCCATTAAAACCTTTTGCCTTGAAATTGATATCGCGACATGCAAAGGACTGATGCACCATGCAACTCAGCGAGAACTTAAGCGTCGGCGTTACATTACACTGTATCCCGCGGGACTTTCGTGAGCTCCCGTCATCATGTGTATTCTGCTTAAAGCATGCGCATCGGTCACTTAATATGTTGGTAGGTTTACAAATTTTGTTTGTATGCTTTATCATTGCACTTGTGTCATTGATATAAGAAAGCAAGAAGACATACGAGCCATACTTGTTCGACACAAATACTGGAAATTTCGTGGTTACACCAGAGCTTTACAGGTCATACTGTAATAAGCATGCTGAGACTATCCCTTTAGAAGAGGTGCTGGTTTGCTCCCTTCTTGTGTCGTCGTTTTCTGTGCCAGGTTTTGTCGTCACCTGTGCTCAAACAGCAGCATTCGAGCACAACTGAGTGACAAAGGTTGGCGAGCGCTGAAAGGCCCCCTTCAAAAGGACGACCTCGTAAGTACGGCAGGATGGATCCAAAAAAAATACCATTTTATAATTGGCGCCAATATCATACGTATGCCTTGCGTCATTCAAAGTCACAAAATTGAGTTCTCCTCTCCTCCTCCCCCCAGTTTGCAAAAAGCTGGAAGTGATCATGAGCCGCCATGTTTTGAACCTTTTGACGTCTATGGAGCCTTAATCGATACCAGGGTCCATCTGCCTTGTCCAGTGTCAGAGTGCTGCTATTACTTATCTGTGAGCCGCTATATAATTTGATGCGCTTTCCTGCCATGCACTTTATACCTAAAGCTACATTTGACTGCAGACAATGCAAACTAGTTGCATTCCTTCTTTGTCAAAGCGCTACCGCTGGGACGCATCCTCCTCCCCCTCCTCTATGCCCTTCCAGCTCCTGCTCAGTACACGATCCATACAGCCTCTATAACAGACTCCTATCGTTAGATCAGGCTCACGTGCGTCTCAGTTCGACTCCGTAGATCTGCAATGATTATTTCTTTGCTTCCTGCTGATTTTCGCGTTACAACGACAACGCCAACTTTTCTGCAGCATGGAGCTCTTTGGCTATCTCGCAGAAAAAGAAAAAAGAGAAATAGAGGATGGGCGTCAGTGGTGACTCCCATGTGCGCCAGGAGGTCGCAGACTACCAGCTGCCACCGCCCAGATACAGAGCGGTGTTCATCGCGTAAAGTGCCCGGAAATGCGCTGGTGGCGTCACAATAGGTGTACTGCTCAGGCCCATCGTTGTGTAGGTGGGCGCTAACTTTCGCTGCTCGCCAGTGAATCATTGAGGTGGGCGTGTGCCGGTGCGCTGAGCGAGCGCGATATCGCATAACGCGCCGGACAAAAGAATGCGCTCGCTCTTGCTCTGTTTGTTCGGTCGGCACGCTCGCGCCGGTATAATGTCACCACCGCCGCCGTGTCGAGCTAAGCTAATGCGGTGAGCGTGCTTACCAGGTTCTTGCGCGCAGCCTTCCGGTGTCCTCTCGTTATCCGCGATAAGCTATAGGCGGTTGTGTCTCATCCGTGCCGAATCGGGTAAATTGTGGGGGCTCCAGCATATCTGCATCCACTGGCGATGTAGTGGCATAAATTTCGTCTAGTGAGGAACCTAGCCTAGCCGAATGAGGAGAGGGTTCGCGAAAAAAAAAAGAAAAAAGGAAACGCTAAAGGCTGTGAGGAAAAACTGAGTAAGAAGTCAAGACTTTGTGGTATTTTGCCTTTAATAGTAAGAACCCGACGCAACTGAGCGTAACAAAGGCGCACGCACCCCTCCGTGGTAGAGAGAAGCCAAGGCAAGTTGTGCGTCGGTGCATCTGCATACGGTCGTTTTATGCTTGCGAAGAGCAAAATAGGTTGGTGGGGAAGACTGCGGGTGCAATAACGTTCTGCTTGCCATACATTTCGCTAAAGTCTTACGCTTGTTTGTAAAAGGCGATCAAGTACGTTATCCATGATTCACGCGCTATCACAAAATGCGCCACGTTTAGCTCTGTGTGGCTGCTCACCCTGAGCGGTTTTTCATCCTGTGAGGAGTAATATGACCGCCGTTAGTTCCCGATAAAGTAGTTTGGTCAGCGTTAGGACTAACTACCAGGCAGCCCCGTGCAGATTTCGCGAGCTAAATGTGTAGCAAGAACGGAGGCACCAATGGCACCATTTTTAGTCCCTGCTCCTTTGCTCTGCGCCACTGTAAGCGACGAAGTTTAATGTAACATATGTGTTGATTAAAAAAATCGGGCTCTTTGAAATCGAAGTCAGCGATAGTTCGAAACGAGGAAAGAAAAGGGATAACGTTATTCATGAACGATCAGCAGCTGAGAGTGCGGCGATATGCATGCGGCGCTCTTCGAACCATCATTTCGTTGCTGCGTAAGTATGCCCCTTCCATGAGCTTCATCTACATTCTGGGGGTATACTGTTTCACACTCACCGTAGCGGGGCTCTGAGAGGCGAAAGGACCGGTCGTCTGGCTCCCACTACCAGGCACGGTATCCCCTTGCTAGACGAAAGAATGACACCGTATACACCCATGGCAGCGGCGGCGAAGAAAAACGCGCAGATACAGCAGCGGGAAGGATCGAGTTTTTGAGCGTTTCCACCATCACATCAGCGCCGTCTGCGAAACCCTGTGCGTTAATATACTCGTCTCGATCACATTCTGTTTTGCTTTTTTGTGCCGGAAACGCCGTTGTGAGCACGTTGTCTCTGATTCAATATGAGGTATATCAAAAGCTGCACCGAAAGCGGATCACAATAAAACAGCCACGCATTGCACGAATATTAATACGTGCGAAAAATCGCGACAAGCTTATGTGCTACAATAAATGGGTCATATATGAAAAACGGAGCAAATTTTTCCGTGCTTCATATATAATACACGCATTTAGGAGGCTGAATCAGCAACCCACGTGGTTACTACATATGCGAATATTTGTGCGATGAAAAGTTCGCTGTTTTCGGTGAAACAAGAGTAAAATGATTGAGCATGCTTTCTTAGACTGCCGAGGGGCGCTTCTTTTTTAGTTTTCTGGAACGTCCTACAAAACGCTTACGTTTAATACCTTACACTTAAGATCTTACGCTGAGGACCTACGACATCACATACCTGACAACTGAAAGCAAAGATGGTGTGCCATAGGAGCTTTTAATCACTTGGGGTTCGCGTATAGTACACAAGAGCCCGCTGTGTAATTGTGCATCACGCAGATCTCGACGCGCAGCCAAAGGGAGCACATCTTAAGGATGTCGTCGCAAATTTTATCGAAAAAAAAAAAAGAGCCAAATTTGAGCATCAGCCACTTAAATGACTTTCATACATCGACAACTTTAGAACAGTGAGAGGATTTCTGCGTTTTCACGTCACAGTCCGCCCAGTGGCTCTTGCGTAAATACTCCAAGATTTTGATTACGCACTCGAAAAAAAAAAAAAAAAAAAAAACAGCGGTGGAGATCTAGTGAATAGCGCTCCTGGCTTCTGACCGACAGGACAGCGCGTCGATTCTTAGCATGGTCGCGGAATTGCTTTCCGTTTTTCAGCATTTGGTCTTCTCTAGAGTTGTAGATTGCATCCTTAGGTATACTCTCATCGAGGAAACCATTCGAACTGAGTGGGTCCCACGTGACCTACTCAGTTCTCAAACCTCTGCAGATTTTGCAACCCGCCAGGCGACTCTAACTTCATCATTGACACGCTTCCTCACTATGGATGATGCCACTCTGCTTCTCACAAGAAAGGAGCACCTCCGGCGCCGCACACGTGCTCTTGTCCCACTGTGTGCGATAACCCTCCCCAGCGGTCTTACCCGCGCTGAGGAGGTTGCGCTACGGAAGATCCGGGTCGGGGTTGCCCTCACACCTGCGGTGACACGAACATGGCCGCAATATCGATATTTATATCAACGTCCAGGATGTCTTGTCTGCAAGTCACTAGATCACGAGGCAGATGTTTCACTACTTGTTGTGGGTTTGCCCGGCACTGAAGCCGACGAGAATTCGGCACCTGACGGCAGCGGGCCTTTCGCCGAACAACCCATCTTCATACATTGCATGGACTCAAGGGCCTTATCATCGCTCTCTCTTGAACTTTATTAGAACAGCTAACCTTTTTCCTTTGATTTAATACCCCCTTTATTCTTTACTTATTCCATTATGCCCCGAGGCAGAAAAAAAAAAAGAAAAACGTTATTAAAAAAAAAAAAAAACAGTTGCGCCGTAAGGGACGCTCTGTAGCAGACAAACAGTTAGCCCCTCGTCAGTTAGGCTGGAGGTGGTTGTGGCAATTCAGGTCGTCGTCGAAAAGACCAACTTTTTGTCCGAAAGGACGAAAAATCGCTTAGATTGTTGATGCCTCGACGGTCGAACTATATTATGTACTATGCTCAGGAATATCTAGAAATCGAGTTCTTTTCCAGGGACATCATTAAATACCCAGGCTTAAGGATCATCCTTTAAATGTCGATTGCCTTGCGTCAGATATTTACAAGCACTGTCGCGTACACTCTACATTTTAAAGCGGAAGCACACATAATATTATGAGAGCCGAGCAACGATCTTGCTTGTGTCCGATTCCTGATTAGCCGCCAAATCATGACGTCATAGTCCATTGTCTTAGCACAGGTGATTCAAACGGAGTTTCCACATGGTATCATCGGTCTAATCAGGTTAAACCCCGGATCCGATAGCACTGCTTCACAAACTCAAACCCAACTACGATGTAATTGTGTCTCGCATATGCCGAGCTCACACGAAAAAAAAAAAAAAAAAGACACCGCAGGAGCGGATTCAAACTCAGGAATTTCTCGTGGGAAGCGAATTTGGAACGTCGCAGATATCGCCGTAGCCGAACGTCACGCGCGCGTGCCGACGGCAACATACTCTCGCATTGTGCATTGCAACTAGTCGTCGACATCAACTTCCATCTGTGCGGACGGGCTGTCGCAGTCGTAGTTGGTTCACGCACGTTAAAAGCGTGCCACTTTTTAGAGCGTCTTCAGACGAGGGGCGTTTACGTCGCCAGCCATATCTCAAGGGCAACTGAAGAGGCACACCCAGAAATTTTAGACATTTTCTGGGAAAGGTTTTGACCTCTTTTCGTTTTTTTGCGCCTATTGTTTAAAATACAACAAACAATAAACATATCCGCATATCTTCTCTTGAAGGGCTTTTATGGTTTTCTATTAATTTTCAAAAACACGACCCATTAGTTTCCTATGGTACTTCACTTCGACATCATTATTTGTCGTGAGCGCAGTACAATCTTCAGAGTAAAATTTTTCTACGCATCTTAAACCAAGGCCATTTCTAAACATATGCTCATCAAAGTACCTTACCATTTTCTCCGCTAATAATTACTGAAAAATGCAGCACATTGGTTTCCTACGGCAGTCTTAATTGCTCGCTGCGACCGCAGGGATAACCTTTAAAGCAAATCCTTACCACGCATCAGAAGCTTATACAATTCTTGTCAATCTGTGCAAAACAGTATCTTGTAATATCCCAGATTTGCCTCACAGTTAGAATGATGCGCCAGAGTCCTGGGTCCGAATTTCGAATTCGCGTCGTTGTCGAAAGTGCCGCCATCTCCTTAACCTCGAGCCATCTGATTGGTGGAAACATCGGAACCGGATGTCAGTTTGGTTGCAATCACTTCCGCGTCCAGCAATGTTATCGACAGTGTCGCTATCTCCCTGACCTCGAGTCATTTGACTGACGCAAAACATCGAAACCGGATGTCAGTTTAAATGCTACCACTTGCGGTTCCAGCATCGTTATCGAAAGCGTCGCTGTCTCTCTGACCTCGAGTCATCTGATTGGCGCAACACCGAAATCGGATGTCACCTTGGTTGCTACCACTTGCGGTTCCAGCATCGTTATCCACAGTGTCGCTATCTCCATGATCTCGAGTCATTTGATTGGCGCAAAATTCCGAATCCGGATGTCAGTTTATGCTACCACTTGCGGTTCCAGCATCGTTATCCACAGTGTCGCTATCTCCCTGATCTCGAGTCATTTGATTGGCGCAAAATTCCGAAACCGGATGTCAGTTTATGCTACCACTTGCGGTTCCAGCATCGTTATCCACAGTGTCGCTATCTCCCTGATCTCGAGTCATTTGGTTGGCGCAAAATTTCAAAACCGGATGTCAGTTTATGCTACCACTTGCGGTTCCAGCATAATTATCCACAGTGTCGCTACCTCCCTGACCTCGAGTCACCTGATTGACTCAAAACACCGAAACCGGATGTCAGTTTAAATGCTACCACTTGCGGCTACAGCATCGTTATCCAGTGTCGCTATCTCCCTGATCTCGAGTCATTTGATTCGCGCAAGATTCCGAAACCGGATGTCAGTTTATGCTACCACTTCTGGTTCCAGCATCGTTATCGACAGCGTCGCTATCTCCCTAATATCGAGTCATCTGATTGGCGCAAAACACTGAAATCGGATGTCAGTTTGGTTGCTACCACTTGCGGTTCCAGCATCGTCATCGACAGTGTCGCTATCTCCCTGATTTTGAGTCATTTGATTGGCGCAAAATTCCGAATCCGGATGTCAGTTTATGCTACCACTTGTGGTTCCAGCATCGTTATCCGCAGTGCCGCTATCTTCCTGATCTCGAGTCATTTGATTGGCGCAAAATTCCGAAACCGGTTGTCAGTTTATGCTACCACTTGCGGTTCCAGCATCGTTATCCAGTGTCGCTATCTCCCTGATCTCGAGTCATTTGATTGGCGCAAAATTCCGAAACCGAATGTCAGTTTATGCTACCACTTCTGGTTCCAGCATCGTTATCGACAGCGTCACTATCTACCTAATCTCGAGTCATCTGATTGGCGTAAAATTACGAAACAGGATGTCAGTTTATGCTACCACTTGCGGTTCTAGCATCGTTATCCAGTGTCGCTATCTCCCTGACCTCGAGTCATCTGATTGGTGCAACACCGAAATCGGATGTCACCTTGGTTGCTACCACTTGCGGTTCCAGCATCATTATCCACAGTGTCGCTGTCTCTCTGATCTTGAGTCATTTTATTGGCGCAAAATTCAGAAACCGAATGTCAGTTTATGCTACCATTTGCGGTTACAGCATCCTTATCCACAGTGTCGCTATCTCCCTGGTTTAGAGTCATTTGATTGGCACAAAATTGCGAAACCGGATGTCAGTTTATGCCACCACTTGCGGTTCCAGCATCGTTATCTACAGCGTCGCTATCTCCCTGACCTCGAGTCATCTGATTGGCGCACCAACACCGGACGTCAGTTTAGATGCTACCACTTCTGGTTCCAGCATCGTTATCGACAGCGTCGCTATCTCCCTAATCTCGAGTCATCTGATTGGCGCAAAACACCAAGTCGGATGTCAGTTTGGTTGCTACCACTTGCGGTTCCAGCATCGTCATCGGCAGCGTCGCTATTTCCCTGATCTCGAGTCATTTGATTGACGCAAAATTCCGAATCCGGATGTCAGTTTATGCTACCGCTTGCGGTTCTAGCATCGTTATCCACAGTGTCGCTATCTCCCTGACCTCGAGTCATTTGATTGGCGCAAAATTCCGAATCCGGATGTCAGTTTAGATGCTACCACTTCTGTTTCCAGCATCGTTATCGACAGTGTCGCTATCTTCCTGAATTCGAGTCATCTGATTGGCGCAAAACACCGAAATCGGATGTCAGTTTGGTTGCTACCACTTGCGGTTCCAGAATCATTATCCACAGTGTCGCTACCTCCCTGATCTCGTGTCATCTGATTGGTAGAAACACTGGAACCGGATGGCAGCTCGATTGTCAGCACTTCCAGTTCCGGCGTTTCCACCAATCAGATGACTGGAGGTAGGAGAGTTAACGATGCACTTTCGATAACGACGCAAACTCGAATACGGACCTTCTAACTTTTTCGAAATTCGACGAAAATTAAACGAGTCGAGTGCGAGAAATCTGAAGGTAAATTATAGTGACTCGTTTAGCACAAGTTTGCGTTTAAAATAGTGACGTAATCTTTGACGAAAACTGTTTCGGCATTAGGCTTCTTTGCAGCTCACAGTGAAGAGTAGGGAGCCCGATCATCTATAGAGGTGGTGCTTTTGCAACGCAGAAACGTTTGCCTCGAAGAAAACCATCTCAATCGAAGGTAAAGGTAGCGACGGTGCACAGAGGTGTGTCGGCGAAAGCTGTTGGAATCTGATATGCCCCAAACAACGAAGTCATCAGACAATTTCCTTTCACTGCTGCACTGTTAGGAGGAAAAGCCGGAATATAGTCACGAATCTCAATAGTCGACTACGTTATCTCTTTTAAGGGTTGCGCAGACCCGCTTAGCAAGCCTAACAGTTTCGCAAATTCTGATGCCTGAAATATATAGCCGAATTCTCAAAAAATGTTCTTAGCTACCGTTGCCTCAAGGGCTGACGTACAAGGTCGTCAAGTCTTGAAGCGAACAAGCAAAGAGGTGGTCGCTCTCGTCGAAACGTCGTTGCATCCAATACGGCCACGTATAGAAGCTAAGTGGACACGGCATACATAGGGAGTTCAAGGCGCTGCGTCACATGGCGTACCACTCAGCTTCTTTTTATAGCCGTGTCAAATGTAAAGACGCTTCGGAGAGAGCGGCCACGCGCTCGCGCGTTCCCTTTAAGAGTGAACGACACTGTAGTACTGTACACCGTCCCTATTTCCTCATTTCCTCGGAATAAAGGCCCACTGAAATACCTGTGATCACATTTTAGACCACGCCCTTCCCTCCCGTTCAGTAGCGCCTACTCTCCGCCTATTAAACTGGAGCAGGGCCGGGAGGTCCGTCCAGAGCAAAATGTCGATCGGCTGACTTTTCACGTGCTTTCTTCGCGCCGCGCTCGCAGTGTCGGGGGCTTTATTGTGCAGATTGCGAGCGTGTCGCCTATGGTATATGCGTACCTTTCCGTTGTGCGTGTACTCGAATCCGTCCGGCTTACACTCGTGCGATCGGATGATCCAGTCGAGCTTGTGCTTCCGCAGGAACGCCTGCGTCACGTCCGGCCCAAAGAAGCTGCCGCCGCCACGCATCTCGTTGGGGCGGCAGCCGGGCTGCGGGCGCGGGTCGCTCCACAACAGGTCTACCAGCTGCGAACAAAGGGATTCGCGCTGAAGCCGCGGAACAATTCATTGGACAAACACGAACGATCACTGTGTTTTGGGCCCCGCGACGGTTGGTTATTTGGCCGCGTTTTATATTTCGCTATCGCCGCCAGAAAGATAACTTTCTTTCTCGCCATCTACTAGAATCCCTGGTTTTTTTTTTTTTTTTTTTTTTGAAAATGCTTAACGTCGTTAGTCTGCATGGAGCCGCTGCGGCATCACTTTGCGCATAAATGGAAGAAGGAACGGATATATGTGCAGGCTCTGAAATGCACTCTTTTTTTCCAAGACGTATTAGCAACTGGGGTTTGAATGCTTCTGTCGCGCACTCGCCTACTGTGTTCATAAGCTTCCAATCCCATCGACCTCCAACACTGACATCATATGAGCTACGTTAATAATAAAATTAGCCACGCAGGATGGACGAGGTACCTCGGGAAATTGCATCGCACAACCATTTTACATTTTATTAAGATTTATACATGCTCAGGATTTTAACTCGATTGTTTTTTGTTTCAGAACCAGTAGTTAATCTGCTATGTGTACAAATGCTAAATTTTATTGATTCAATTTGCTAGTTTCTTCTGTTCAGATTATGACGACAATCTGTAATGAAATATCGGTATTGAAGTATGTACAGCCTACAGTTCATATCCTCCAGATCAGTGATTCTAACCGATAAGTTCTGTATCCCTGGTCGGGGCTGACATCAGAGAGGTAAGTTTCGTAAATTGTGTTTACTGATCGACACAAAATTCGTCCTAAATGATGTGACATGCAGTCGCAAATACATTTACTTACACCCATGACAAAATAAGTTTTCGAATGAAAATATTCCAAATTTACCGGCGGCTGTTTGGACGTCCATGCAATTTCTACAGTTCTAAAACGGACGCAACATGACAACCGTATAGTGGGCGAAAACGCTGCGCTCTTAGCGTTCATAGCGGTGAAATCACTTAGCTTGCAATGCCGTATCCAGTGACGTGGCTCATCACTTACCTGTCTCCATTCGTTGGCGTTGTAACTACCGTGGTGAAGCGGTGGTTGCAGCACCGTCACGAACTGCGATGGAAAAGAAGCACAATGCACCACAACCATCACAGCTGCCACCTCTGAGTAATCCGCTGACAGTAGCTGCTGCGAACGTTTTCCGACCATCCGATTTTAGCAAGCAAGCAAGCCTGTGAACGTCCCTCATCAAGTTAACCGCTGGTATCCTCGACGCTCATGATGTAGTAGAATTCGCGGACTTGGAAGTACGAAGTATTAGGACTTGTGACAGCATATAAGAAAAAAAGTTACCCTTGGGAAGTTATTTATTCCCGTCAAGTAACATAATAGCCTGACCTCTCAGCCATAAACTAAGCCTGTCATTGAAAGATGACTTCCCTCTCGTCCAAGCAGTACAGCGCATAAAGCTGAAATAAATAAATAAATAAATAAATAAATAAATAAATAAATAAATAAATAAATAAATAAATAAATAAATAAATAAATAAATAAATAAATAAATAAATAAATAAACAAATAAATAAATAAATAAATAAATAAATAAATAAATAAATAAATAAATAGAAAACTAACCTGGTGCCGGTTGATGGCGGAGACGATCTTGAGGTCGGTGATGGAGGAGACCCCTCCATGGACGACGAATACCCGGTTGTCGATGAGCGTTGCCACGGGAAGCCAGCTGTACAGGTCCTCTGTCAGCTGCACGATCTTGGACGCCTGCCGCTGCACCACAGCACCAGGGACGCAAGCGGAGAGGGATAGCGTAAGCGCGCGAGACAAATACCCCGTATTGAAGCCATCAAAACAAAAAATGCCTTTCCCAATAAAAAGTCATAGGCAGGCAGGCACAGCATATCCGAATGAACATGAATAGAGTCGCGAAGTTAGATGCCGATGTTATGATAAACCAAATTGGCGGAACACTTAGCCTCCGCCTTTAAGGGTATGGCGCGGCAACTCGAGAATGTACGATGGCATTAAAGCTGCCATTGCACATGGTACATGGTATAATTTACGGTGACGCTGGCGTTATTTCTAGCGGACTAAAGCGCCAGCCATTAATACGCTCATGCACTACAGCCTTGTGGTACGCGAACACGATGCTGTCTCTAAATTTCTGCACAGTCGGCCTCTTTGCAAAACTCACAGCTGCATACATGATTGCTATTTAGCGCAGCACAAAGTGCGCTTGAGGGTCCATTGCTTAGTCAACAGTACTGCGAAAAAAAAAAACGCAAAATGAAGGGAATAAAGTTACTTACTGTGTACTTGAACATTATTTCCTTGAGAAATCCATACCTTTGGGAGAAACAAAAGAGAACGCCAAACAGCGAGTGAGGGCGTGGTATGTGAAGAAGACCTTACAAACGTGTCCCCGGAAACTCGGAAATTACGGATTTAGAGTTGAGGTTAACGTATGGTGTAGTCTAGTGCTTAGTTATTATGGCTTACTCCTGCGTATAGTGTTGAGAACATTACGGATGCCCGAGCTGAGGTATGAACTGGTGACTTTATTTCCTGGTAAAAAATTGTAAAAATAATGTCACTGTTTGCTCAATTGCAGCTATAAGACGTAACTAGGAGACAATGTTGCAAATGCAGATAAGATGCAAATGTGCAAAAACTAATGAGGTTGTGCATTGCGTTGGGGGACGGCCATGCATTTAAGGATGACGAGAAGGGGGTGCGTTCTCGTAGTATGGTCAGTTGGCGGTGAGTTTTCTAAATCACTTATGATGCTCGAATGCGTAATCATCTGTCATTGGCCTTATCGCCAAGAGAAATGAACCTGATACTATATACGGCCCAAATTGCTCAGAGTTAATGCCATCAAGAGTCGGTTCACATGCCTTCAGGCAATCCACGTTAGCGGTGCAATTTCTTTTGACCTGAGGCTATGGCTGTGTTACATTATCACCAGCTGCCATGGAAGATCGCCGTTAAGAGCATACGACGGTGGCACATAATAGACTTCTTACGAGTTCAAGGTCTACATTTGAAAAACTAACCCTACGAAAATGGGCATCCTTACTTATCAGCGCTTTCCTTCTAGACTACCACGGTGGCAGATAAAATGTTTCAGTCATCGCTCGGAATCAAAGCGCTGGCCAGCTGTCGGAACCTGCTAGACGGGACCTCAGTTGTGACATTAAGAACAACGGCGCCGGCAGTTTGGAATCTGACTCACGTAAGAAAACGTTCAGGAACCTCACTCCTGGCCCCTCATTCTCCGCTAAAAAAGTGCGAAATAAAGGAAATTTTTAGCAGCACGAAAGAATCAAGCGCTTAATTACTAATAGCCCTTCCCGACCGACTTCAACCCGAGCACCCAGCTTGCCTCGTGAGAAAAGGCCAAGGCGGTGAAGGGGGCCAAAGGGATCCTAGACTACAGAAAACCGAACGCCGAAGTTTCAAATCAACAAGAATCCGGCAACAGACGATGGCTGTCCTACCACCAAATAATCCTGCATCGCATATCCCTAGCGAAAAATCCCTATGAGTCACAATAATCTCATCTAAATTTCCCAGACTAAACTCATACTAAACTCGTATAAGCCTCATATAATCTCATACAGATATCATACAACGTATGAGAACTATATGAGATTGTATGAGATTTGTATGAGTTTAGTATGAGAAATCTATATGAGGTTATTGTGACTCATACGATTTTTTTCGCTAGGGATCGCCTCGATGCAGGGATCACATCATCGCTCACTCCTGGATTTCATAAAATCAGCCAACCTTTTCCCATTCATTTAATCATTTCTTTATTCTTCATCTCATATCCAACTGATGCCCTGAGGCAATAAATATCGTTACAAAAAAAATTCCAAAATCTGTCTGTCCCCCAGCCCCTATGCCCAAAACTCTTCCTTACTGAAATAAATGGTTTTACTACTATTACTACAACTTGCCAGAGGCCAACAAGAACGCCATTCACGTATAGGCTTTTCCCCGTTTCGTTTTCCAGGGTGGGTTATACGGGGATAAACACCATCGTGCGCATCCGTATGTATGAGAGCCTGCGAGCGTGCGCATGCTTGTACCGTCTGTCGATGCATGCCTGAGGGCAAGAGGGGAAAAAACTACACAGAACGCCATGTATTCTCGAAGGGGACGTTCAAGACTTCTCCAACCGTATTTCCGACTCGGCAGGATGTGATTTTGCTTAGCCTATCCCTAAATCGTTCCCACGTGATACGAAAGACATGCTGTTCAGACGGCGAAGAGGCATCCGCTCAGCCGCGCACGCCCGCGGCATTTCCCCTAAACGCGCGTCAAAGTTTTGACGTTTCTCTCCTCGGGACCGGTTTCTTTCGTTTCCCTTAGAAATTGGACGACGCGCTTTTCCGAGAGTGAACGCCTCCGAGCGCAGCCCAACAAAATGACACGCACGGAGAGGGCGACAAACCGAATTCGCTCGTGGGGATATCGAAATACAGGCCTCTTTCTTACGTCGCTTTCTTCAAAGATGTCGTGCGCCCTTACGTCTTAGAACTCTACGTTTCAAGAGTTTTCGGCTTTCACTGCTTTACGTGGTTTACTTCTGTCGCTTCTCCCGCGGGCCTAACTACAAGGACGAGGCTGTCATGCGCCACGATTCGTAAGTCGAAAATCATTACAACGTGCGGGGGCCCGTACCTCTGTCCATCCCCCCCGGTCGAAGAAAAACAAAATAAAACAGAGAATGTGCGCAAATGTGCGTGCGTGCGCGCGCTCACGTGTGTGTGTGTGTGTGTGTGTGTGTGTGTGTGTGTGTGTGTGTGTGTGTGTGTGTGTGTGTGTGTGTGTGTGTGTGTGTGTGTGTGTGTGTGTGTGTGTGTGTGTGTGTGTGTGTGTGTGTGTGTGTGTGTGTGTGTGTGTGTGTGTGTGTGTGTGTGTGTGTGTGTGTGTGTGTGTGTGTGTGTGTGTGTGTGTGTGTGTGTGTGTGTGTGTGTGTGTGTGTGTGTGTGTGTGTGTGTGTGTGTGTGTGTGTGTGTGTGTGTGTGTGTGTGTGTGTGTGTGTGTGTGTGTGTGTGTGTGTGTGTGTGTGTGTGTGTGTGTGTGTGTGTGTGTGTGTGTGTGTGTGCGCGCGTTCGCGCTCGCGTGAAGAGAAAATTGGAGTTGAAGGGGGAAATGTTTTGAAGCGCAATGCACGTTCGAACACAGCTATCACACCCCGATGCCCCACGCGTGGCGCTTTGATGTCGGCGCGCGGATGGATTCAGGGCATGCAGCACTTACGGGTCCGGTCGAAGATGCCACACCAGAGACATTTGTCTCGACCAATGCGAGGACATGACACTATTTCTCTTTTTGTTCAGGATGTGGTTTATTTTCCTCTGACGTCAGGCCATCGATAAAGTGTCGAGCGCCGCGAGCAATTCATATCGGTGTTTGAGAACGGCAAAGCCTCAAACCGCGCAGCCAAAGGTATATTTGCGTGACTGTTTCACGGTTTGTATTTGGCGCGCTGCGTTCTTGTTTTGAGTGCGCACGTGGCGAATGCACGTCGTTATTTTTGCCTTTTCAGGCGATGACAGAAATGACTGCTGCGTCTATATTTTTTTCGGCAATGCAGTCATTCGACATGCTATACAGTCTATGAGCGACACTATGACAATTTCACTGCCTGTTAAAGATGAAATTTATCCCGCTGACCTTATTGGACGTGTACAACCAGCATTTTTTGCATCGTCTCTGATCAGTTTTAGTAGCGTCTCCATTAAGGGCCCTTGTTGCGCTTGTTTTTTGGTACTGTCCAATCAGAATTCTTTTGCGATTAATTTCTGATGTCCTTTGGTTTATTTGCATTTTGATACCGATTTGCGCCACTCTCTGTCGTTTTTTTTTTTTTTTTTTTTTTTTCAGACGACCTGTTTACATACCGGTGCCGAGATAACTTCCCTAATTCTTTTCCACATTCGAGAGCTGTCGCTGTTGTTATTGCACAGCTGCTGTGTAGGAGGACGGAACAGACCTGAGGTTGACGTTGAAGTCCTCGTGGTTTCCCCTGTTGAGGAAGACGGCGTCCCTCCAGACCAGCATGCAGACCAACAGCAGCATGAGAACTTCCACCGAGTGCATGCCGCGGTCCACGAAGTCCCCGTTGAACACGTACGGGTTGTCCCTCGAGGGCAGCCCATTCTGCGCCATGTCATGCAATGACACACGCTTTGAATAATTAGTGCAAATGGGCCAAGAGTGTACGAAAATACGTTTAGGGACAGAGCTCGCACGCAGACACATTTGCGCTGCGGTAGACCGAACCTATTGGATATGTTATTGCGTGACCTCTGTCAGTGGCTATAGGGTTGTACTCTGTGGCACTCGTGGACAAATGTGGATGAAAGGAAGCCGGAATGTTGTAGAACCTTACCGGCCAGAAGTGCATCCAGAATGATTTGACTGACATACATTGACAGAATACATTGGCACGGCCAATGTATTCTTATAACAGGGATGAGATTATTATACAGAGAAATATTTATTTTGCACGCAGTCTTCTTTATATATAAAAAATAGTTCAAAACGATAAGTAAATTTTACTCCGTCGCAAATTATATAGGTCCAACGTATCGACCAATACAAATTTCTCATAGATCTGTAATTCAAGTTCAGAACTAAGCTGTTTAACTCGCTGTTCTTTCCGGAGGTTGTCTGAATGAAATATCTAATCAGTGGCGGTCTTGGTCGCTGCGCATTTCAATGTTTTGCCTCCTTGTGCCTTCGGTGTGCTTTGTCGAGCTGTTTTGTTTTCTATTTTTTTTTATTTCTTGCTTCCCTCTCATTATCTTCCTTACGCACTGTAATAGAGTAGACCATTCAGCGAGTGGTTTGTAACTGATTATGCAAACAGCGCAAAAACAAACAAACAAAAAAGCACAGTTAAGGAACTAAGGACTAGCGCTGACTCGCAACTAAGAATGTTACTGCAAATGTTTCGTTTCTAGCTTCGGAATAAGACAAACGTACGAATCCATAACGGAAGGGAGAGCGTAAGATCTTGCTTCTTCGCGAGATTGCGTCGCGCTGACTAATTGCTGCTACGTGAAGCACATGCTTCACTGTCATGCTTTCCTTTTTCCGCACACCGCTACTGGAGCATTCACAAAGGTCGGCGTTATTTTAGGCTAAACTATTACATTTCTTAAAACAGCCATGTTACTCCTACTCAGGGTCTGATGAAAACAGTCTCATGATAAGAGAAAGGTTGGTGGTTCAAAGGCTGCCGGTTTAAGCAGTCATGAATCAAAGGCCACTAAATGAAAAATTGCCGCGTGTTTCGAAGCAATACTTTCACCTCGAATGACGGCAGGTAACCTAAAAAAAAAAAAAAAAAAAATCCGCATTCACGGGTGAGTGATAGCTCATCTATAAAGGATCATGATCCGCTTTGCAACGGAAGGCCCGGCTATTATTCCTAAGGCATCTAGCACACCATCACAAAGCTCTCTCCTCAGCGCACACGTGCGAAAATAGCAAAAAAAAAAAAATGCAAAGTGATCTAATCCCGCTTTGTCCTCATCATATTTCCCCATCCGTCCCGTTCCCTTCGAAGAAGTTGACGTGTAATACGCATCTCGAACTTGCTACCGGTTTCGGCCTTTTTTTTTGTGTGTGTGTGTGTGTTAAGCAGGTACTGATTCAAACGATGTTTGTCTACCGTTGGAAAAGAAGTATTTTGGTGAAAGAAGACCGATATAAGAAAGAAAAAGCATTATAATCGCTTCGTTTCATTCGGCAGGATGATTAGGCGCCCAGTCCATGCCATGTACCGCGCGTCGTTGATTGAAAGTTCCTTCACTGCATCGGGCTCTGCTACGGGAACCCTTTCAAGTGACGAGAAATGATGATGGTCGGTTCTCAAAGACCGTCGACAAACATTGGTAGCAGATAGAAAGAAAGAACGCACCGCACGGAACTGTCGCGGCGACATCAGAGGAATGCGGGCCGGGGATCGAGGCAAGTGCGGATCATTGCCGTTTCATAACGAAATAGGAGCCAGTCGGGCGCAAAGAAACCGCGGAAGCGTCCTCGGTCTCGTCTATTGCCGTACGCGTGTCCTGCGGACCACCCGTCCGTTCCCTTCATCGCTCCTCGTCGGGGCTTGAAGCCGCGAAACACCTCAAGCAACAAAATGCCACGCACCAAAGCAAAGGCCAAACGTACTGCCCGTTTTTTTTTCTTTTTTTTTTTCTTTTTTTTTTTGCGGCTGCCTCCAGGGGAACCGAGCAATGAGTACAGGGCAGACGGAGCGAACGCGGGCAGGAAGAGCCCGCCGAACGAGGCTTTGGGTATGGTGCTCCAAATTAGGCTCCCAGGACGTCCTCTGGACGTCCTCTGTAATCTATTTCTTTCCCCGTTTCTGTTGTTTTTTCTTTTTTTTTTTTTCAGCGGGCCTTCTGTTCTGGGCAGATGATGCGGAACCGGCCAAATAGAACTCGGCTGCACTGAAACGAAGACCCGACGTTCTAAAGGAGCACAGAGGCATACGTGCGGTACGAAGGCTGGAATCCAACGGTGCGGTAGGGCAACGCTTTCAGTCTATGGCTGCAGGCGTTCACTCTGTCCCATTAGGTCGATGGAGAGCCCGAGCAAAACTAAAGCTGATGTCATGCCCTAACGGGGACGGTTAATTCAAGTCAGTAGCAACACCATCAAAGCATTTGCTTGAGAGGTAGCTGCCACAATACCGCAAAAGCGCTCTGAAAAAAATAAAATAAAAAAAGAGCGCGTGAACTACTGCGAATCATCGCAACCAGTGCGGCCTGCTAATCCATTATTGTCGCCGAAAACGGCCGATATCTGGGCTGGCGTGTTATTGAGGAACGTCTGAGGAAATTGGACAGTAACAAGTGGGTAGCTATAGTTACCGACATTCTAGTGGAAATTAAGAAGAAGAAATGGACATGGGCAGGACATGTAGTGCGAAGAGAGGATAACCGATGGTCGCTTAGGGTAACAAACTGGATTCCAAGGGAAGGAAAGCGTAGCAGAGGGCGGCAGAAAGTTAGGTGGGCGGATGAGATTAAAAAGTTCGCAGGGGTCAAGTGGATGCAGCTAGCACAGAACCGGGTTAAGTGGAGAAATATGGGAGAGGCCTTCGCCCTGCAGTGGGTATAGTCAGGCTGCTGCTGCTGCTGCTGCTGATGATGATGATGATGAAGTGGATAGCTAAAGTATTTAAATACCTATGCCGAAAAAGCGTTGACTTACAATGGAGGAAAAAAACTGGGAATCTAACCAGGAAGTACCAAGGACAAAAGGCAGAGCAATAAAAGAGCTTTAAACCACAGGTAAAGAACACAGAGTAAAAATTGGATAAATTCAATGGAAAAGAAGCAGAGTGTAGAACCACACTGAAATTGGAAGAACCAGATCAGGAAATATAACTCAAGGGGTGGTGCCCTACTCAAAGGAGATAGGCAAAGGTCCCATATAAGATACAATTGCAAAAAAAAAAAAAAAAAAAGAAGCCAAGAATACGACACATTCGTATCGTGTGATAAATCCGTAGAAACAAGTGAACATCTTATATTCGAATATGATGCTATTCATCAGGATGTCAATGCAGGCACAGTCATTCCCCCTGAGGGCTTAGGGTTCAGAGATAACAGCGATCGGGCGAATGAATCTGCGGTGGAAGCTAGCAAAAAGAGATTGGGAGATTGTCGGCGCAAAAACAGAAAGCTAGCATAAGGATAGAAATGCAGGAATGAGTAAAAAAAGGTATGAAATACTTCACGAATTTATAGCAATATTAAAAAGATATAATAGTAAAAAGCAAATCCTGGTGGCAAATGTAGGCGCCATTCTGTTGTAAGGGCCACAACAACGCCCACTTTCCCTGTCCTGGACAAATCCGCGTCATAGCACAGCCCGGACGTGTCTGAAGAGGTAGTGCCTGCTTTCTTGGGTTAGTATGGAGGCTGACCAGGGCTCGTTCATATTGTCTAACGCCAAGTATGACTCTGATATGGACGAAGAGAACAGCAACTCGCAAAAAGACGGCGAAAGTGGGAGTCATGAGACTGTGCGGTCGTGACTGAGCAGACCAAAGCAATGCAAATCAAAGGAAAGCGGAGCTACTAAACGATATTCCGCACTTTTAGATATGTTAAACCTACCGAATTTTTTTTTGTTTTTCATTAGGCGCACACTTGAACTTCAGAGAACTTCAACACAGCTCGACGCAATTGTTCTCGCTCCTTGGAGGCTTCGTCGGATCGCTTCGAGATAAAAAAAAAAAAGCGTGTGGCAACCTATGCAGTGGCAAGAAGCCATACTCAGGCATTAACGTCGAACCGACCAATCGATTGGCGGTGAATTTTTATTTTCCAGCTGCGTGTAAAGAACTCTCTTACGCACCTGCCACCTGTCCGCGGTGAACGGGCGCAAATAGAAGTCCTATCAGAACAAGGGAAGCCGACAGTACAATCGATCGCGGGAAAGCCGCACGACGTGTCAGGCTTTGTAAAACAAAACATTCGCACGGTAGCAGAACAATTCAGAGCGCTGGCGTCGTATAGACAAGACTCAAATCCGGCTCATCCCTTCCTCTTCCTTTATCCCGCGCAGGGACTCGGCAACTGGTTTACAGCAATATGGAGGATTTGTGGGCTCTTACGCGGCGCCGTCACCGACCCACTATAGTAGCGGAAGTCTTCATATGGTTCACGAAGAAAACATTCGCTCTGACTGATGTCAAGTTCAGATATTGGTCGCTTGTCATCCCAGCTGTAGGAACTGATTAGTACTGCTTAAAGGGCAACTCCGGTGGTGTTTTCATCATTTTGTGTCTTTGGTTGAATTACATTCCTCGGCATGTCCGGACTCCAACACAAAAAATCCGTTTTTTGAAATTCCGATTAGAATTATCTTTAAAAAAGAAAAACAGCGAATCGAAACCGAAACTGCTTTTACGGCCAGAAACGACGTCTCTGTAGAGGAAATGGTGACGTCACACTCAGTACTAGAAAAACACTCGTACGTGCGTTGGATGGTGAAAATGAAGTATGAAAATCATGACGCACTGCATAAAACGTCTGAGATAGTTCAATATAAGCCTCACAATTTCATAATCACGCGGTAAGTGGGCAGTAACGCCGGTATACTGCTCGTGACGTCAGAAACTCAATGTTGCACGCAGAAATAATCTCAACTTAAGCCATGAAAACGGCATATTTTAAAGCCGTGTTGCGCGTGAACGGATTATCGTACGGCGCCCAAATTTTGTAGAATGCGTCAGGACGGAGAGGAGAACCTATGGTAAAATTCTTACTAGAATATTTGAATGTCAAAAAACCTCCGGAGTTGCCCTTTAAGGCATATGGAAACGTTACTTGCGGTGAGTCGCCGATAGCCGAACGAACAACCTAGTGGCGGTCACGCTCTTGCTGACCCCCGGAAAAAGGTATATGATACACAAGTCATGATTAGGGAACTGTCGGTAACCAGGTAACACTTTTCTGTCGTATAGAAATTACGTCACGACTGCGTAATCACGTGGCCACTTTCTGACCAATGAGCACAGAACGTTGCTAACTTCACCCGCTGGCCATTGCGATTACGGCGCCTATGACATGATCTAATCTGATCCTATTAGGTTTAACAGTGGTTCTTCTTGAGGTAATCAATGCAGCCATAGCTCGTTTTAGCTGCGTTTGAGAGGGATATATATAACGCAATTTCCGCATGCTCCCACAATAGGCGCAGTTTTAGAAAGGAAAAGCACAAGCATCACCACTAAAGCGGTTGCCCGCATGGGGCCAGAGCAGGGCCTGCGCAGGCCAGTGCCGCAAGGTCTCCCGGTGAAAACAGCGCGGAAACAATGCGTGTCGCAAGAAACAAGGGGGCGAACACATTGTTTCACCGCCGGCGACGCCGTTGGGTAGCTGCAAACCAAAACGCGGACGGGAATTGATTGCCGCCGGGGACCTCGTCGCCTGGTGCCTCCCGGCGCGGCAGCCTTTTTGTTGCCATGGCTTGAGGCCCGGTTTGTCGAACACTGTCTTGGGAGGAGAAATGCGCCGAAGGAGATTGCCGAGACCCTCTCACTGAAGGCCCAAATTTTGTCGTTACGTTGAGAATTATTCAAGCATCCGAGCCGCCTAAAGAATCCGCGACAATGCGAGCACTGAGGCCTCGATATCGCCTATTTAAATGAGAGCAGAACCAGAAGACTTAAGATGTGCACCGTGCGTCAACAATACGCTATTCTTGTCGCACTTGACGTAGTTTTGGTCCAAGGAAACAAACGTCTTTCGTTGTGGACAACACGGTGAAAACCTGATGCACTGAAATTATTTGGCAGTGCGTAACGGTCTGTTTGCTATACCGAAATATTTTGATGTCCTTTCCCTATTCCTCTCCTCGATTCAATCAACGAAGCTTGAGCCAATGCCTGTGACAGGCGAGTACCTATGGATATCAGCGAAACGCTTTTTTCTTGCATCCACGGGATAGCTGATGGGACTAAAAAGAAAATATGATTAACAATTATGGGGGCATTAAAGCTCCTCCTTTAAGGGTATGACGCGGTAGCTTCGGCTACCACTCCATATATATATACGATTTAACTAAGCCATATGAACGTGTCTGCGTGGCTTAGGGATAAAGTGAATGCAAGGGCTTTGGCAGGCTGATTATGATATCTACCTCCCATGTGAAAGGAGAGACCCGAGTTGGCAGCTCCTGCCAAACGTAATGTCAGCGCCAATCTATATACGTCCAGTTAGTTTCGCTCACAACACTGACGCCGCAAAAACAGACGCCGGATTTTCTATAGTGAACGGGGCTTTCTTGCTTCGCAATGTTCTGCTTGTGTTACCCTTGCAGTTGTCTTCTCCTACAACACAATGCGAACTCATACCAGTCGTTGCACGAGTATACGAAACGCTTTCGGTTCAGACAAGTCCGCCACCGGGCGTTAGTTATAATTTCAAGAAACTATATTCTGACTTCGCGCTACCTTCGCAACAGAAAAGCCGCTGTGCACTGACCAGAACTTCCATCTAACTGTTATACCGTAGCCAATAAGAGTATGAGGTGATCGGACGTGAGCGGACGTCAGCACCAATAAAGAGCAGTGTTTGTCTACTCCTTTGAATGCGTTTATATTGTCACTGCCATCTATATGCGATGTTAATATTGTATTATAAATTTGCAGGGGTAAGTTAGCTGCATTATGCATAGTACGGGAAAAAAAACTTAAGATAAATTACAGACCTCGTTCTGCACTCTGCTTAACCTGGTTCACGGTGACGATGATGATGACAACGACGAGGAACTTATAATCCGCAACTCATTCGCATTTCCGCCGCATTAAAACAGGTGTTACAAGCAATGGCCAAGAAGGTGAAGTCTCAGCCAAACTAATGTCCACAATGGCAGATATCACAGACTAGCGGCATAATTCTTGACCCCTTAATCCATTAATCCAGTTCTTGACTTAAAGTGCGTGTTTGACGCTCCTGCTTTCACAAAGGGCGCTGCTTTGCACTCTAGGCGCGCGTGTACTCTGCTTGCCTCTTAAATCTCATTTTGGGGGCGGTGGTTTGTGTTAAGAAGGGGCTTATTTATGGATCAACAGCTGGGAAATACGAAATCATTACGACGTGGAGGGAAATAGCGATGGTCGATTTTCTCAATGCCTTTGTTTTTCAAATGCATCGTGGCGAAATGCGTGCTTGGCGATAATCGCATTAACCTAACCGCAAGGTGTAGCACTGACCTTGTAGAAGACGGTGAGCAGGTCGTCGAGCTTTCCGTGCAGGTCTCCGACGACGGTGATCTGCTTGGCGAAGGCGGTAGAGGCGGCGCTCACGTTCGGCTTGGTCTGCAGGTAGCGACGGGCCTCGTGCAGCACGAGAAGTACGTAGCGGGCGTGCAGCGTCTGCGCACCGAGTATAAACCAAGACCGACTGAAATACAGACCTGCACAGATAGCACTGCTCCAGCGCGCACCTTCTAGTTCATAGCCTTCGCCGCTAGGGAACGAACACTGCGGGTAGCCTGGCGCTACTGTAAACCTGTTAATAAGAAGGGTTTATTAGTTCTATAATTTTTCTTCGTCGTTATAGCTTAAATATCTGTCCACGCTGTAATGCACAAGGACCTGTTCTGCGCATGTGCAGCGAGTAACTGCAGTGCCGTCGCACAAAGCAGAATCGCGGTATGTCTTCTGGCGAGAGAAAAACATTATAAAAATAAACATTCTCCGCTAATATACAAAAAGCAAAAGTTTCGAAGTATAACTCGGGCAAAGACCTTTTTTTTTAATTTGGGTAAAGTTTGTTTATATTAATTTGTAATTTGATGATGATCAAAATGACAAACGAACAGTTCAACCGAGCGCCCTCAACGGCGAGAAAGGTAACGAAAGTTGGCGCACGAGGTCCCATAGGACCCTGTTTTCTGTGCAGGTCTGTATTTCAGTCGGCCTTTGTATAAACATCCTTATGTGCGCACAGTTTGGTGCTTTGAGCACGATGCTGAAGGCGAACGGTACAGCTGCATGGTTTGCTCATCACTCGTATATTCCAGCCCTTACAGCTCCTCTAAAGGGGCTATTTTGCCGAAACTGGCGCCACGTTGTGGTGACGCAGAGAACTAGTCTAAGGATCGGCGCGCGCGGAGCCACGATTTTCTCCGGATAGACACATTCAGACGTATAGTTCTGCCGTAAAACTATATTTTGCGCGGGCTGTTACGTAGTAACAAAACAAAAGAGCCGCTAGGCGTCAATGCGCAAGTTTTCAGGTGCCAGCAGCACACAACGAAAATGGGAATATCGAATTTTGACGCTTCAGAGGAACTCTTACAGAACCTAGAAACTGCGGCTAACACGTCAAGCAACTACCCTATAACCATGTTTCTTTTCCTCGAAGTAGAAGATCCAAGGAAATACGAGGCGCTCTTGGTTAACGAACATTGCAAGCGATTTGTGCTCGGCCATGTCTGTAGTGACATGACAGGCCTTATCGCGGCATGCGTGTGTGGTGATATGGTGCTTGCTTAAAGCGAGGTTGATAGAATGATGCTATTCCCCACACCATTTTATTCTCAATCTTTTCTCTACTCCGTTTTCTCCCCTATACCTGTAGCTGTCAAATGAATCAGTGAGTAGTACCAGCCCACGGTAAAAATCAAACAGAATCGGATGAACTGAATTATTAGCTGGCTTGTATTTATTACGTGCCTTATTCACTTAGTAAACTGGGAAATGAAGGTACGAATAATTGCTTCATAGAAAGAGCGTGCCGGAAAGGCTGGTCTCATTTTTTCCGTTCATTTGTGCATACGATTAGAAATATTAAAGCATGAAGTGGTTAAAAGATTGATAAGGAAAAAGAAGACAAAAGTGGTGCAGCTTTAACAGTTAACACTCAAGTGACAGGGACGGAAAAACCTGTACAAACCTCTCTAGCTTGGTGTTTGCGTAAACAGAGTAGAAAACGCCGGGCCCTGCTTACCTGTAGTGGCGAAAAATAGTGCTTTTAGTTTTGTCCGTGGCGCGTAGTACAGCCTTCTTAATAGCCGATGTCACGAAGGATAAAATTATATATATATATATATATATATATATATATATATATATATATATATATATATATATATATATATATATATATATATATATATATATATATATATATATATATATATATATATATATATTGTTACGGGGATGCACTTAATGTAACAGCACTGCGATGGGCTGAACTTGGCGCTGAGACTTCAGTAGCCGTGCAGTGTCCACACTGTGAGCGTCGTCCTCTTTTTCAACGCCTTGTCGTCGTCGTCTTCGTCAGTGAGCACATCACTTTGGTACCGCGTTTCCAGGTAACACTACCCCCCTCGGCAAAAGGCAACGTCCCGGTGCGTATTAGGCGTGCGATGTGGAGGGGGAGTAATATGGCTTTAGGCGGGCGACATGTACGATTTCGGAAGTGGGTGTAGCAGTCGGTGACTTTGGGTGGAGCGGTGAAATCTCATAGGTCACGTCGGTCACTGGGCGTAGTACACGGTAAGGACCTGTGTAGTGGGGCAGAAGTTTTTGACACAACCCCACACGACGGCACGGAAGCCAGAGCAACACCAGAGATCCGGGAGGATAGTGCACATCGCGGTGGTGAGCGTCGTAGCGGCGTTTTTGAGTTTCTTGAGAGATGGTGAGATTCTGACGAGCAATCTGGCGAGCAGCGTCGGCTCGGGCGATGGTATCGCGGGCATAGGTTGTGACGGGGCTAGCGGCGGAGAGCAAAGTGTCGAACGGCAGCAAGGGGTCTCTTCCAAAGAGAAGATAGAATGGAGAGTACCCAGCAGTGTCATGACGCGAAGAGTTGTATGCAAAGGTGACAAATGGCAGACTAATATCCCAGTCGCGATGATTGTCGGATACGTACATTGCGAGCATGTCGGTGAGTGTGCGGTTAAGACGCTCCGTAAGGCCGTTCGTCTGAGGGTGATACGCAGTGGTGAACTTGTGCCGAACGGAGCAAGAACGAAGTATTTCCTCAACAACTCGGGAAAGGAAACAGCGGCCACGGTCGGTAAGGAGTTGACGGGGAGCACCATGGTGTAGTATGACGTCGTACAAAAGGAAGTCAGCAACGTCTGTGGCGCAGCTGGTTGGAATGGCGCGAGTGATCACGTACCGCGTGGCATAATCGGTGGCCACAGCGATCCATTTGTTTCCCGACAAGGACTCGGGGAAGGGCCCTAGAAGGTCAAGGCCAACACGAGAAAATGGCTCAGTCGGGATAGCAATCGGCTGCAGGTGTCCAGGTGGTAGCACAGGGGGTTTTTTCCGACGTTGACAGAGGTCGCAAGCGGCTACATAACGTTGGACAGAGCGGTAGAGTCCAGGCCAGAAGAAACGCCGGCGCACGCGGTCGTATGTGCGTGAGAGGCCAAGATGACCAGCTGTAGGAGCGTCGTGCATTTGTTCGAGAACGGCGGAGCGTAGGTGTTGGGGAACGACCAGCAAGTGCTCAGCGCCATCAGGTCGCATGTTGCGGCGGTATAGCGTATTCCCATGAAGGAAGAACAGGGCGAGGGAAGAGTCACGGCTGTGTGTGCGGAGGCGGTCGATAAGAGAACTGAGGGTTGGGTCCAACCGCTGTTCGTCGGCTATGTGGGAAAAGTCCGATATAGAGAAGACACAGGGGTCCGACTCATGGTCAGTAGAGGAAGGGGGATCGACGGGATAGCGGGACAGACAGTCTGCATCCTGGTGAAGCCGACCGGATTTATATACAACGGAAAAGGTATACTCCTGCAAGCGCAGTGCCCAGCGGCCGAGGCGGCCAGCAGGATCCTTCAGGGAAGAGAGCCAACATAAGGCGTGGTGATCGGTAATTACAGTGAAGGGTCGGCCAAACAAGTAGGGTCTGAATTTTCCAACGGCCCAAACGAGAGCCAGGCACTCCCGTTCCGTAATAGAATAGTTCTGTTCTGCTGATGACAGGAGACGACTGGCGTAGGCAATAACGCAATGTTGGCCGCGTTGTCGCTGTGCAAGAATGGCACCAATCCCGTGGCCACTGGCGTCGGTGCGAAGTTCCGTCGGGGCAGACGGGTTGAAATGGGCCAACACAGGAGGATTGGTGAGAATAGCGATGAGGGTGGAGAATGCGTTAGCCTGTTCTGGTCCCCATGAGAAAGGAACGCCTTTCTTCAGCAGATTGGTGAGAGGACGAGCAACAGCGGCAAAGTTTGGGACAAACCGGCGAAAATAAGAACACAGTCCTATAAAGCTGCGGACATCACGGGGTGAACGGGGACATGGAAACGCACTGACAGCGCGAACTTTGTCGGGATCGGGTTGCACGCCGGTGGCATTCACCAAATGGCCAAGCACTTTAAGTTCGCGGCGACCAAAACTGCACTTCTTTGAGTTCAGTTGAAGTCCGGCACGGCGGAAAAGTGCCAAGATGGAAGAAAGGCGACTAAGATGGCTTTCGAACGAGGGCGAAAAGACAATCACGTCATCCAAGTAACATAGACAAGTCGTCCATTTGAAGCCGCGGAGTAAGGAGTCCATCATGCGTTCAAACGTAGCAGGGGCATTGCAAAGTCCAAAAGGCATAACCTTAAATTGGTAAAGTCCATCGGGTGTGACAAAAGCTGTCTTCTCGCGGTCTTGTTCGTCAACAGAGATCTGCCAGTAGCCGCTACGAAGGTCGATGGAGGAAAAGTAGCGGGCTCCATGTAAACAGTCCAAGGCATCGTCTATTCGCGGCAGCGGGTAAACATCTTTCCTTGTAATCTTGTTCAGATGTCGATAGTCGACACAAAAGCGCCAACTGTCGTCTTTCTTTCTAACGAGCACGACAGGAGATGCCCAGGGGCTGTTCGAAGGTTCGATGATATCGTTGCCCAACATCTTGTCGACCTCCTGCTGGATGACTTGGCGCTCAGAAAGGGACACACGATAAGGCCTCCGATGTACAGGCTTTGCATCGCCGGTGTCAATGCGGTGAGTCACAACTGATGTTTGGCCCAGAGAACCGGCAGCAAAGTCAAAAATGTCGGAGAAGGATAACAAAAGGTTGCGCAGGTCCTGAACGTGTTCGGGGCTGAGGTCAGAGGCAATCATTGCGGAAATAGGGTCGGTAATTGTGGTGGAGAGTACGGGTGTTGGAAGGACGCTTGAATGTGGGCCAGGAGTGAGTGCACAAATGGTGCAGTCTGTGAGAGGGGACAAGGTAGCAAGGGATATTCCTTCGGGAAGAACTTGGGGTGACAGACTGAAGTTCAGAATAGGAAGGTAGGTGCTGTTCTGTGTAACGCGTACGATGAGATGAGGAAGAACGACGTTGCGGTCAAGAAAGACCTCGGTGATAGGGCAAGCAAGATAGTCACCGTCAGGCACAGGCGGGAAAGGTGACAGAGGTAGGTAAACAGCAGAGTCAGGGGGCAGGCGAGCGAACTCAGTGGAGCGAAGGCGGGGTGCAGATGGAGGATGTTCTGAGCAGACAGGTAGGTCCAAACGAAGAAGGCCGCTGGAGCAGTCGATAAGGGCAGAGTGGGCCGTTAAAAAGTCAAGGCCGAGGATCACATTGTGAGGGCACTGGTTGAGGACAGTGAACAAAACAGGGATGTGATGACCGGCAAGGGTGACTCGGGCAGTGCACTGCCCAGTGACGGCAGCAGTACTGCCATCGGCAACACGAACGGTGGGCGAAGCGGCGGGGGTCTGTACTTTCTTGAGGCGGCGGCAAAACGATGAGCTCATGATCGAGACTTGGGCACCAGTGTCAATGAGGGCAGAGACGGGAACACCATCCACGAACAGGGACAGGAGGTTACAGGGCGAAGAAATGGGCAGTAGAGGATTTCCAGGTCGGGGTACCAATGCAGCGTCACCTCCGGGGGCTGCATTGGCTAGTTTCCCGTGAAGCGGCCGGCAGAGGACGGCGAGGAACTGCGGCCAGGAAGAGGTGAACGGGAACGGCGGGCTGGCGGGGAAGGAGACCGACTGGACACAGGAGGAGGCGGAGTAGTATTGGTGCGGGGCGGCTCATAACGAGGCGTGAAACGGGGGTGACCGTAATTGGAGTAGCGGTCAACGTAAGGAAAACGTCGAGGTGGTGATGTCCAGCGGCTGCGGCAGTGGCGAGCGATGTGGCCAATACGCGAGCACGTGAAACAGATAGGCCTGTCGTCAGGGGTGCGCCACTCATCAGGATTGCGGTATCGGTAGCGTGGCGCGTAGGTGTTGCGTAGGTGTTGCGGGTCCCTATAACACAATATATATATATTGTGTTATAGCGACAAAAGTTGGAAAGCAACGTGAAAATAACTGATTACTTTTCTGAAATTGCTGAGTTACTTTTCTGGAGCTGTGGTTGACCACTGGAATCAGCTACCTTTCAGATAGAGCAATTGTATTTTGCCATCTTTTGCTTTTTTATGCGACGTGTACAAGACTGGGTAATACAATACGTGCGTATAAGATTGGTGTACCCCGTTGTAATCCGCTTATGTGTAAGAATCAGTAAACGAAACCAGACAACAACGCGAGCAGTTGATATCTCTTATTTTAGACAAGAAGCGTTGGTGCGTGCGGGGGATTGACGATGTGAAGCTGTAGTGGAAACTCCCACTCCGTCGCCTCGACCAAGTAACAGCGTGAAATGTAGCCTCTCAATAGCGCAGAAGGAGATTTGTAGTACACCTATGACACCTGACAAGCTTCCATGAATTCTATGCTGATCGGTCGAATTGTTAGCAAATTATTAATAATGATTTAGAAACATAAAAGTTGCCTCAAAGATGAGAGCGGCGCTGCATATTCCTGATACAGTTTTTAAAATAATAATTTTGTTGACTATATCGGTTATCGGAAGTGAGAAATCAGTACAACTTATTCGGAAAACGTTTGTCGGGAGATAAGCAGTTTAAAGGCGCCCCCGTACGCCCACAGCCAAATAGTGCGAATTGGGAAACACACTTATGGTGAGCCGTGTGTGAGGGCGTCCTCAATCGGTGCAGCTAACGGTCGCCTTTGTCCATCGACATTAAAATGAGGAAAGCTGATCCCACCGTTCACTGAAATAAGCTTTCAATTTCCTATCAGTCTATTTTCACTTTATACTTCAGTGCATAGGAACAATGAGGATAGCACGACGCGCTGTCTGGGCTTGGAGTTCGATGAGTCGAACAGCTGTGACGCGTTCGAGGCTGATTCGGTGTCTGAGCTCGGACGTTGATCCATGTCACAGCCACGACGCGCCACAGTTACCGACACGCTTGGAGCCCGCAGGATGCAACGCCAATCCTATTGTTCAACTCTAACGAACGATCTTGCGACGAGGACCGCGGCAATTTTTTGCCCTCCCCCTGTTCTGTAGCGGTGCCTTTTAGGAAGAGGCATTTTTCGAACGCCGATTCACTATCTCAAAAACTAGCCGAAGATGAACATGATGACGTTGTCTTTACTATATGACGGGAGAATAATTGGTAAATTGCGCGATTGGGATCAGTTGCGGGCGTAAAGAAACAGCCCAGTCTTCTCATTGTACTGTCCCAAACAGCACAGTGTAAGAAATACTCTAGCGATGTTATATTAATAGTAGTAACGTTCATCAGCAGTCAGTACGGTAACAGAAAGGAGAGGTAAAAGGCATCTTACAAGCTGCGCGTGCAAGCATGCATTCTAGCATTCAATCATTTGCGCCTACACTTGTAGGTCAAAGCAGCCCCTATTGCCTCATGCACCGTCAAAATATTTCGCGACTTGTTCATTACAGGGAGCGTGCACACTTAATGAAGTCCTAATATTACCGACGAAAGGCTACGAAAGACTGATACAGAGAGTAAGAACTTCGTTCGTACTTCTTTCATTAGGTACATTGCAACAGTGCTTTTCCCATATTTCTAAGACGAAAAAATTTCCGACTAATCGAGCAACGTACTTCAGGAAAAAGGCTATAAAACAGTAGAAATTATAACATAGGAAAATGGGAAGGGGGGGGGGGGGGGGCGGGAGGGGGGGCTGTACAGCTCACACATTCAAGGAAGACAACACTGTTTCTGTGATAACGGCATAAATTTAGGCAAGAGCGCGCTTAGAACGAAGCTGCTATTGTGAGCAAGATACCTCCTCCAATGATTTTCGAACTGTACCACACAGCATGGGAGTGCCACCGTTGACCATACAGTGGCATAACTAATTCGGACCTTGAAAGGGGAGACGGGCGGGGGAGGGGTTATGGGAGGGTCATTTACATTTCCACTCAGTAGGATATCGCGTGGCTACAAATAAAATAAGTTGATAAAAAAGGAAAACAAATGTATGCTCTGCAGAATAATAATAAAAAAATACTTCTACAGGTGCAACTACCACCACCAGGATGGAAGATAGGATTACAATAATCGCCGACGCGATGGAAAGGCCAGAAACGTCGCGTTCGGCGATCTGCCCATACACGGTAACTCACCCTGCGGTCCTTGAAGCCCTGGATAAGCGCGTCCACCTGGTTTGTGGTGAGCGGGAGCCGCAGGTGCGGACCCCTGTACGCTTCCTCTATGACCACCTCGTCGGGATTCGTGTTCCTCCACAGTTCCTGCTCCGCCTGCTCGCTCTTCTCCAGCTCCTTGGGCTGACCTGCACGTCACTTGGGCCGTCATCCGGAGAACTCGTATTTTTCTGTTACACAGCTGCGAAATCCTCCATTAGGCATCGACTCTTGAAATATATCGCTTTCGATTCGGTCAAAACAACTAGATCAATTGGCTGATTGCGCGCCACCTCGCGGCATTCGTATCAACAGCACAATCGGGTCATATTATGATTACCAAGGAGAAGTAAACTTTGCAGACGCCACCAGGCGGAGGCTCTATCTGCGCACGTCATTTACAGCATTACTAGATTTACCGGATTTTGATCCGAAGTTCCGCAGCTGAAATGACAAATGAATTATTTTTGTCAATAAGGGCAAACCACGTTTGCCACTGCTGCGCATGCCACAGCACGCACACAAACACAAATAATAAACTATTGCTCTTGCTGTTTTCCTTTAGTTTTCCTGGTAATCAAACAACCAACACGTCGGATAAACGACGTTTTGTCATTGAATATATCCGTTCTTCAAACTCGAATTACAGCTATGGCATGGCGACAGCTGTGTATGGCCCAAAACCGAATACTTCTACTCTGGTAGTCAACGTGCCATTGCCGTTAAACTTTTCCAGAACAGAAACAAAAGGCAGCATCTATTTTGTATGAAATAATAGCGTTAACGAACAGTGACAAAAATAAAATAAAAAAATATTCGACCTATTTTTGCGCATCATGGAAAGAAATGCAGGCTAAAATGTCTGGAGTTTGAGCTCTGTTGCGGCAATTCCGAACGTAGCCCCCGTAAGACCATACTGTTTAAACTAATTTGACCCGAGCGCTGGCTAAGTACCGGGCGGAAGGCATACATGCGATCAAGGTTTTGTTTTAAAAGAGATGGTTTGGTTTTTAGCGTTCAACGTCCCAAAACGACTCAGACTATGAAGGACGCCATAGTGGAGGGCTCCGTAAATTTCAACCCATCGCACACCTTATACCGCTGAACCACCAAAGCGGGATCGGAGAGATCGTCTAAAAAGGGAATATCTTTAATAAGTTTCGTGCATGGGTTGTGATGGATAAAGCTGTTAACGAACGCCTGAGACGTAAACAAGTTGGCGCTACGTTTACGGTTAAGAACATAAAAAAAAAAAAAAAGAGAATGCTGTGAAATTGTAACCTTATCCACGCGTTGCCTATAGACTAAGCTAAATAGACTACACATGTAGGGTGAGAGTGGCCGCTGATTCTGCTTTTACAAGCACAGCATGTCTAGAATTTCGGTACGGTAGGCGTAATTGCAGTGACAAGAGCATAACGCGCTCGGTTTACACATGTCCGCATCTGTACAACGTAAGCCAGCTTTTTTAAAAGTAGCTGGGAAGAGCGCGTTTCCTTAAAATGACTTTACCTAACGAAGTGCGAGGAGCCGTACACGTTCGAAAGAATGCTGAAGCAGCCTTTTGGTACAAGTAAAGAAAATAAAATTGCTAATTAAACTCCGAGCTGCACTACTGCAAGAAATCGAGTCAGCTTGACACTTACACTCTAATACAATTTATGAGTAGGAAAAGTCATTGCCAGCAAACAAAATTTCGCTTGCGAGAAAGGCCAAAATGTGTTGCCCTTGAAATGCGCACGTTTTGGGACGTTAAACCCCCAAACCAAACCAAACCAAACTTTTCTTCTTTTTTTTTTTGCCAAAGTTTTCAACATTAGCTCAGCAAATTTTCTTCTTTCTACTCCTGCGTGGAAGATTTCTTGTCCGCCGCTCTTGCAGACACCACTTCTTAGTTAACGCTATGAAAAATTACTACCTGACCGAGCGAGGTTGGAGTCAAATTTCTTGCTGGCAAACGAAATTTAAGCCGTGCTTTCTTTCCCCCCACTTGTATCCTAGAGTAACTTGACTCCGGATATTCGGCGGTGGCCACCAGGTAAGCTATTTGCGAGTTTCCAAAGTTCCCCAAGGCCCGCACGAAATGATGCGAGAAACAATCGACTGATGAGCTCGGTCTCGGACGACCTGATGCGATTACCTAAGAGGATAAGTCAGACAAGGGCCTTGACAGTGGAAGGCACGTACATTATCAATGAACGCTTTGTTCTTGAAACTTTAATCGGAGCCTTTCATCGGCCAACCTTCGGTAAAAAAGGCCCATAGCTGCTTTAGCAAGGAGAGTTCAGTTAGGAAGAGAACCATGTTGCAGTCAACTCTTTCCTCGGGAGCACTGTCAACATGCGGCGATCCAAAACTTCAAATCAGGTAGTGGTATTCCGCTTTAAAGAATAGTCAACCGTACTAAATGCTCTACACAATACAATAGACCGAGAAATGACCCTCTACCAACGTAGTGCAGGCTCCCTGCCATATGTGATTTCACACTGACACATTTACAAAAAAAAAAAAAAAAAAAGAAAGAAAAGTAAACACAACAGGAAGATATTTTAAAACACGAATACTTCATACTGCAATAAATACATTGCACCTACACTAAACTTTACACTTATGGTTTAAAAATTGAAATAAAATTTGGATGCGCAATAGTTCAAGCTAAAAATATGATAGGAATGACGCAGTGCGCATTGGTCTTTACTGCCGATTGTTATGCTGTGTTATGCTGTGTACAAGGCTGTAGAGCAGATAGTAAAAGAGTAAATAAAGAACAACTTAAACGACACTGATTCTCTTTTCGCAGCGCTGCAACTAAGAAATGCTGAAAAACGTTCCATAGAAAACATCATACTCAAAGTAATTAAAGTGACAGTTCAAAAACGTAATACAAGCTTATGCTGAGTCCTTAAACATGTTGGGTTTGATGGTAATAAGAAAGCAGATGCATGTGCTGCGCAAACCCGATTTGGTCATATAAAAAAGGGCACCTTCAGGGATCGTTCACACTATATACAGTAAACTGAGAGACAAATGGAAGGCATCATGGGAGAACGGGCAGACAATAAATTGAATTCCGTAAAGCCTACCTTAGAAGAATGGAAGTCATGTAGACATCAGTAACGTTGTGCAGAAGTAATCTTATGTCGCTTACGCATTGGATAAGCACATCCTGCTTGCATCTTCTAACAAAACAAGACAAATCTTCCTGCCAAAGATTCGGTGGTGAACTCACGGTAAGCAACGACTGATTCGTGTACGAAACTTGATGAAATTAGAAAAAATTTTCACAAATTTTTCAATGAACACGTTCCATAGTACATGATGATGCTTTTAGGTGAGCAAGTAGAGCTAGAATATTTTGTTTGCATGTCTTAAGTTTCTCAAAGAAGCCAGTGCTTTAAGCAAACTATAAGTATGGAAAAGTTCCGCCCTTAAATGACGTATAACCGTGTGTTTGGCGCCATACAATTCAATACAAGGAACATTATTCGAGAGTATAAACAAAGAAAATGAGAAAAAAAAAATAGCTGCACGCGCGGCATTAGAGAGACGGGTGCCAGCACCTTAGGCGAAGGGTGCCGATTATCACATTAGTTGTGAAATTGTGGGATTGCGCTCCATGGCTGTTTAGGGCGATGGCATAAGAATTCAGACACGACATTGCGATTTCGAAAAATAAAATAAAAATCATAACCTGCCTTTTCATTTTCAAGCGAAGTGAAGTGTGCGTGCCTTCCAACAAGGCCACAATGGGCTTTAAGCGATTGCGACTGCTTTTAGGCTCATGGATGGGAAAATGATGGACCCATAATCTACGGAACGGAGCCAAAGAATAGCTTTTGTCAGAGTCATCATTTCCGGTGGTCAGATTACCTGCCGACTAGATCAGCCTAACTGCTTCCGCAGTTTGACGATGCGCATTTCTATGGCATTTGCAGATGTGTCGTTGGAAAGCCTTGACACGTGTCACGCAACAAAAGAGTATAAATTATTGTTCCCTGCGCAGAACACCCACTGTCCAAGTGTCCTATAAAATGTAATGAATTGGCAGATCAGGCAGCAAAAGAAGCAACAAAACACGGCACTACACTACATATACCTGCAACAAAACAATACATCAAAACATCCCTTCGCAAAGACATGTATAAAAAATGGGCACAACATTGGCATAAAGAGGGAAAAAATTCAAGCACATATAAATGGATCAAAAATCCATCACAAATTCCATCATACTTTCCTTCAAATTATTATACCACTCAGGCAATCACAGAGCATGGACGCCTTCCACATTATCTTAAAAGATTTAACCTTACAAGAAACAACACATGTAAATGTGGAGCTCAGACAGATAACATTGACCACTACCTTACAGTCTGCCCACTCACAACAACAGAAAGACAACCCATCATAAGTAAATTTCCAAGAAACACTACAGAACACAAACCTGAAATCATCAAAAATGAAAAAACATACAAGGCGCTCGAAGCAATCATTAAAAAAGTAAACGACGAACTAGATCAAATATGACCACTCCACAGACATTCTTATCCATTTGTTTACGTTTGATTTCAAACCCACTTGGTCTGGAATGACAACTTAATGCCACCGGACCCCGGCCTCTCTTTCCCCCTTTCTCGTTCCCTGTTTCTTCCTCTATTCTCAGTCATCACCAACTACAAGTACTATTCCTAAAATCATCTTTTTCTCTCTTTCACTTGTTTTTTTTTTTTTTTTTTCACCTACCTCTCCTACCTACCTTTTTTTACCTACCTCTCCTACCTCTTATCCAACTCAGATAAAAAAAAGGAAAAAAAAAGAAAAGGGAGGAGATAAAGAAAAGGGAAAGTGAAAATAAATAATCCTCTCATCCCTACGCATCTTGTCATCTCACCAGAGACTAAAAGCAGCAGGCTCCCGCTCCTCTCTCCCTATTCCATCCCCTCAATATAAAGTAAATACACACCACAAAATAACCTCCTAGCTGTACCTAAAAAGGACAGTTCACGGGAGATTAAGACAGGGACGTTTGGGCAGAAGCAAAGAAGAACCGACCCCCAGGCCCAACGAAACTACAGCACCAAAATCTGGGCAATGCCAAATAGTGCTACTTGATCAGGTGCCTAACCCTGAAAAACCAGCCCAATGCCCTATGAGGCCTCAACTTTCACACCACCAGAGCGGGTTACCCTTGATGGGCCCCGCAAGTGGCACAGAGGTTTCCTACTCTTTCCTCACGTCTGTGCTGCGCACTCACTTAGCGCATGGCATCAGCGCGAGTGGCAGGACCTAAACTAGTTGGGTTACACCTGCTGCGCAGTACTGCTATCCGCCGGCCCCCCAACTACAACTAGGCTCGGCAAGGGCAATGACCAATCATCGTACCATGTACACTGGTTACCCCACTACAGGATAGCAGACGGGTGAGCTCGCTCAATCAACGACCGGTAAGCCGAGGGTGGTCAGTCGCTAAATGAAGCGGCTCCCGGGCGGAGGCAGTAACCACGCCCGGGACCTACCAGAACTTCAATTCCGAACATCAAGGATGGGGGTCCCACCAATCAACCAAACATAGCCCAAAAGAATAAACACTTTCTAAGGTGAGAGGATAAGGGACAAAGGACAAACTAAGTAACACACTCTCTCAAATAATTTCTAAGGAGATCTAGAAATCCGAATTATTATCCTCCCACTAATTTACTATATACTCATCATATAACCTAACTACACAGTATAAATTATACTCATAGTCAACGTTATTGACCTCCCTCACTCCTTTCACGTCTCCTTCACATCTATCCTTCCATAACCTATCAAAAAAAAAAAGGGGAAAGAGGAGACAGGGGGGGAATGGGGGAGGGGCGGCCTTGGGACGGGGGAGGCCGGGGGGGAAGGGGGAGAAGGACGGGGAACGAAGGAAAGAGAGGGAAGGGAAAAAAACAACAACACCAATTCTCACTAATTTATTTAACACCAAACAAACCTCGCCTCCAGGACGTCTCCTTCCAACAACCAGCCCTTCTCATTATACCCAAGGATCATTGCATATAATCAGCCACTATACACATGGAACAAAACCTTAGGGGACACCTGGGGAGGGGATGTATCCAGGTGACATTTGTTAGGCAGAACTCAAACGCGGGGGGGGGGGGGGGAGGGGGGGGGGAATCTAATCCTCACTAAATCATTTAAGAACCCATTTGAGCGGCAATAGGTGACATCCAAGGAGGACCCATCCCCAACTCAAGCGCCACCAAACTACAAGCAAGACATCTCCAAAACAAGTCTGTCACCGGACACCTCAAGCAAGCCCTATTCATCCAACTAAATCAATATGTTATCATCAAGAAGCATGTAAATATCTAAATCACAGTGTTAACTGCAATAATCATGTAAATAGTAATCCAAGAAATCAAGCAATCAAATAAATCCGCTATTTGCTGGCCCGTTCCCGTGGCGGCGGTTGGGCTGGACAGTAGATAAATTTTTTTTTTCTCCTTTTTTCTTTTTTTTTTCCATTTCTTCAATGCAAAATTATTTATTGGATTAATCCCTATTCATTTTATTCTAATTGGATTAAGCCCGTTATACTAAGTGGCACGGGCCGAGGCTCTTTATTTTTCTTTCCTTTTCTGCCTCAACATAACATATGTCCATATGTCCAAGTGTCCAAGAAAGCAAGCCCGTTATACCTAGTGGCACGGGCAGAGGCACATTATTTTATGTTTTTTTTTTTTGGTAGCCTCACCATAATATATGTCCAAGAAAGCAAATTAATGAAAAAAAAAAAGAAAACCTACCTTGAAGAACAGGCACCTGCTTTAATAACAACAGAAAAATAAAAAAAAAGACGTCTTGGGCGCACTGCTGCTTCTGCTAGAAACTCCAATCCGACGCCTCCACGCCTGCTTCCTTTTGCTGAATCAGATGAAGTTTCCTTGAAGCAGACGAGCATCTCTAACCTATTTTAACCGCGCACCGCTAGGTGACCAAATGTATTTGCGTGGTGCATTATTAACTGAATTTGAGAAGGATATTTTGTACGATGTTGCGAATGCATCCTATCAAGATGCCTCCGTAGTACTTTTCATAGCTTCTATACTTGTATACTTTCACGATGCCATAGAAGCAGCTATACTTACCCCTGAGAGACTGCGCCGGGCTGTTCGATATCGCTGCTGCTACGGAGGGCTTAACGTTGGACAGGTGGGTCAGAAGGTCGTGGAAGAAATTGTGTAACTGCGTAGAAAAGAAACGAATAATTAAGACATGTCATGGCTTCCAAAGTAGACTAAGCAATCGACTATTTTTCAAACGTCACAATTCAGTGCAAGGGATACATATTGCAATGATAGCGCACATGTAGCGCCGGTATATACGCACCGATAGAGAGAGAGAGAGAGAGAAAAAAAAACAACGATTTCATTTGCATTACATTCTTTACTTTTTCCCGCTCACTATGACTGTCCTCATCGACGCCTTGCCTACGTGCCTTTCGTCATCGGCTGAAAAAAAGTGTTGGAAGATGTATTATATGTTCGCACGAGGTGAACAGAAGCTGTGCAAAATGCGTGAAATAGAATTAAAAAAAAAAAAAAGAGTGGTTACGATGTGGCGGACCGGTTGTGTCCGACACACGCATATGCAACGCTGGGCAGCTGCACGGGTTTTGGCTGAAGTCTTAAAACAATCATTACCGTCATCATCACCATCATCATCGGCCTAGCCATAAACAACCACAGGACAAATGCGGCACCCGCCAATCTCTAATTACTAACCATGCCCTGATCCAGCTGTTTACTTATTCTAACACGCTTCTCACGTCCTTTAGCAAAGTTGCAGATTGGGCTACTTACTGTTCCCGCATCCTTGGGAACAGTAGTTGAGCGCTGTAACCACTGAGCCACCGCGGCGGAGTGTTTCTAAACTGAACCTTTTAACTCGCTATGTAGTCCCGTTGTTAAGTGGCGCCGATCGTAAAGTGTTTGTAAGTTATGGGAGAGAACTGTCTGACACTGGGAGCTCACATTAGCCCGCTTGGTTGCACTGTCGTCCAAGTTACGTCTGGTAGGGATGTCGCCCTCGTAAATGATAAAGGCGGCTCGCGAAGCCCAAGCTTAGTTCTGCTTCAACTAATTATGCTTCACGACATCAGCGATAGCTAATTTGACGTTTCTTGCATCATTTTGTTTTTATTATTGAGAGAATACAGGACTGTTGCGTCACACACTCGTATGCACTATGATTTTACTATCTCCTGATTCGTCTTTAATGTGTAGAATGCATTTTTTTTTTCAGCAAAAAATACAAAGGCCGTGGGAAGGAGACAGGCGCAGGGCAAACGAGGTCGGTCATTACAGCGTTGAGAAACAAATGTGTGCCGCGCAATTTCAAGCTTCAGGAAAAAAATCTTCGAGACCTTTGAGATGCAGAACGAAGCCAATAAATACGTTAGCGTTGTGTTTTGCTGACTATCAAAGAGCTGCATTTTCTCATAAACGAATGACACGTGCTCCCAGGGGAATCTGTCTGTTAGGGCGGAGGCGGCAGTATGGGGCATGAGCTTGTGACGTGGCGTCATCAGACTTCTTACTGCGCATACATATTTCACGTTCCTGCCTATAAACCATAAGTTGAAGTCAGCGTTCTACTTGCGTCTGGCTCGCCCTGTGAGTTTTACGTTGAAAAAAAAAATGCGTTCTATACTTACCAAGACCAACTAGTGCGTCCTTCAACTTTAACAAGTCTTGAATATGGATAGACGGAGGCAGTTATAAAGTGACAAAAAACCCGCGCGCTACTAAACGAGGCCAAGGGTGAAAACAAGCAAACAGGGCGATATGTGGTTGTAGAAGCAGCCCCACGCACTCTCCCGATTGTACAATGTGTACAATGTGGGAGCCATTGTACAATGTGGGAGCAGCTCGCGAGCACGCGTAAGCGGTGTGTAGCTGAAACTGGGTGCGACCTTAAGTACGCTGTGATGAGTCGAGCGCGCGACCTCAAACCAGGAAGCAGCACGCCCCGTGCCACAGCATGCAGTTGCTCGGGTATTGGGGGAAATTTCTGGGGAACAACAGCCCTTATCTCCTCTTGATAGAGGAGACATGACAGCGCAGTACAGCACAACACACCTGCTGGCCTCGTGGTGGTCACGCTAACATTGTCGGTATAGGCAAGAAAAAGAGAGCAGGGAAACAGTGTCCGCAGCTGCCAACCGAGCTCAGCTCAACTGGCGGGTTGCTCCGTACTCATTGCGCATTCACGGGCCGCGGCCGCGCCACTGCCATGCATATTGGATGCGGCCGCCGCCGCAGCGACTGGCACGGAAGTCATCATGCGAACTCCTCACTTTGCCCGCTGGGGCCTCTGGAGCCCAGGAAAGCTCTTTGCCCCCGTTCAGGGTGTATCAGGGAAGGCACGCACGTACACACAAACTCAGACACGAAGCGTACGCAAACACTGTATACGGCCGATGGCAGCGGTGGCAACAGTAAAAACAACCGTGCGTAGAAAAAGAGCGAAATGTAGATGCACAGGTGAAAAAAAGAAAACAGCGTTTGGCAAGGTTAAAGTAAAAGGATCACTTGGGCCTGCTTGCTCTTGGCAAACAAACAAGCTAAGAATGCTCGGCGTGCGCGGAAGAGATCTGGCGCAGCTGCGTTCAGCGAACCTTAACAGCACGCAGCCTCGAGAACCTCATGCTCTGTGTATGCTTTGCACGTGGGAGATCTCGAGCTCGCTTTTACTTGTACACCGCCGCTGAAGCTCCAGAGTATGAGAATACCGCAACGGCACGACTCGTGTCTACGGCACCCTCGGAACTGAGTCAGCTGTGCTTGCGCGCATTTCGTCGACGTAAGAGTTCGTGGAGGATCTCTGCAACGTTCACCAAAGTGTGTTGCGCGCATACGGGCCTAAGCGAAGTTTTGAAGTACGCTATCTGCTATGTTTTCGTAAATACTTGGTTTGTTATCCTTATGTTATTGCCTTTTCCTGCCTACTGTTTAACCTGCTCTTCCTGACTAGCAGCTACATTTCCTTGCTAGTCGAAAAAAAAGAAACTACTGAGCCACGTCAAAAATACGACAAAATAATCTGTAGTTCTGTCGTAAACGCCAGATTTTTCTGTAGTTCTGTAGTTTTTCTGTAGTGTATTTCCGTTGTCTGTACTTCTGTAGCACGTTTCTGTTGTAACTACAGAAATTTCTGATGTTACTACAGAACGCTTTCTGTTGTCCCAACAGGATTCTCGTCAAAAACTGCACTGAAAATCTGTCGTAACAATAGAAAATGTTCTGTAGTTTTTTTCGACTGTCTTCCATGTTTTGTCAATATTGTATTGTGCAATGAGATATTCTTTGTGTTTCTATACATCAGCCCACCCATCTTTACTGCAATGTCTTCTGGCATTGATGGGGCAAATCGATGTGCACTGAGATGTAGGCGGTATCACCCTTAAATGATTTATATCGGTGCTTATCCAGGCTGCGTATGATAGTCTGAACACTATTAGCCTCTCTCCGTAGCTCCGAAAGCCTGCTGATATACGAAGACTGAGAAAGTACCCCTGCAACCACTTCCATCGCTTTTTTTCCCCTTTTCTATGGACCTAAAGGGAACACAGTGTGAACGACGCTGCCCAGTGGTGTAAGCTGCGCAGCATGTTTCGTGCTCATCATGACAAAGTCGGCGCCGCGAGGAGAAAGTGCTCGTCGTCACCCACAACGACACGATTCGCGCACAGAAGGGTTCACGTGACAGATTATTTTGCCATCCAATCGATTTTGTGGAATTTTAGTCCTTGCATTCGGCTAAGGCAGTTCTCTCATTCGCAGGACATCGTAGCAGCTTCGAAGTGTCTCTCTCGTCCGAGCAGATCAATCGAAGCACTCGCTCGACAAACAACCGCGTGTATGCGTCCCCCGGAATAGTCCAGTTTTTGGTCTGTTGCCTAGTTCCTAGTGTCATCCAGCAAGAGGACTAAATCGTCACGGTTATTTGGTTTGATGTGATGGACTCTTTTTAATCATCCGGCCGAGCTAGAGGACCTCATCTCCGGTTTCCGGCACCTCGGTAAAATGCCATCGTTACCTCGGTCAAAGTTGGGAACTGCATTCCAAGTTTTAAATTTATGACAAAGCAGCTCAAGTAAGCCTTCCATCTCGACGTCCGAGCCCTGCTTGGACTGTGAGTAAAGACAGATAAATAAATGAATAAATAAAATTATGGAATAATGGGGAGGTTCGGATGACTCCTCCGAACTTAGCATGACGGGGATCAGGGTGGAATTCTTGAAATGCAAAACCTTTTGTCTTTGTTTTTGTTTTGTTTACATGTTCGATTACTGCGCAGCGAGCATCCAGTCAGGGCGTGTCTACGTGTTGGAATTGACGGGTAAAAAAGAAGCACCTATCAAGCGGCCTTATGATACTCGTAGCAAGCCCTTCCTTATTTTCCCGGTCGAGATCTGCCTTGTTCGCATATTTACGAAGAAAGGCGCGCCTCTGCCTCGCTAACTCACCGTCCAAGGCAGGCCTGGGCCGTTCTTCTTTTCCCTACACCCAAAGCAAGCGACGGCGCCGGGATTTGTCCGAACAGCTTACACCGATCGTTCTCTCGTTCCGCTCTTCCCTCCTCGCGTTTATCAAGAAGCAAGGAGGGCAAGAAAGGCAGGTGGCACCGCGCGCAAGCAGGTGACAAGCCTGCTTTTTTTGCTGCTCTTAAAAGCATAGTCTCGCAAGTTCACGCAAGCTGTTGTGGGTAAACGGTAGCTGGAAGGGGGCTTCTCTGGGAAGCTTTGCTGCACACTGGTGGAGCCAACGCGTGCGCTCGTCGGCTCACCGTGTAGCTTTCGGCAAACATGACTGACCGACACTCTTGCAGAGCCGGCAAATTGGATTTTCTTAAAAAAAAAGAAAACACCAACAAGAAGAGGGTGACATCCTCCTCACGAAAGAGAGGATGCCTGCTCAGAGTGATAGGCGCGCTTCTCGAAAGTTTCAGGAAATTTTCCCCTGCACGATTGCGTATGAACAGCGGGCGAAAAACCACGCAGAGAGAGGTAGGGGGGCTCGAAGGTTAGCGCCGAAGCTCAAAACCGGCCTCGAAATGGTACGTTCTTTATTTTATCTTTGTTTATTATTTTTTTTTCTGGCTTACGCTAGTTTGGAGGCAAACTAAGTTAAGGCTTTTCATATAATTGCACAAGCAGCGCAAGACGAACTGCGAAAGTTAAACTAGTTAGAGGAACGTGAAACTTATGCGCTAGCGAACGCTGCCGTCGCTTTAGCGACGCTAGCGCTGGGCGTGTTTTTGAGGCCTGGGGACGCTGGTAGCTTTGCGAAACAGCTGCCAGTCGCAGTGCCCTGCCGCGGGCTATTGGTGCGATTGGAATAGCGCTGTAGTTTCTGCGTTTCTGCGGGGCGGAAAATAAACTTTCGATAGGGACAAGTTTACATTTACCTCTTTATTTGCTCGTTAACTGTGGCTGCCTTGTATTCACACTTAATTTAAGAAGTTGGTGAACGATAGCGGGTGCCGTCTACTTCGTTGCCCATGGGGGAAGAAATAACTGACGGTGTAACTTCCATAACTGGAGCAGGTTGTAGTCTGATAGATTCGTATGAGATTATTGAATGACGGGAACTCTTAATGCCAGTCACAGATAAGACGACCCCAGCAGCGCACTGACGTCTTCGATAGCTATGAACACGACCTTGTGAGTTTCTTTACCTTAAATCATAAGGTTACAAGCGAATAAGATATCACCTGCCCACTTCAATTGTTTTATATATTTGTTGACGTGGCAAAACTTCAACTGCTGGTTGAAGAGGTGCTACAAAGACGCGAAATGAACTTTTTATTTGTCTATTTAGACGACATTGAACTCCTATAATTATTTTATTCACAGTGTTTCTCATAACTGCACATTATTCGTGAAGTGAGTTTTATTAGCGCATTTTTAGATGTTGGACTCCCCCTGTTTTTTTTCCATCTCACACAAATTTGATGGATTTCACCGCAAAATTAACGCTCGCATTTTTTTTTTATGCCCTTTAGCATTTTCGCCATTCTCTTCTTCCCCCTTTCTCTCCCCAATTCCACTCCCCACGCTGAGTAGAAAGTTAGCGGATTTTAAGCATCGACTAAGTTCTCCATCTTTCATTAAAAAGTTTCTCTCCCTTTCCTCATTCCTGTGTTTGATAGTCAGCCGTTCCCGTCCCCCTTTTCCCCACGTTGTAGAAAGAAAAAAAAAAAGTCTGCAATGAAGTAGAGAAATAAAATCATGAAATAACGAAAAGGAGAAATGAAAGAATGGATGAACTGAACAAAGACGGAACGGGGCCGGAGAGTGAAATCGCGAACGAACGGGAGAAGCACGGAGAGGCAAAATGCGTTGAAGTGCGCTTAGTTACTTATATTACTACGGGTTAAACAAACGACGCCAAGAGCTGCACTGTGATTTGCATTCAAGCCCGGCATAGCCTCGATTAACTGGCAGTGAATTTGCGAACAGGAAGCATCGAGAGCGGAGCTCCCATTCGAAAAAAAAAAGAAAATAAAGGACAACCACTCGTTGTGGCCATTTGTTTCGAGCCATCTTACCCTTGTTGACCAGCTTTATATTTTGTGCTATGGCAGCGGCTGCATGTATGCCATGCAACTAGTATAATTGATATTCTTTCTGCTTAACAAACTTTACGTTATGAGAAAGAAGGAAAGGAAAAGGGAAAAAAAAAGAAGGAAAGAAAGAAAGAAAGAAAGAAAGGAAGAAAGAAAGAAGAAAGAAAGAAAGAAAGAAAGAAAGAAAGAAAGAAAGAAAGAAAGAAAGAAAGAAAGAAAGAAAGAAAGAAAGAAAGAAAGAAAGAAAGAAAGAAAGAAAGAAAGAAAGAAAGGAAAAAGTCTGAGGTTCCAGCCGAGCAGTTACTCGGCGCTATACATTACAGCAGACGCACCGCTTTCCTCAAAGGGGAGTTTGCCGCCGTTCGGAGGTTTTCATCGTCTCGCGCGCAAGGGAGAACATAAGAAGAGTGCAGCGCCCGCGGCAAGTTCGGTCGGAACTGCTTCGATCGCGCTCTCGGGGCGCAAACCTAGGCTCAGCATTTGCGAGCCACGTGCGGTCGCCCAGCTGCCTCGTTTCTCACGAAGCGACTGGTGTATGGGCTGCATGCGTGCTGTTGCGTGGTAGGGAAAAAATAATAGAAAAAAATAAATGCTTGGCACGACTGAACAGGCGCAGCTCGCTTCCAGACACCACGTGACGTGAGACACGACGTTCGTGACGAGCGAGCACGCGGTAAGACCAACTCACCTATATGTGTCGTGGCAGTTGGTGAACGGTTTTTTCCCAATGGCCAATCATGGGAAAGCGCTTAAACTGTTATTCATTCTGTTTTATCGCTTTTAACTGATTTCGCGGCACAACCACGTGCTGGAAATGACGACGGAGTTAACAGGAATGACGCATTAATTCCTTATCTAGATAGCGTTACGTTAACCTTATCTAGATAGCGTTACGTTACGTTAACGTTAAGACTAGAGGAAACTGCGTTGCGATTTCAACAGGAAGCCAACAAATAAGCCAGACATGAAAATGGGGATTAGGGTCTATAACGTTGCAGGCCTGAGCGTGGATATGGCGATGAAAATGCGTTGCCGTGCTGGCGTTCAAACAGAATGGGTGGAACATATGCTTCACACGGGACACTGAGCGTGCGGATCCTTTTTGGTGTTCTTAGGCAGGAAGAAGTGCTTTTCCCGCGACTTGAAACTACCGTGCAGGGTAAAGCATCATGAGAAAAGGAAAGGTTTCAGATAAAGATTTCTCTGAAACTTGCTGCGTCTTTGTGGGCTGGCTCAATTCCTCCAGCAGCAGCATATAGTGGTTGAAAATTACCCCTTTGTTGCATGTTATCCACGACAGAGGACACATTTCTACGATTTTTGGAGAAAGTTCAACGCATTACTGATACCCTGTGCATACTGGTAACAACAGTGGATAAAAAAAGCTGTCTTTCTACCGCTCTAGATGGCGCCGCAATACGGCCGGTTTTTAAAAACTTAGTTCTATTAATGGGTGCATCCTGCTCAAACGAATAAGCGATGTCAATCTCTAATAATTTGTTTATAACTCGCCTTTACTAATAATGTGAAGCATATAATTATATAAAAGCGATACAAGAAGCACTCAGAGACAAATGCTATATATACTGTGGCTGAGTAAAGCGGAGATAATTTTTTATAACAACTTTTGTAAAATGTCCACTACAGTGGACACCATGCATGGTAGGTTAAACCGCCCGTACAGGACGTGGCTCTGTATTCCGAGTTTGCGTCGTTATCGAAAGTGTCGTTACCTTAGTGACCTCGAGCCATCTGATTGTTTGAAACGCCAGAACCGGATGTTGCCAATACGGAACCTGAAGTAGTGTCAACATCCTGTTCCGGCGTTTCAATAAATCAGATGGCTCGAGGTCGGGGAGATAGCGACGCTTTCGATAACGACGCAAACTCGGAATACGGGGCCATGTAAGCATCTTCAGTGCTCTGTCACTTATAACACCACACGCATGATTTCTGAAGTTTTTTTTTTTTTTTTTTAATTTTGTGCTATGCACTACTACTCGGTTCTCAATAGACTGCAGGGGGCTGGAAAGAAAAATTGTCTGATACCGAAGTCGACGAAGCGTGACGTTCTATTTTCTTAGCCTAGGCGGTTATCAACGCATGGCTCTTTTACAACCGTCTCACAGCAGAGTGCACCATCCAACTCTGTTATTTCAAGCTATAGATGGGGACAGATCTGATAAAAGACGAATCAATTGCCACAGTTGATGAAGCTGATTTTTCTGTGGACCTACAAGCAGCTTCTGCCGCAGTGAAACTAAGGACATCTGTGAAATCAAGCACTGTTTGCAACAATGTGTATGTTGTTTGCGCCATTTTCGCTGTCAACAGGCATACACTGCTCAATGATGTGAGAGAGCGACAGGAAGAGCAAGACTACGTACCTCTGCGGAATGTGCAAGGTGTGCAAGTGCGTTGGCAGCAAAAGTGCCTGCTTCTGTTTTATAAGGCAGAGTAACACCGCATCTTGCCTATCGCATTCACGCCTCCATGTGTGCAGCAGCAAACCTTGACTGCTGAATAATAATAATAATAAAAAAAACACTACTCGGAACTTCCGCCATCAGAGCTCGGGTGCATGATGTCCACTGTAGTGGACATTCTATATCTTATGGAATAAACACTTTGAAAGAAGCAAAATTTTTTCTTGGTGTTTTCTGGATGCACAAAGACAGAAAACACCCCAAAATCGCACTTTCCACGCGTAATCTTTCATCATGCAACAAAAGGTTAATATAATTACTAAGCACTACTGCTGACGCTTCCTGACGCATTTCCTTCCTTGGACTGAATCACATTCAATGCTATCGCTCTCTCTCTCTCTCTCTCTCTCTATATATATATATATATATATATATATATATATATAGAGAGAGAGAGAGAGAGACAGAGAAAGAGATTTTAATTAAATAGTGGTTAAATCATTAAGTTAAGTCACTTGAATCGAAGGATTTTAATTTAATTTGCTTGATGAAGTAATATATGAACTTCTTGACACAGTAAATTAAATCATGTGACCTGAATCATATTAGGGCTGCAGTTTAATTCACACACACACACACACACACACACACACACACACACACACACACACACACACACACACACACACACACACACACACACACACACACACACACACACACACACACACACACACACACACACACACACACACACACACACACACACACACACACACACACACACACACACACACACACACACACACACACACACACACACACACACACACACACACACACACACACACACACACACACACACACACACACACACACACACACACACACACACGCACACACACACACACACACACACACACACACACACACACACACACACACACACACACACACACACACACACACACACACACACACAAAACACCTGCCACGATTGGCGGACGACGAAGTAAAGAGAAAAATCACCCTCTCCATTCGAAGGGGAGGGGAGAGAATGCGTCTGCTACGGAATAAAACTAGAGGGAGGTAACCGTGCGCGGAGAAGGCATTGACACGGGTGGAGGGAGAGGGTATCTGCCACGGAAACACGAGGCAGTGGCTAACGGCTATGACGATCTTGACCACCACGGGGACAGTCCAGACATAACGGGCAGTTTGACGTGCATCGTGATGACCATGAGGAAGAGGAAGAGGGCAGCAAATGCGAAGAAACTCGCGATGTGATTTCGACTCAGTTTATCCACCACAAACATTTCGCCTTGTTCTGCCTTAAAAAAAAAAGAACAAAAAAGAAGAGTGCTTGTCTGGGAGGCTGGACTGGACTGGGCCGGCTATCTAGCTCTATGCCATTATCCGGAAGGTGTTGACAACCACATTCTTCACCGGGAGGTAGTTGGAAAAAGCACTCTTTTTTTTGCATATCATAAAAATTCTCTCTAATAATTAGTATATTCCCTGATTTTTCCCTCTGGAGGCTCATAGTTTTTTGCTGTTTTGGCTATCATCCAAATGTTCAATATTACCTTTCTCACAAGGTCTCAAATACTCGAAGACCCCGGTGCACTGGTTAGGGCGCGGATGGAATATCGAATCCCGGCCGCGGCGGCCGCTTTTCGATGCCGGGGAAAAAGCTAGGCGCCCGTGTGCTGTGCGTTGTCAGTGCACGTTAAAGGACCCCAGGTAGTCGTAATTTCCGGAGTCCTCCGCTACGGCGTCTCTCACAAGCTGAGTCGCTTTGGGACGTTAAATCCCATAAACCAAGCAACCATTCAAACGCTCCACGGGATGTAATACAGTTGATAAGAGAGGGATATTGTTGCACATCGAAATATTAGAGCATTAACTTCAATATTTGCATAACAGAATCTTACTATAATCCACACTTGCCTCACAATAAAAATTTTTGTCAAAGGAAGCTATACTTGAACATGTTTTTCCATAATTTCAATTTTCTATAATTTTCTCATGCAGAAATAAAAAAGAAAATATTTTTCTTTTATTCATTTCGCTCCAGGACGTGCTGAAAGCATGAAATGCAGACTTCGGAGATAAAATTTTGTATGGTTCGACACGAAATTTTATCTCAGAAGTCTGTCCTTACGTGTGCAGAAGAGAAAGTGGATATCCAGGCAATCATTTGTTTCTTTTTTACGGCCTCCCGAAGATAAGCTGGTAATATGACAGGCGCTCATGTGTAATTAGTATTATTTATGGCTTGCCTGAATAAGCGAGTCAAGTTTACTGAAGCAGCGGCTTCGTGATTGAAAGGGAAAACATGTAGCATTCTTTATCGGCGATCACTCTAGAGCGACATACAGGCATTTGAACATGCATGCATTTGGGCCGACCACTGCCTCCCATAGACCATGGAAGGGGAAGAGAAACGTCGCGAAAAGGGTGGACAGAGAGGAGGCAAAAACGAAGAGCCAAGCCAAGGAAATTTCCTTAGTATGCTATTCAATGCAGGGCATAATCCGTCTAGAACGACGTCGACATTTAGGCCACAATAGCATAGTGAACTATCTACGGGCAAATTGCTCCTCCGCAACCCACTGCAATCCAATCCCTATTTCCGCGAGTGCAGATTGCACGGATTGCGTAGAACAGAGTGAGGCTGCCATGCATGCGTTTCCCAGGAAAATGTCTCTCCGTCTTCTTTTTACTTCCGACCTTACACGCGTTACAGCGCAGTCGCAAAATGGACAGAATATGTTCCCGGAGAGCGCAAGCCGGGATGTGAGCGCAGCTTTCTTTTTTTTCTTTTCGCTTTTTTTTTCTCAAAGGCTTTGGCGGCTTGATATCTATGCAGGACCAGTATGCGGAGCGCGATGCGAAAAGACAAACAAGTTTCGCAATTCCGATGACGCACGTGCTCCCGTTGAGACATATGCGCCACGAATTGCGTGTCGAAAGTATGCATCGCAAACCAGTCGCAGCTGAGGGTTGAGTAATAAATGGATTCTCCGTCAAACAATGCACGCCGGTGGAGCTGAAGATTTGTATTGCGCGACAAAGCGAATGGCAAGGAATGTCGCACTAGCTCACGTGTATTCATATCTAGAAGATTGAAATCAATAGGTCAAATGATCGTTCGAATCAAGCTGACCGAATAGGAGGCTCTTGTACGTTCCTTCAAGCCGATATTAGGTAATATACGCATTCGCCACGTTCCTATAAAAGGATAGGTAAAAACGGTTCAGGCTGCTTACGCGTAATAACGTGTAAGCATCACTCTTTATGTGGCCACAATGTGGCTGCAAATATTTATTAATTCATTAAATTCCTTTCTTGTAATGCATTTGTTTGTTGCCCACCAGACCGGTGATATTCTGGCCTCGTCGCTACAAAGCGATCAGAGTTTTGGAGTTTGCACGGCCTGGCAGCAAGACCAAGAACAAGCAAGACGTAGCCGAAGTGTACTCCATGTTTCATATGTATTTATTTCACGCGGTGGTGAAGTGCGTCGAGACCTGTAGGCACGGACACCGCGCTCCCCGGTTGCATGCGACGATTATTACCACGGTAACTTCCATACGCATCCCAAACGCAAGTAAGTCATACGCACAACAACGTGTTCACTGTGTGCCTCTCGAACAAGCTTCAAACAATTACCCTTCGAAATTCGAACCCATGTCTGTCAAGCAGAGGGGAAGCGTTCAACCCCAATGACGACTATAGTTTACTTAAAAGCAAGGCGCCCGTGTGCTGTGCGTTGTCAGTGCACGTTAAAGAACCCCAGGTGGTCGAAATTTCTGGAGTCCTCCACTACGGCGTCTCTCATAGCCTGAGTCGCTTTGGGACGTTAAACCCCACAAACCAACCAACTAGTTTTCTTTATTGAATTACTTCTATCTACAGCCACAACAGCAACAACAACGCCGGACAAATATTTGCTAATGAGGTTTGGTTTGGTTTGTGGGGTTTAACGTCCCAAAGCGACTCAGGCTATGAGAGACGCCGTAGTGGAGGACTCCGGAAATTTCGACCACCTCGGGGTCTTTAACGTGCACTGACATCGCACAGCACACGGGCACCGCGCTTTAAATATTTGCTAATGAGGCTGGTAAGACTTTCGAATTAAAAACAAATGGGGGACATTTAGGCTCTTTATGGATATGACGCAACAAAGTTGGTGGCTTCCTCTGCGGCTTCCCTTGCAGGCCCTCGTTGACGTACAGTGTCAGTCACACTTAGCAAGAACACGACGTGTCTGCGCATGTGCTAAGCCTCACTGCGCCCAAGCCAGTAGCAAATTCAGGCAAAATGAATGACAACGCAAAGCACCCCTTCGAGGTCCCCGTAATCGTGAGCCATTAATCACTGATTCTGTCCGGGTTATTTGCAGTGGGGCAAAGCACATGCACTGCGCAGCCCCGCGGGGTCATGTTCACGCCAAATGTGACTGACACTGTACGTCAACTTTGCTACTTGCTGATCCCTTAATTTGTGCTTGTATTATCTCTTTCTCTCTCTCTCTCTCACACACACACACACACACACACACACACACACACACACACACACACACACACACACACACACACACACACACACACACACACACACACACACACACACACACACACACACACACACACACACACACACACACACACACACACACACACACACACACACACACACACACACACACACACACACGCACGCACGCACACACACGTGCACACACACGCACACTAGCATCAAGCAGTAAGCCGCCACATACATGCACACTAGCATCAAGTCGTAAGCCGCCACATACATGCAAGACCACAAAAAATAGATACCAAGCGTTTTTTTTTAATTCTTCCCAGATCGTTATTTGAAACCTTGCAAGTAATACGTCGGCGCGCTCTGTGCAAGAGCATCGTAATAGAGCTCAGTGATGAAACGATTGCTTAACTAACGTTAACTGCTCTGCTTTTTTTTTTTTTTTTACTTTTCATCTTAGGGGTCTCATTAAAGGTCGTCAACACAGAAGCTGAGTCCAGTTTTTAAATTTTTCTTACCCGCGATGCATTACCGAATATTTAACGTGAAAATTAGCCTTTTTTTAGCTCTTGAGGTTGGCTTCGCGCAAAGCACGTGTTTTGAATGGCGTCAGTTTCATTTCTATTACGCAAATAAGGAAGTCGTTTGTCGGTTTTATGCCGCAAAACTAGTCAACGTGATTTCCGCGACTATACCACGCATAGCGACACTATTGTAAAATTAAGCATTGCGGAAAGCCAATTTACGGGCTAAAATATGCGTATTTTTGGGTTCAATATTTCTAACTGCATTGCCTTTAAATAAAATTTAAAATCTGGGCTCATCGTTAGGTTCATGACTTTCAATTTCTTAATTTAATGTTGGCCCCGAAAAATGAAAATAAGAAGCGGATTATTTAACTATAACTCACTAATTGTCTAATCAGCCTGCTCTATCACGTACATAACATCCGCCTTCCTGCGCAGTCCGCCTGCAAGACCACGCCGATGCATCTCTCGCAGGTCCCGCTTATAAAGCGGGCTCCCGCAGCTCCGCTTTTACAACTAAGCCGCTCGGGTATGCCTGAGTGGCCTAAGCGTAGCGTACATGTTTGACTATGTATCGAAGCGTCCTGCAGGGTTTTATAAATAACTTTTCTCTTGATGATATACAAAGTCTATTTCGAACTTCATTGAAAGCAAAACAAAATACTTATTTTCTTTTTTTTTTTGTAAATTTGTTGCTTCTTCCGATATCAGAGGAATCTGCGCAGTTGTCTTGCATAAGGCAGCTAGAACAAACAAAGATTTCGGCAGCAGCGGGGCGGAGTGTTTCGTACCCGGGGTCACCTTCCCCTTGCGCCGTTTAGCAAGCAACATAACTATGATTCTTTATGGGTCACTGCGAATTATTTCGTAAAACAAAAGGGCAAAAAGTAGCAAGAAACTGTGAAAATTTTTGAAAAGCGTCGTCTGTTGCCATAACATGATTTGGTCCATTTCAAAAAATACACTCGTGCCCCCAACTAAAGGCAGCAGTAATTAAGGACGCTCAGTTTTTACAAAAAAAAAAAAAAAAAGGATGGAACTACCATCAAGGTATGTATTGGGGCCATGGTACTGCGTCAAAAACGGGGTAGAGTTCACTTGGCAGGTGCTTTTATACCATGGCTGGCGGTTTGCCGCTATCCCTCAATAGGGAAAAAAAAAAAAAAGGGAATTTGAAGGACGCTTATAAGCTTATCGGTTTAAGAGTAGACGCGATAGCGCCTTCAAATGCCGACTTTTCATTCTGCGATTTCTAGAAAACATTTCTTGTTTAAATTGTTATTACTGCAACATCAGTACACATGCCAAACACTGACAGTCATACGCACTACAACGCGTTCGCTAGGTTCCTATATAACATGCTTTGTGCCAACCACCCTACATAGCCTATGATGATTACAGACCACGAAGGGTATATAGTGCTTACAAAGCATGTATCTTCGTTGTGAAAAGCCTAGTGGTCTATGCGATACATGTCCGTCTGTCATGGACTGGGTCAGTTTTCGAACCCGAGTGGAGACAAATTTATTTTATTGAATTGCGCATTTTTTCCTACACGTTTTTTTCGATTCTGGGTTCCGGCAACGCGAAGGCTTATCGGCTGAACGAGCCTTAGACGCTATCGCGTATTATCTAACAGCTGTACTGATCTGCTGGACATAAACGGAGAAGCTAACGTAAAAGGTCCAAACCATGGTCCAAACTAAATTAAAGGCAGCACAGCAAACTACAGAGTATAAAATAATGGACGTAACGTCGACAGACGTGGAAGGGGCCGAGTGGATCAAGGTAAAAAATGTTAGCTACTGACATCCTAGTCGAAATCATGGGCAGGACATGTAATGAAAAGAAAACGTAACCTAGAGTCGATAAGAGTGATAGACTGGATTCCAAGGGGACGCAAGTGCGGCCGGGCTGGCTGGAAAGTTAAGCGAGCTGATAAGACTAAGGAATATTGCCGGGATAAGGTAGACGCGGATTGCACAGGAAAGCGTTGAATGGCTGTATTGGGGAGATATTTGCCTTGCAGTGGGCGTAGTCGCGCTGATTGCGATGAAGACTGCGTCTCAGTAAAACGAATAATCGTGCTCGCCTCGGAGCTAGCCAGAGCCATGAACTAGTACTCACAATAAAAAAAGCGCCTTTCTAGCCAGCGCAGCGAGAGCAGAGCGCCTCGCAGCTCCCGTGATCCCCGCAACGAAAGTGCCAACGCTCAAAAACTCCAAAGAAAAACATGGCATTAAAACCACAGTTAACAGTCGGTCAAACGCGCCGCGACAGGCAATGAGGTCAATCAGTGCGCGCGTGCGTGTCGGCTGAGCAAAGGGTCGAAGTGAGAACAGACGCGTGGTAGGTGCGAGAGGAGAGCAGCGTGGAAAGCGAAACTACTTCTCCCGGCCGGTGACCAAGCAACAAACACGATACGTTTGAAGTCACGAGATATGTCTTTGTTGGCCTACTCGGTAACGGGGCGTGCACCGCTTGCCCAATCAGATATCGGCCGCTAGTGGTGCTGCCGCCGGTAAGCAGCGCACAAACAGCAGACAGTGCTCATAACCAGACGAGTCCAGCGGCGCGCACCAGTTAACGAAGAATGAATTCAAACGGTAGCCTACCATTTCCAGGTAACGTGCTAGATTCCAGCTTGCTTGTAGACTGCCCTAAGTTGTTCTTATTTTTTGGAAAGGGAGCGTCAAGTACCGACTATCTGAGGTGACGTATCGCCTTATTTGGAGCCCAATGGGTTACCGCAGCACTTAAACAACGGCAACTTATGCTGTACGTTGTACGCGGACTTTCGATGCGGTCATTCGTCGCCGCATCCTCAAAACTTTGACGAGGCTCTGAGAGCAGGGCCTGCTCTCACGAAACGATCTTAATAACTAAGTCTAGACTTAACAGGAGTCTAAAGGATAGGCCGCTAGCTGGCCGCTTAAGACTGGAGTCAAGACTGGTAGTCAGTCCTGACTTAAATAAGTCGCTTGTACGATTACGACTTAGTGCTGTCTTGGTTAAGACACAAGGATGCCAGGTACCTAAGTAGAGAAATTAGGGAAATACAGGGATGCGCTGGCCCGGTCGCCGCTGTAAGATGTAAGCATTTTGTCGATCTTGCGCTGTATAAAATCCGTGCCGTTGCTTTTTGCGGCTTAAGATTGTGTTACGAGGAAAAATGCCCAAAGTGGATGCTGAGGGCGTACAGGCAAGTCATTCTGGTGAATACGAGCCGAACCAAAGTGCTCGGCGTTTGGAACAAGAGCCGTCTTAAAGAAGACTGCTCTTGCTAAAGACACCATTTAAGTCTGGGCTTAGCTCGGACTTTATCGTGCAAGCCAGCCCAAGCTCTCGGCATATACTACCGATTGACATGAGCCGCTCAATCGCCATTTTTCTTATCGCGCTATGAGTATTACCGCCCTTGGACGGCGGCTTGATACGGTTTTTTTCTAAAGGAATGCGCAACGAACGTTTTAAGAAATAAATGACACTTTTATGCGAAAGCATTCCTTCGCTCACGGTTGGCTTGGGCATGATATGTGGACAGAGTATGTGACCACGCGACGTGTACAGGAGATAACGGCGACAACTAACGATAACTATGTAGGTAACAGTAGATCATTAATGATAATGAGAAGGTCATAGTAACGCAATTTACAGATTACTACATAATTATTATAGTAATGATAATGAGGTACGATAGAGATGACTGATAACGTAAGTCAGTAGAAATATACGTCAACATTAACGGTAATCATATGGTGTAATCAGATTAGATACATAGCGATAGGATTATTGAAAAGATAGTGATTAGTTAACAGCAATGGAATAAGATAGTTATAATTTATAACGTAACTCAAATGGATTTAGGCCAACAGTAACGGTAATCATGTGACGTCATCATCAGAGTAGACAGATAATTACTGATAGCTAGTGATAAGTATTTATAATGATAGTGATCGCTAAATATAGTGATGACGTCATTCATAGATCAGGTGATACTATCGTGTCTAAAAAAAGAAGTTGTCGAGAACGACTTGATGACGTTATAGCAACATGCGACAAAATTGTCTAGACGAGAAGGTGCATATATGTAGACGTCGGAATAGCATCGGAAGTTGGAAAATGCAGACCGAGTTCATTATTAAACCAGGTGCGGAACTTGCAATGCTTTCGCGTTTCCCCAAGTAAGGAGACTTAAGTGCACCCATGTCATTTTTCTTTGTACTTGAAATTTGTGGCTGTAGTTAGGACAAGCCCACTTGCAAAGAACGTCAGCTACAATGAACAGAAACCGCTTGACCGGTAGGTTCGTTATGTGTGGGCTCGACTGTAATTAGCACCTTGACAAAAAACGCCGGGTAAGCACGACAACAGAATTCCCAGACAGGCCGCATAGAGTCCACTCCAGAGACATTAAACTCGAGTCTTGATATATTCAGTCCACTACAATTGGAATCCCACATGCGTACTGATTGCGTATACGATGCGTCCGGATGCAAAGAAGAACAAAGGCTAATCTCCATGCCTTGAGCCTCTCGATTAAGTGACCACGCGGAAGGCTCCAGTGGCTCCCAAACAGCGTTTGATTTAGGGGAGAGAGATACCCACTCACCTTGATTTGATCCTGTTCCCCGGCGTACTCTAGACTCTGGAATATGTTCCACGAGCACCGCTTCCGGATCTCCTGTCGGGCCAGGTAGCGGCGATACCAGCGTTGGATCAGCAGGGCGGCCTTCATCGCTGCGGAGGAAGAGAGGAAAATGCGAAGTTCGAGCAGAGGCTCAGGCCAGAGTCTTCGACGTAAGCGCGTCACAGACAGGGCTACTTTGCCATGCAGTGTGCGCGCTAAGCCGCGCATAGCTCATGCCGGGAAGATTGCCCCGTTCCGTGCCGGTGCAAAG